>NW_027596220.1:0-573629 GCF_964194155.1 Cetorhinus maximus | reverse complement strand
TGGTTACAGTGACACAATCAAAAATGACAATAAGTTATCAACTAAACTTTTCTGCCAACCTAATGTATTCTTTTCCTGTTTATTTCCCTTGCTCGCAGTTATATCGGTGACAATTCTGATCATTTCCCGCGGAAAGTGTGGTCTCTCCAAATGTGTAACTTACTACCTGTTGGCTATGGCATCTGCGGATTTAATGGTGATTATATTCGACATGGTATTGAGGCATATTCCAATTGTTTTTCGGGAGCAGTTTCGTTTCCTGTGGTTCCTTCGTATCTGTAATATCCATGCCGTGCTGCTTTATGCAGCCACTGATTGCTCAGTCTGGTTCACCGTCACTTTCACTTTTGACCGATTTGTAGCCATATCTTGCCGAACTTTGAAATGTAGATACTGTACCGAAAAGACAGCAGCTGTGGTACTTGGAACAGTGACTGTGCTGAGCTTTTTAAAGAACCTTTTCTGGTATTTCATGTTCACCGGACGGTATCAAATGAGGAACCTGCCCTGGTTTTGTTCTGTAACGCTAGATGTTTACGACTCTAGGGTTTGGGTAACAATCGAGTTTGTCCATTACATTCTTACTCCCTGTGTCCCATTTGTCCTGGTTCTTCTGCTCAATGTTTTTACCATCAGACACATTTTGGTGAGCAGCAGAGCCCGCAGGAGACTCTGGGCTCAGAGCAGTGGAGAGGGGCTCAGAGATCCGGAGATGGAGAGTCGAAGGAAATCCATGATTTTACTGTTTACTATCTCGGCAAATTTCCTGCTGTTGTGGGCAACAATTATGTTGTATTCTGTATGGATCCGGATGCAAAGTTGGGGTTATGACTCCATATTACTGCATCCTTATGTTCAGGAACTGGGCTTCATGTTGCAGCTCTTGAGCTGCTCCACCAATTCTTGTATTTATGCCCTGACCCTGAGAAAACTCAGGGAGCAAATGAAGCAGGTGCTGAAATGTCCCTTTGCACCAATCGTGGAATTCATTCAAAAAGGAGAGAGGAAATGACTCAGGGAAAGTCCAGCATTTTCTCATTTTAATTCACATTCCCAGTGGGTGGGGGTGCTGTGCCGTTCGACAGAGTGACTGGAGGAGTTGGATAGCACCGCCACCGGCATCGGGTGTGGGGAAGGTGCCTGATGCCCATGGTGACAGTATTGAGGTGAGGCACCAAATCCGCACAGTTCCCGGGGAGCAAGTGGGGGGCGGGGGGGTGGGGGTGGTGCTGTTTCCCATGACGACGGCATAACGGGAGTTGCGGCACCCGTGACTGCACAATGCCTAGGGGGTGAGATCCGTTCCCCATGACAACGTTATAATATGGCAGGTGGGTCATGTGACGGCACAATGGACAGGGGGCGGGACCTAGTCCCATGATGACGTCATAACAAAGTGTGGAGGGTCCTGAGATTGTACAATGAACGGGGGAGTGATCTTGGCCCATTGATGACGTCACAATGGAAAGGGCCTGGTCCTGCTTCCTTTGTCAGGCACAATGGACGGGGTCGGAGCGAAAGTTCCCGCCCGCTCCGCCCATTGACGCAGGGAGAAAAGGTGAGAGTGCAAAGGTTCACCGCCAAGTCCCTCCACATGTGCTCTCCTGAACATCCAAGGGAACAACAACAATATGAATAAAACTGGCGTTTGAAACTTCGTGCTAAATATTTCTCCTGCACCGCCTTCCATTGGGCTCTTTAATTGTAACCTTTAGTACTTTAATAATGCTGAGGAGAATCAATAAAGATAAATGTGATTAAATCAAATCTAAATGTTCGCCAGTAAAAGCACAACAATGTCTCTGAAATCCCTCTATCATTTAAACCGACAGTCACCAACATCAGACAGCAGCGAGTTAGAAACCACTGATCAGAAATGATGAACATTAGCAGAGGGAAGAATTGTGAGCCCCTCGACACACACACGCAGACACACACACAGGCATAAACACAAACACACAGACACACACACACACGCACAGACACAATGATGCAGACACACACACACGCACAGACACACATAAATATAGACAGACACACACAGAGGCGCAGAGGCACAAACGCGCATAGATACACTCCCCCCCCCCCCCCCCGGCACAAACACACACACAGGCACATACCCCCACATACACACACACAAATACTACAAAGATATGCATACACACAGCCACACACACACACACACGCACACACACACAGATGCAAACACAGACACACACACAAACACACAGACACATTGGATGGAACTAGAATGCAATTTGAAATAACGTGATCCGGTTTTCAGGATTCACACAGTGACTGGGAAATGAAAAGGACCCACTGACAGAGCTCACTTCCATCCACAGCTCACACCTCATCTGAATTCCTTTCAGCTCAATCTGTCTCTATCTCTCTCTCTCCGCTTCTCCCTGTGACCTGACTATTCCCGCGAGCTTCGGAACCATGAATTCGGGACCCAATCAGAGTCCCGAGTACTGATGTTGGGATTGTGAGATGAGGGAACAATCTTTCCTGGAGGCCGTCTCCTAATTGTCCATTGCGAAGCTCACTGTGAGATGCTGAATAATGGGAACTCCCCATGTAGCCTCATTATTAAGAGAGCCGGTAGGTCTGGCGCTGGGGCAGCCCCACCTGAAAGTTGCACAGCCCTGGTAGTCGGTGGCTACGAATCTGCCACAACATGAAGGATCCCTCATTGTTCTTTACATCAATCACCAAATAACCATTTCTATACTGAAGAGGAGGTAACCAGCCGCTCTATTTGTCTGCACACTCTCACAAGAGTAACCCCCTCCTTTGGGCACTAATGGGACCAGGAACATTCAGCCCCCACACTCACTCCGTTTGTGACTCTCTCAAGCCATCTTGTTTCGCACTCCTTCAATCTTAACCTCACTCCCTGTTGTCACTCCCTATCACACCATCTTTCTTTCTCTCACATTTTTTCACTCTGTCTCCCTGTTTGTCACTCTCCCTGAAACCATCTCTCTTTCTCGCACATTGCTTCACTCTCACTCCGACCCACTGATTGTTACTGTCTCTCACAAACTCTCTGTTCCTCTCACATTCTTTCACTCTCACTCCATGTTTGTCAATCTCTCACACACCTTCTCTCTTTCACTCATATTCCTTTACTCTCACTCTCTGTTGTCACTCTCTCTCAAACCATTTTTTACTCTCATTCCTTCACCCTCACTGTCAATCCCTGTTTGCTTCTCTCTGTCACATACCATCATTCGATTTACATCTGTCCCTCTCCCTCTCTTTTTTCACGTACTTGTCACTCTCTTTCCCATTAAATTCCGGAATCTCCTACATTTTGTTTGTCACTCTCTCACTTACTACGTCCCTGTGTCTGCCCCAGATTATGGTTCCAAGACACTTGCTGCGTTATTGTCCCTCTCGGTCTCCATCAGCAAGTGCCCTCCAATACTCTTTCTCCGACTCTGTATTAATTCACGATATGTTTTAGTTTCAGGATGTATACTAGTTTCAAGATATGTATTAGTTTCAGGGTCTGCATTATTATCAGGGTCTGCATTATTATCAGGGTCTGTATTAGTTTCAGGATCTGTATTACTTTCAGGATCTGTATTAGTTGCAAGGTGTGCATTAGTTTCAGGTCGGTTTTAGATTCATTGTATTCATTCAGGGTCTCTATTCGTTTCAGGATCTGTATTCGTTCAAGGTTCTGTATTATTCCACTGAGGCGAGTGGGATTCAGTGACTGAGGGGAGAGGGGAGTAGTGACTGAGGGGAGTGGAGTACAGTGACTAAAAGGAATGGGATGTTGTGACTGACGGGAGTGGGGTGTAGTGACTGACGGGAGTGGGATGCAGATTGTGAGGGTAGTGGGATGTAGTGATTGAGGGGAGTGGGATGCACTGACTGAGGGGAATGGAATGCAGTGACTGAGGGGGGTGTGATGCAGTGACTGAGGGGGGTGTGATGCAGTGACTGAGGGGTGTGGGGTGCAGTGAGTGAGGCGTTTGTGGTGCAGTGACTGACGGGATTGGGATGTAGTGATTGACGGGAGTGGAATGTAGCGACTGATGGGATTGGGATGTAGTGACTGACCGGAGTGGGATGTAGGGACCAATGGGAGTGGGATGCAGTGAGTGAGGGGTTTGGAGTGCAGTGAGTGAGTTGGACATTCAGGGGTAGGGTGGGGGTGGGTGGGTGGGGGGGGGGGGGAGGTGGAGAGCACAGTGATAGTGTTGTGTTTCAGACTGTATAAATGGAGAAGTGAATCATTTTCTAAACTTTGCTACCAATTAAATGCTATCTTGAGGTTCTCCACACTCATCAATCTTCCATCTCTCCTTACTTCATTTCGGACCCTGGGATATCAACAACTACGAAATCTGAGGAACATACGACTTAAATTGCAGTACCTGTGTATTATCCATCCCAACAGCATCTGAAATATGAGATATCATTCTGGAGGGGATATTCTATAAAATACAATGAAGTGACTGATGGGAGTGGGGTCCACTAACTGAGGGCAGTGGGGTCTCGTGGGTCAGCAGAATAGCATGAAGTGACTGAGGGGTGTGGGATGAAATGACTGAGCGGCGTGGGATGAAGTGACTGAGGGGAGTGGGATGAAGTGACTGCGGGGAGTGGGATGAAGTGACTGAGGGGAGTGGGAGGAAGTGACTGAGGGGAGTGGGATGAAGGAACTGAGTGGAGTGGGATGAAGTGACTGAGGGGAGTGGGATGAAGTGACTGAGGGGAGTAGGATGGAGTGACTGAGGGGAGTGGGATGAAGTGACTGAGGGGAGTGGGATGAAGTGACTGAGGGGAGTGGGATGAAGTGACTGAGGGGAGTGGGATGAAGTGACTGAGGGGAGTGGGATGAAGTGACTGAGGCGGTTGGGATGAAGTGACTTAGGGGGTGGGATGAAGTGGCTGAGGGCGGTGTGATGAAGTTGCTGAGGGGGTTGGCATGCAGAGACTGAGGGGAATGGGATGAAGTGACTGAGGGGGTTGGGATGAAGTGACTGAGGGGGTTGGGATGAAGTGACTGAGGGGAGTGGGATGCAATGGCTGAGGGGATGGGATGCAGTGACTCAGGGGATGGGATGCAGTGACTGAGGGGGGTGGGGTGCAGTGACTGAGCGGGGTGGGAAAATGTTACTGAGGGGGTTGGGATAAAGTTAGGGGGGTGGGGTGAAGTGACTGAGGGGAGCGGGATGTAGTGACTGAGGGGGTTGGGATTAAGTGACTTAGGGGGGTGGGATGAAGTGACTGCGGTGAGTGGGATGAAGCGACTGAGGGGGTTGGGATGAAGTGGCTGAGGGGAGTGGGATGCAATGACTGAAGGGAGTGGGATGCACTGACTGAGGGGATGGGACGCAGTGACTGAGGGGGGTTGGATGCAGTGACTGAGGGTAGTGGGGTGCAGTCACTGAGGGGAGTGGGGTACCCTGTGTGAGGGGAGTGTAGTGGGGTTGCAGTTGCTGAGCGGACTGGGAGTTAGTGACTGTTGGACATTGAGGGGTGAGTGAGCAGCGTTTCGAGGGGAGTTGGTATTAGAGACTGAGGAGAGTGGGACACAGACACTGAGTTGGGTGCGATGTCGGGTCTGAGATGTGTGGGACGTCGGGACTGAGAGAGCTGGGACCTAGGGACTGAGGGGGGAGGGACGTTGGGACTGAAGGGGGAGGGACGTCAGAACTGGGAGGGAGGGACGTCGGGACTGGGAGAGAGGGATGTCGGGACTGAGGAGGGTGGGACATCTGGACTGAGGGGCGTGGGACATCTGGACTGAGGGGGGTGGGACATCTGGACCGAGGGAGCTGGGACATCTGGACTGAGGGGTGTGGGACGTAGGGAATAAGGGGTGTGGGATGTAGGGAATAAGGGGTGTGGGATGTAGGGACTCAGGAGAGTGGGATGCAGGGACTGAGGGGAGTTGAATGTAGGGACTGAGGAGAGCGGAATAAATGAGGGAGGAGACTGGGAGGTAGTGACAGTTGTTCAGTGAGGGCTGACAGAACAGACTGGCATTGGTGGGTTTCAGATTGCATGAAAGATGAAGTGAATCATTTTCTGAACATTTACACCAAGTAAATGCTCCCTTGAGGTGAAACACACTCTGAATTCTTCCATGTCTCCTTACCTCATTGTAGATCTAGAAACAACTCCAACTCCGGAATCTGAGGAACACTTGACTCGAGAATCCACTGTCCCTGCATCATCGACCCCAACAGGATATGAAATAACAGGGATCAGTCTGGAGGGGATATTCTACAAAATAATCTTCACACAACATAATCACTGCAATCTCATACTGAAGGGAGTGGGATGTAGTAACTATGTGGGGTGGAACTGGGACTGATGGGAGTGTAAATCAGTGAGTGAGGGGAGTGGGGTTTAGTGAGTGAGGGGAGTGGGATAGAGTGAGTGAGGAGACTGGGAGTTAGTGATTGTGGTACATTCAGGAGTGACATTGTTGGGGTTCAGACTTTGGTGTGGTTCAGACTGTATAAATGATGAAGTGAATCATTTTCTAAACTTTCCTACCAAGTTAAAGCTCTCTTGAGTGATCCACCCTCCGCAATCTCCCCTGTCTCCTTAATTCATTTCAGATCCAGGGACAACACCAACTCCGGAATCTGAGGAACAATCAACTCGAGAATCCACAGTCGCTCTATCATCTGGCCCAACAGGATCAAAAATAACACGTATCAGCCTGGAGAGAATATTCTACTAAAAATCTTCACACAATCCGGTCGCTGAAAACTCACACTTAAGGGAGTGAGATGGAGAGGCTGAGGGGACAGGGGTGGCGTGACTGAGGGGAGTGGGATGTAACAACTGAGGGGAGTGTTATGCAGTGAGTGAATGGAGCGGGATGCAGTGACTGAGGGGAGTGGGATATTGTGACTGGTCAGGAGTGTCAGAGCAGGGCTACAGTCAGGAGTGACAGAGCAGGGTGACATTGGTGGGTTTCAGACTGCATAAACGATTAAGTGAATAATTTTCAAAATTTTCCTCCAAATTAAATGTTCTCTTGCGGTGATTAAAACCAGAGACATTTGCTGTAACTATTTAACTTATTTCAACATCTGTTAGTTCCAGGCCGGAATCTGATTAACTCCACAACTGAAGTTGAAACACATTTACCATTTTAATTCTCACTTTAAACCAAATTCATAAATATACTCACTCAGTCTGTGTTTAACTCAGGCCAATGTCTCCTCTCACTGACTGTGTGTTATTACTGACTGCACACTGTAAAAGCTCCTGTCTTATATTGAGCTGTGATGAGGCCCTCTCTACCTTTGGTTCCTGCTACAGTCGTCAGGAACTATTCAGGAAAAGGTGATTTAAACCTGAGACAAATGTTTGTCCAGTTAACTTACTTAAAAATCTGCGAGTCCATGGCCAGATTCTGACCCTTACTCTAAAAATGAACTTGAAACATATTTACCATGCAAATTTTCAAAATGAATCACATGTCCAAACATACTCACTTTTGGATCTGTCTCTGAAATCTCCAGCCTTCCTATGGCACCTGCCTGCTAAACAGAATATTTCTAGGTCAGAATCAGACTCTTACTCGAAAATTGAACTTGAAACAGTTTTACCATTCGAATTCTCACTTTAAAGCAAATTCCAAATTCACTAGTATACTTACTCAGTCTTTGTATCACTCAGGCCAATGTCTCCTCTCAATGACTGTGTGTCCATTACTGACTGCCTACTGTAAAATTCCCTGTCTTATATTGAGCTGTGATGAGTCACTCTCCATCTCAGCTTCTTGCTGCAATAACCAAAAACTAATCAGACAACGGAGGTTGACAGTTAACTGACACTAATGCTGCTTATCTCAGAATCTGACTATCTCTCTAAATGTCAACTTGAAACAATGTTCAGTGTTTTGGTATTTGGTTTTTCAGTGTTTTATTGTTCAGTCTTAGTTGGTGTTTGGGGGTTTCAATGTCAGTGGAGTTTGGGGATTCAGTGTTTGTGGGTTTTGCAGTTCAGTGATTTTGGGGTTCAGTGTTTCGGAGTTTAATGGCTCAGAATTTTTGGGGTTTTGGGGTACAGCGCTTTGGGGATTTGGGGGTTCAGCAAGCACTTGAGTAACATTCCCTTTTGCTATCACAGACCGGGAGACATCACACAACGAGGGATCTGAGGAACAAAGTAGTCGAGATTCCACTCGGCGTCCATCCTTTGTCAGAGTTGGATCATCAGATTAAGGTACTGACTTGTCAACTCAATATGAGGATAATCTTATCACAATACAACTTCATCACGGAGATTCATTCAGTCTGTCAGCGAGGGGAGTGGACAGAGTCTGATCCTCGAGCCTTGCCCCTCCCTTTCCTCCCACCCCTACACAACCCCTCCCTCCAATCCACCTCTATTACCAGTTCTCACTCCCACCTCTAACCCTGCCCAGGGCTTTGTGTGTGTGTGTCTGAAGCATTGTCCTCTCGATGTTACAGTGGTCCTGCACCTCAGCAACGTACACTCTGACCAGAACAATGCCGAAGTCCAAGCCTTGTACATCGGGAAGAACAAACTGGACACTCGCGAGGAAAAGCAGGCCCATCTCCAGCAGGTGAGGGAGTTCATCCTGCAGTCATTCTCAGGCTGTGGGCATCACCTTATCAAAAACCCGAGTCAGCATTATTTAAGCATTTCATTGATTGACCATCTCCAGTTGGCATTGAGTCGAGGGCAGGGATAAGATTTCCCTTCCTCACTCTGGTAGATGTTTGTTTGAACTGATAGCGGTGAGTGGGGAGTGAATTTCCGAAACGCTGAATAAGGAGAGAGTGAGCTGGTGTGGAGGGGGCAGGGATTGTTCGGGTGTAGAGGGGGGGCACGTTTCCCCCTCGTGTTCATGGAAGGAATTTCCCTCGTGCTAAGGGGCTCATGGATGTCTCCTGAGATCCCCTTGTCAGTTGCTCAGTAACAGCGTTCCCCTTCCCTCCGACCTGACTCTTCAATTGTCCATTCCCAGGTACATGAAATGCTGAAAAAATATGTTCCCTGCAAGAAGCTGCTGCCAAAATTACAAGTGGATCCCGGTGAGGAGAAGAAGAAATGACCCGGGAGATCCGGGTTGGTCAGCGAGTGGGTTGCAACCAGATTTCTGGACTGAGGGACAGTCTCCGGGAGCATGAGGGTGTGGGCTCATTGGTGGTGGTGTGTGGGGTGGGATGTTGTATTTCAGGTTTATTATTTAATTTTTGGTTTGCGTGCTGAATCATCATCTGTGATAGCTTTTGATATAACGCCAGAAGAATTGTTTTATGATTTAAGACCATAAGAGGTAGGGGCATAAATAGGCCATTCGGCCCATCGAGTCTGCGCTGCCATTCAATGAGATCACGCCTGACCTGATAATCCTCAACTCCACTTTCCTGCCTTTGCCCCCATAATGCTTGATTCTCTTACTGATTCAAAATCTGTCTATCTATCTCAGTTTTCAATATACTCAACGGCCCAGCCTCTACAGCCCTCTGCGATAAAGAATTCCACAGATTGTCTACCCTCTGAGAGAAGAAATTCCTCTCCATACTCTTACCCTTACTCTGAGATTATGCCCTCTGGGCCTAGACTCTCCCACAAGGGGAAACAGTCTCTTAGCATCTACTCTATCAAGCCCTCTAAGAATCTTATGTTTCAGTGAGCTCACATGACATTCGTCTAGACTCGTGAGTACAGGCACAACCTACTCGAGCTCTCCTCTTAAGCAAATCCCACCATCCCCGGGATGAACCTAGTGAACCTTCTCTGGACTGGCACCAATGCCAGTACATCTTTCCTTCAATATGCGGATCAAAACTGTTCACAGTATTCTAGGTGTGGTCTAACTAGTGCCTTGTACAGTTGAGAAAATAAGACGCCTGAAAGGTTGGGTATTGCAACTGGTAGTTAGCAATTCAGTTACTATAAATTTTGTCCTGTTCACTTCAGAAAGGGGCGGATCACATGAGAAGCCTTTGAGAGAGGATTCACTGGGCTGATACCTGGGATGAAGGGGGCTGCCTTATGGAGGAAGGTTGGCCAGGTTGGGCCTGTGCCCGTTGGAGTTTAGAAGAATGAGAGGCGACCTTATGGAAACAAAGATACTGAGAGGATGTTTCCCCGTCACGTGGGGTGGAGAGGGTCCTAAGGGTGGGGGGGGGGGGCACTGTTTCAGAACAAGGGGTCTCCCATTGAAGACAGAAATGAGAAGGAATTTCTTCTCTCAGAGAGTCGTTAGTCTGTGGAATGGATTTCTGTCCCCCACAGAGCAGTGGAGGCCGGGTCATTGAATATATTGAAGGCTGAGTTAGACAGATTTCTGCTCGACAAGGGGGTCAAATCGTTATTTGGTTGGCTGGGGGGGGCACAGGCAGGGAAGTGGAGATGAGGCCACAAGCAGTTCAGCCACGATCTTGTTGAAAGGTGGAGCAGGCTCGAGGGGCTGAATGGCCTAATCCTGCTCCTCACTCCCATGTCCGTATGCTCCGATTGATCTGTATTCAGAGCTGGTGACTAACCCGGTTGAATTCTCAACCAAAAATTGGCAGCTTTTTGTCTGAAGCTTTGCCTCTTGCGTTTTATTCATTGATTAATGTTTGCTGAATAAATGTGACATCTGGAACCCAGCGATTTAAATCCATTTGATTTGAGAGGTGTGTTATCACTGAAAGAAAGATTTGGCCCTCCTGTTAGATGGGAGTCGGCCAGATTGTAAAACCATAATGTATGATAAGGAACTACAACCTGAACTCATAATCCACACATGAAGATTTCATGGTCTGAATCCCCCTTTAACCACCAGCTCCTGAGGTAACCCCCCTTGCCTCATTGACCCTGCTACCCTCACCCAGGAGCGGCAGCAGCCAATGGCAGTCTCACCTTCAAACATCGCAGCACACATTGGTCAGCAGCCTAGTTCAACAGGCAGCTGACTTTTTGGCAGTTCACTGTCCATCACCCTTGGCTGAATATTTTTTGATGACAGCAGTAGGAAGCTCAGCTAGAGAGTGACTCTTCACAGCTCAATATAAGATAGGGACTTTTAAAGTGCACAACCAGTAATGGGCACACAGTCAGTGAGGGGAGTCATTAGCCTGAGTTAGACAGACACTGAAATGAGTATTTTTGTGAATCTGGTTTAAAGTGATAATTCAAAAGTTAAACCTGATAGAAGTTTAATTTTAAAATGAGAGTAATTTTAGAGTAAGAGTCTGATTCTGACCTTGAGATAACCAGTTGAACAGGTACCTGCCAAAAGAAGTAAGAGAGGAGATTTCTGAGACAGAGCCAAGGGTGAGTATGTTTGGAATTTTGGTTCAATGTGAGAATTTGAATGGTAAAGCTGATTCCGGTTTAGCTTTGGTGTGAGAGTCAGTTTCAGACCTAGAGCTAGCAGAATTTTAAGTGAGTTAAATAGTTAAACCAGCTGCTCCTAAAGAGAGTGACTCGTCACAGCTCGATATAAGACAGGGACTTTTAAAGTGTACAGTTGAGGCACACAAAGATTACATATGATTGTTAAATATTCAACAAAATCCTCAACTATGTACATAAGATGTTAAATATTAGGCTTGTTGACTGACTGACAATTGATAATTACACACAGAATAATGAATGTATTATTACACACAGGGGAAACACACACAGCAGGGATCGCGAACGCACACACGGTGGGGATTTGTAAAGGTGTGTGTGGTGTGTGTGTAAGATTCAGGCAGTATATATTGGTAAAGGTGTTTGTTTCTATGTCACTCAGACAGTTATCCAGCAGAGGGTGATTGTTAAAGGTGTGCGTGTGTGTGTATGTGTCTGAGTGTTTGTGGGTTTATGTAATTCTGACAGTATCTATAAGAGTGTAGATTGGTAAAGGAGTGTATGTGTGTGTGAGTGACAGAGCATGTCTGAGTGTCTGATTCTGACAGTATCTAGCAGAGGGGAGATTGGTAAAGGAGTGTATGTGTGTGTGAGTGAGAGTGCATGTCTGAGTGTCTGATTCTGACAGTGTCCAGCAGAGGGTAGATTGCTCAATGCAGCTCACCAGCACCTTCTCAAGGAACAATTAGAGATGGGCTACAAATGCTGCCAGAGGCAGCAACACCCACATCCAGAGAATGAATAAAGAATAAGCAAGTACCTGAACTGCTGACCAAGACACACACACACAGACACAGACACACACACACACACAGACACTCCAGTATTTAATCTTATCCATGTTATTGCAACTCCTCCGCCCGGCCACCCTGTTTTGTGCCTTCGGCATCCTTGTGGAATGCGCCTTTGCAAAGTTCTGGAGAGAGATAGTGTTTTTTGTTGGGGTTCATTCCGAGCAGTTCTGTGACACAGGACTCTGTGCTCCATGGGCTTTTCCCAGGGACAAACACTGAGACAATCGTCAGCTGCAGCTGGAGAATCACCAACTGGATTAAAGCCGCTCTTTGCTCTGCCTGAAACCTGCTGGTCCTCCATTGTAAATACTTGTTCTCGAACAAAAGTTGCAACCTGCCACATTCCAAGGTCCCGGACTATGTGTTGAGCGATGCACTCTACATTTTTGACAGATAAAAACAATGGAAATTATTAGACTGCCAAAAGACAGGAACTGGTATTTGCTCTCTCTCTAATTTTTTAAATTATTCTCTCTTTCTACTTTATTATTTGCATTCCTCTATTTGCTCACTGAGTTGCTTTCACTCTCTATCTCTCTAATTTATTAATTGTATTCCACCTTTACTTGTACAGTGTTGCTCTCTCTGCATTTTATTAATCACATTCCCGCTCCATTTGCACAATGTGTTTCCCCTCTAATTGATTAATTACATTAATCCTCTATTTACACACTAGCTTTCAATCTGTCCACTCTAATTTATTAATTAAATTCCTCCTGAATTTGGACACTATGCTGCTCTGTCTCTCTCTCTCTCTAATTTATTAATTACATCTCCTTATATTTATGCACTGGGTTGCTTTCTCTCTCTCGCTATTCATTTTTAGACCTCTATTTGCTCACTGCATTTATCTCCCTCCCTCTCTCTAATTTATAATTTACATTCCTCCGCTCTTTGCATACTGGGTTGCTGTCTCTGTCTAATTCATTATTTGCATTTTTCCCCGACTTTTGCACTGGGTTCCTCTCTCTTTTTCCAATTCATTAATGCATTCTTTGCAAATTGGGTTACTCGCTCTATCAAATTTATAAATTGCATTCCTCCTCTATTTGCACACTGGGTTATTCTCTCAATCTCTCTTATTTATTAATTGCATTCCTTCTCTATTTTCACACTGGGTTACTCTCTCTCTCTCGCTCTAATTTATTAATTAATTTCCTCCTCTCTTTTCACACTGGGTTACTCTCTCTCTCTCTAATTTATTAATTGTTTTCCTCCTCTATTTTCACACTGGGTTACTCTCTCTCTCATTTATTAATTAATTTCCTCCTCTATTTTCACAGTGGGTTGCTCTCTCTATCTCTAATTTATTAATTAGTTTCCTCCTGTATTTTCACCCTGGGTTACACTCTCTCTCTCTAATTTATTAATTAATTTCATCTTCTATTTTCACCCTGGGTTACACACGCTCTCTCTAATTTATTAATTATTTTCCTCCTCTATTTTCACACTGGGTTACTCTCTCTCTCTCTAATTGATTAATTAATTTCCTCCACTATTTGCACACTGGGTTACACTCCCTCTCTCTCTAATTAATTAATTAATTTCATCCTCTATTTTCACACTGGGTTATTCTCTCTCTCTCTCTCTAATTTATTAATTAATTTCATCCTCTATTTTCACCCTGGGTTACACACTCTCTCTCTCTAATTTATTAATTATTTTCCTCCTCTATTTTCACACTGGGTTACATTCTCTCTCTCTAATTGATTAATTAATTTCCTCCTCTATTTTCACACTGGGTTACTCTCTCTCTAATTTGTTAATTAATTTCCTCCTCTATTTTCACACTGGGTTACTCTCTCGCTCCCTCTCTAATTAATTAATTAATTTCCTCCTCTATTTTCACACTGGGTTATTCTCTCTCTCACTCTGTAATTTATTAATTAATTTCCTCCTCTATTTTCACACTGGGTTACTCTCTCTGTGTCTCTCTAATTTGTTAATTAATTTCCTCCTCTATTTTCACTCTGGGTTCTTATCCCTCTGGTGTCCATGGGAATCTTGGCTGCGCGCGCAGCTCCCTCCCTCTCGCGATGGCAGCGCTTCAGTCGCTCGCCCTGATGTCAACTGCGCCTCAGGCCCCGCCCTTTTTTGACGTCGCCCCTGGAGATCGCCTCTTCCGGTCCCAGCCTTACCTAAGATGGCGGCGGTGGTGATCCGCTCTGGAGCCGGGCGGCGCGTGCAGGGTGCGACCTAACTCCCCCTGGCACCGCGGGGAGAGGCCCAGGCTCTTTTTGCGGCCTGGTCCCGGAGGCAGCTTCTGTCGGGGCCTCAGAGGGAGGATTATCCAATAAGTGATAGAAATTAGCCGGAGGGCAACCGAAAATCGTCAATTAACCATTAACATCCCCTAAACTCAAATGTTCAAAAATACTAATTAATTCCCCCAAATATTAACATAATCCAACATTCAGCAATTTCCCTGAGGAATCCTGATACTTTCTATCAGATAATTACAATTCAAAGCTTCAATTCACCATTTGGCGGGTTTCATTTCAATATTAAATTCATATCAATTCAACATCTATTGAATTCCAATCACATTTAAACAGATTTAATGTTAATATTTGTATAAAACTTACATTTACGTAAATTAAACAGTTTTAATTATCATATTTAGTTTAAATTTGTGTTTGTTCTGTGAATTAACCTATTAATTTAACTGCAACATTTAAGGCTCATTGATCAGTTTGTCCAAACTGGTGTTTTTTTTCACTCTGTCGATTAACACATTTAATCATCTCATTGAAACATGTTTGTTTGATCTGTCAATTGAGATTTTTAATGTTTATATTTACTTCGTCTAATATTGTGTTAATATCAGTTCACACATTCAGCCTAAACTCCAGTTTGTTCAATCAGTTAACTTGTTAAATAAAATGTTTTCCTTTTTCTAAACTGACATTTGTCCTGTCAGTTAACATATTTAATAATTAGATTTAATTTATCTAAACTGACTTTGGAAGTTCTGTTAGTGAACCTCTTTCGCTTTTGTGTTCAAGTTGTCTAAACGTGTGTCTCTTCTGCCAATTAATATAGTTAGTACTAGTATTAAATTCATCTAAACTCGTTCTGTTTCCATAAAGATTAACACAGTCATCACATTTAAAAAGTGCTTGTTGTGTCAATTAACGTACCTGATCTTAATGTTTAATTTATCTAAACTTGCGTTTGAATCAATTGGCAGATTTAATAATCATATTTCATTTAAACTTGCATTTGTTCTGTTCATTTAATTTAATATCTGTTGATAGGTTGTTTAATGTTCATAAATATAAAAACATGTCCCATCTCTTGTGACACAGTCATATGAGGGGACATTTTTAAATACATTTTGACACCTTTAGTTCATTAATTACAGTTATTTCATTTTCAAATTTAATATATTGTGGCTGATTTAATTAATCTTCATATTTCTGTCAATTAAAAAAAATCACTTTTACTTCTTAAAAACTTGTCGTTGTTCTGTCCCTTAACACATGGTAATAATATTCCATTTGCCTAAATTTGTGTGCCTTCTGCCAATTAATAATCTTTCAGCAGATTTATTCAATTTTCATGTTGAATTTAATATATTTTGATATTCATCTATATTAATCAGTAAACAACAGCTCATTCTAAATAAAAAAAAGTTTGCATTTAGTAATAACTTGGATTCATATTTAAAAGCATTTAATTTTTCTAAACATGTGTTTGTTCTGTCAATCACAAATTCTCAAATAACTGATCTGTTAGTCTTGATACGATTGTAATGGTTTACAAGAATTAGCATAGCTTAAATAATAACTCGACTGCAATTTTAATAACCGTCGTTATGTAAATTTGTGTCGTTCCAATAAATTAGCACAAGTTACTGTTTATTATCCTGGCTAAATCTTTAGTAATCAGAAAACATTTGCAAAATATATGGAATAACTTAGCTTAATAGTAATAACATAACTGATGTAAACTTGCCTTTTTTCTTCCTAAATAATACGTCAGGTATTCAGTATTTATAACTAATTGATCAAAATTCGCGTTTGTTCTCTAAATCAACATATTCATTAAATAATCCATCATTACTCTTTCCCTGTCTGTAACTATCAATAGTCAAGCAGCAATCTAAATATTTAATGCTTTACGTACATGTTTAAGAATCGTATTGAATACTTAATAATCATATTTAACCTTTGTGTTCACAAAATATTTATTATTCTGCATAGAACTGTGCTAATCACTAAATAATCTGGAAATATTTGTGCAGTCAATAATAATTTCACTTGTTATTTAATATTCATAGTTAATTTCTTTAAACTTGTGTTCATTTCATATATTAACACATGCAAATTAATTCTCTACTACAGTGATTACTTTGGAATAATTAATTAATCATCACCCGCGTTAACTAAATATTCAATGTTTGGACCATCGAACGTTTTGGTTAAATATTCTGGGTGTTCAATAAATTATTCCGAATCAATCAGTAATAATAATCTAACAAACAAAATACTTTAATATTTCGCTGAACGTTTAATAATTTAGCGAAAAGTTTAAAAATCAATCTCCAACTTTGTTGAGGTATGTTTAGAAAACTCTGTTAATGATCCGGCAATGATGCGGAAGAATTTTTCTGTATTTACTTAACCTAGTTAATTCAGAAATAAATAATTAATCACTTTATCCTTTACCAGATCTCGGCAAACCAAATCCAATCACATCACAATTGTCACTATTAATTATTAAATCTAATTGCAGGATAATCGGTGAATAATCCTAGTCTTTTGAGAGATTATCTTGAATTGGTCATTAATAACTAATGGTTAACCTAAATAAACAGCCTCCAATGAGCGTCATTCCACCAAATTGTAATTAAAATTTGTTATTCTAATTCATTAAGAAGCTCATTAAATAATCATCAATTAAGAGACATCGGCTTTCAATGATAACAAATAATTCATGAATTGTAGAGACAATTATTGAGCGAATGATTAATTTGAAAAGCTGCACTTCAAGCGAAGTCGAGAATTAAAAGTCATCGTTCACCAATCGATGTGAAATTCATTTCAAGTACATTGGCAGCGATAATCCTTCATTGCAAAGTGAGGCACAGGGCTTGGTTCAGTCGAAACCCGATTTAGTCCAGGCGATTGCAGATATAGAACAATAATCCCCTCCTTTGCTTTGGACTAATTTATATTTCTATCAAACAGGGAGTGTGGGTGAGGCAAAGAAAACTGGAGTGAAGAATGCGGAGCCAAGTGTCAAAGGAGGGTTGGGACAATCAGTCTGAACTGACTGGAATATCAGCCCAGGGGGTGTTGCAGAGGGTGAGAGTTATCCCTACATGGCGGATGATGATGTTTGGTATAGAAAGAGGCAGCGGGAGGATGACAGCTCGCTGGGGGAGCACTCACGGGATCAGCCGAGAGTCAGGATGAGTTGGAGTGAGAGGAACACGCAGCCGGAGTTGGATGATGACCAGATGAGTGCGGAGGAGACCAATGACTCGCCGACTGAGACCCAGGAAGGTATCGACACCAGTCGAGGTTGTGTGGCTTCACTCTGTATCTAAACCCGTGCTGTACCTGTCCTGGGAGTGTTTGATGGGGACAGTGTAGAGGGAGCTTTACTCTGTATCTAAACCCATGCTGTACCTGTCCTTGGAGTGTTAGACAGGTACGGTGTAGATGGAGGTTTACTCTGTATCTAACCCCGTGCTGTACCTGTCCTGGGAGTGTTTGATGGGGACGGTGTAGCGGGAGCTTTACTCTGTATCTAACCCCGTGCTGTACCTGTCCTGGGAGTGTTTGATGGGGACGGTGTAGAGGGAGCATTACTCTGTATCTAACCCCGTGCTGTACCTGTCCTGTGAGTGTTTGATGGGGACTGTGTAGAGGGAGCATTACTCTGTATCTAACCCCGTGCTGTACCTGTCCTGGGAGTTTTTGATGGGGACGGTGTAGATCGCTGTTAGTTTTGTGTATTAATTCCATGAAGCAGTTGGCATTCCAACCCTTCCACATCCATCAGTGATGCTCCCATTCCCCTTCCCGGAGCTGAGCTTTCCTTTGACTGTGTCTTTGCAGAGTCATCCTGGCAGGTTTTCTGTGGGAGCGGGTGGAAGAAGCTTGCAATTGGTTCACTAACTATCGCTGCTATCTGTGCAATCATCGCCGTTATCTTGTACAGTGAAGGTAAGGCCAGCTATATCACTGAAGCGATATAGAGTGAGCAGGGCAGAGCGAGGGTGCATGAGGCACAGACACACACAGTGAGCTGGACAGGGAGAGAGAACAGGGCAGAGATACAGTCAGTGGGCAGGACTGAGAGAGCAAACAGGACTGATATGGTGATTCAATGGGTCAGAGATACAGATTAAGCAAGCGGGACATGGAGAGAGAGAGAAAGCTGGGTAGATATTTTCTTCTTTATGTAATTATGGGGTGTGGATATCGCTGGCCAGATCCAGCATTTATTGCGCACCCCTCATTGCCCTAGAGAAGGTGGTACTGAGCGGCCTTGTTGAACCACTGCAGTCCATGTGGTTTAGGTACCCCCGCAATGCTGTTAGAGATTGAGTTCCAGGAATTTGACCCAGCGACAGTGAAGGAAGGACTGATATATTTCCAAGTCAGGTTGATGAGTGGCTTCGAGGGGAACTTCCAGTTTTGGTGTTCCCATGTGTCTGCTGCACATGTCTTTCTAGATGGTTGTGGGTTTGGTAGGTGCTGTCTAAGGAGCCTCGGTGAGTTTCTGCAGTGCATCTTCGACATGGTACACAATGCTGTGCGTCGGCAGTGGAGGGGTTTTAATTGGCCTGTTTTAATTAATTTGGCTGTTTTTTCTGGTGCCAATCAATTGGGCTGTTTGAGTGTTGTGGGAGCTGCACTCATCCAGGCAAGTGGAGAGTATTCCATCACACCCCTGACTTGTGCCTTGTAGATGGTGGACTGGCTTTGGGGAGTCAGGAAGTGAGTTACTCACTGCAGGATTCCCAGTCTCTGACCTACACTTTTAACCACAATGTTTATATGGCTAGTCCAGCTCAGTTTCTTCTCAATCATAGCCCCCAGGATGTTGATAGTGGGGGATTCAGCAATGCTGATGCCAGTGAAGACAATGGGCGATGTTTGATTTCTCCCTTGTTGGAGATGGTTATTGCCTGACACTTGTGTGGCACAAATGTTACTTGCTACTTGTCAGCCCAAGGCTGGATATTGTCCAGTTCTTGCTGCCTTTGGACATGGACTGCTTCATTATCTGAGGAGTCGCGAATGGTTCTGAACGTTGTGCAATCATCAGCGAACATCCCCACTTCTGAACTGATGATGGAAGGAAGGTCATTGATGAAGCAGCTGAAGATGGTTGGACCGAGGACACGACCCTGAGGAACTCCTGCAGTGTTGTCCTGGAGCTGAGATGACTGACCTCCAATAACCACAAGCATCTTCCTTTGTGCTAGGTATGACTCCAACCAGCAGAGATTTTCCCCCAGATTACAGTTGACTTCAGTTTTACAAGGAGTCCCTGATGCCAGACTCGGTCAAATGCTGTCTTGATATCAATGACAGTCACTCTCACATCACCTCGGGAGTTCAGCTCTTGGGTGTATGTCTGAACCAAGCTGTCATGAGGTCAGGAGCTGTGTGACCCTGGCGGAAACCTAACTGACTGTCAGTGAGAAGGTTATTGCTAAGCAAGTGCCGCTTGATAGCACTGCTGATGACCCCTTCCATCATTTTACTGATGATGGAGAGTAGACTAATGGGGCGTTAATTGTCTGGTTTGGATTTGCCCTGCTTTTTGTATACAGGAAACATCTGGGCATTGTTCCACAAAGCTGGGTAGGAGCCAGTGTTATAGCTGAACTGGAACAGCTTGTCTAAGGGCGCGGCGAGTTCTGGAGCACAAGCCTCCAGTACTATTGCCAGAATATTGTCAGGGACGATAGCCTTTGCAGTATCCATTGCCTTCAGCCTTGCTTTATATCACGTGGAGTGAATCGAATTGGCTGAAGTCTGACATCTGTGATGCTGGGGAACTCTGGAGGAGGAAAAGGTGGATCATCGACTCCTGGCTGAAGATTGTAGCAAATACTTCAGCCTTATCTTTTGCACTGATGTGCTGGGCTCTCGCATCATTAAGCATGGGGATATTTTTGGAGCTCTCTTCCATGTATGACCTGATGCCATGAGACTTCATGGAGTCCGGAGTTGATGCTGAGGACTCCCAGGGCAACTCCCTCCCGACTGTATACCGCTGTGCCCCCACCTCTGCTAGGCCAGTCGTGCTAGTATCCAGGATGGTGATGGTTGTGTCTGGGTCATTATCTCTAAGGTATGATTTTGTGAGGATGGCTATGTCAGGCTATTGCTTGACTCGTCCGTGAGACAATTCCCCCAATGTTGGCACTAGGACCAAGATGTTAGGAAGGAGGATTTTTCAGGGTCAACAGGGCTGAGATTCCCATTGTTGTTTCCAGTGCCGAGGTCGATCCAGTGGTCCATCCGGTTTCCTTCCCTATTTGTGACTTTGTAGTGGTTTGGTACAACTGAGTGGATTGCTAGGCCATTTCAGAGAGCAGTTAAGAATCAGCCACATTGCTGGGAGTCTGGAGTCACATGTAGGCCAGACCAGATGAGGGCAGCAGATTTTCTTCATTTCACTTTTAATTCCAGATTTTATTTAATTAAAATTCTACCATCCCCACCTGTGATTCGAGCCCTGCTCCCTTGAACATTGCCCTGGGCCTTGAGGATACCAGGGACAAGACCACTACACGTGAGTCGGTGGTACATAGAGAGACATAGAGAGAGAGAATGGAGAAAAGGGAGTGAGCGGGAGAGAGAATGGGGCAGAGACATTGCAGGGGTGAAAGGGAGATTGAGCCTGCTGGCAGTACACGGTGCGAATACTGTCACTAATGAGGGAGCGCTGCTCTGTTGGAAGGTCATGGCTGAGGGAGCGCCACACTGTCGGATTGTCAGTTCTGAGGGAGCGCCGCACTTTCGGACGGTCAGTTCTGAGGGAGCGCCGCACTGTCGGACGGTCAGTTCTGAGGGAGCGCCGCACTGTTGGACGGTCAGTTCTGAGGGAGCGCAGCACTGTCGGACGGTCAGTTCTGAGGGAGTGCTGGTTTAGATATTAAACTGATGCTGCCATGTTCCTCCTGGGGTGAAATTGAAAGATCCCATGCCAACTCCTGCCAGAACAGGGCAGGAGATCTCCCCGCCTGTCTTGAGGCCAACAATTATCCATCGAGCAGGTCAGAGACTGGGAATCGTGTGGGCAGTAATTCACCTCCTGGCTCCCCAAAGACTGTCCACCATCTGCAAGGCACAATTCTGGAGTGTGAAGGAATATTCTCCACTTGCCTGGATGAGTGCCACTCCCACAACAATCATGAAGGTCAACACCATCTGGGAAAATGCAGCCCCGCTTGATCGGCACCACATCCACAAACATTCACTCCCTCCACCACCAACGCACAGTGGCAGCAGTGTGTGTACCAACTACAAGATGCACTGCAGCAACTCACCAAGGCTCCTTCGACAGCGCCGCACAATCTAACAGCACTGTGGGTGTACCTACACCACATGGACTGCAGCGGTAGAAGGTAGCTCACCACCACATTCTCAAGGGGGCAATTCGGGATTGGCAATAAATGCTGGCCCAGCCAGCGAAGCCCACACCCCATGGAAGGAGGGAGAAAAGAGACTGAGCAAACAGGTTGTCTTTTCATGATCACCAAGCTGTTTTGGTGATTTTTGCCATGCAGAAAGTCTGCTTCCTCGATGCCCCCTGTCCCAGCGCTGAACACGTTCCTGAAGCAGTTCGGCAGGGCTGGGGACTGGGGGTGTGGTCCCTGGGTGGGGGGTGTCCCTGGGTGGTGGGGGTGTGTTCCACGGGGTGGGGAGGGGCATGTGGTGCCCAGGGCTAGAGATACCTGCAGTCTTTTCATTCCCTCGGCTGCTCTGTCAACAGGTTCGCGGATGAAACAGGAGATCTTGTTGAAACGAACAGCCCTGGACGCCGCCCTCAACAGTTACAGCAAGGTCAGCGACTCCATGAAGCTGGAGCTCACACCATCTGACTGCGCTCATTACCAAGACATCTTCAGGAATTGGCTCCGCTCCTTCTGCAAGATTATCAGTAAGTTTTGGGCCTGTTGTTGCTCACAACAAGACAGCAGGAGGTTCCCTCCCTCTCTCCCTCTGCAACCATTTCGCCCTCACCCCATTTCCACAACCTCCACCCCATTTCCACAACCCACACCAGTTTCCAAAGAAACGCCTTTTTTTTTGCAAAAATATACTTTATTCACAAAGTATCTTCAACAACATTTCAAAATCACCATCAAAAAAATACAATCAGGTTTAACTTTTACAACGTGTATCACGAAATGCATCAATACAATAAATGAATATTACAATCATTTGCAGACATTCATTTTCAGCTGGACAGCCCGAGGGGATTTAAACAGTTACCAGTCGCTCGGTGCACAAAAACGCTCACACCTCCACACACTCACATGCACACACACAGACGCAGAGATGAACTCACACCTTCTCTCACACTCACTCATACTCTCTCACTTACTCCTCACACACACTAACACTCGCACTCTGTCTCTCATACACATTGGACACACTCGCTACCTGTCTCACTCACATTGGACACACTCGCTCTGTGTCAAACACACGCACTCACTGACACTCGCTTTGTCTGACAAACGCACACTGACACTCGCTTTCTCTGACAAACACACACTGACTCTCGCTTTGTCTGACAAACACACACTGACACTCGCTTTGTCTGACAAACACACACTGACACTCGCTTTGTCTGACAAACACACACTGACACTCGCTTTGTCTGACAAACCGACACTCACACTCGCTTTGTCTGACAAACACACGCTGATACATGCTTTGTCTGACAAACACACGCTGACACTCGCTTTGTCTGACAAACACACGCTGACACTCGCTTTGTCTGACAAACACACGCTGACACTGGCTTTGTCTGATAAACACACGCTGACACTCGCTTTGTCTGACAAACATACGCTGACACTCGCTTTGTCTGACAAACACACGCTGACACTCAATTTGTCTGGCAAACACACGCTGACACTCGCTTTGTCTGACAAACACACGCTGACACTCACTTTGTATGACAAACACACGCTGACAGTCGCTTTGTCAGACAAACACAAGCTGACACTCGCTTTGTCTGACAAACACACGGTTACACTCGCTTTGTCTGACAAACACACGCTGACACTCGCTTTGTCTGACAAACACACGCTGACACTCGCTTTGTCTGACAAACACACGCTGACACTCGCTTTGCCTGACAAACACACGCTGACACTCGCTTTCTCTGACAAACACACACTGACTCTCGCTTTGTCTGACATCACACACTGACACTCGCTTTCTCTGACAAACACACACTGACACTCGCTTTGTCTGACAAACACACGCTGACACTTGCTTTCTCTGACAAACACACACTGACACTCACTTTGTCTGACAAACACACACTGACACTCGCTTTGTCTGACAAACACACACTGACACTCGCTTTGTCTGACAAACACACACTGACACTTGCTTTGTCTGACAAACACACGCCTACACTCACTTTGTCTGACAAACACATACACACTGACACTCGCTTTGTCTGACAAACACACGCTGACACTCGCTTTGTCTGACAAACACACGCTGACACTCGCTGTGTCTGACAAACACACGCTGACACTCACTTTGTCTGACAAAAACACGCTGACACTCGCTTTGTCTGACAAACACACGCTGACACTTGCTTTGTCTGATAAACACACACACGCTGACACTCGCTTTGTCTGACAAACGCACACACGCTGACAGTCGCTTTGTCTGACAAACACACACACACGCTGACACTCGCTTTGTCTCACACACAAGCTGACACTCGCTTTGTCTGACAAACGCACACACGCTGAAACTCGCTTTGTCTGACAAACGCACACGCTGAAACTCGCTTTGTCTGACAAACACACAGACACGCTGACACTCGCTTTGTCTCACACACACGCTGACACTCGCTTTGTCTCACACACACACTGACACACTCGCTTTGTCTCACACACACACTGACACACTCGCTTTGTCTCACACACACTGACACACTCGCTTTGTCTCACACACACACTGACACACTAGCTTTGTCTCACTCACACACACTGACACACTCGCGTTGTCTGATAAGCACACACACACTGACACTCGCTTTGTCTGACAAACACACACATGCTGACACTCGCTTTGTCTGACAAACACACACACGCTGACACTCGCTTTGCCTGACAAACACACACTCGATGACACTCGCTTTGTCTCACACACACGCTGACACTCGCTTTGTCTCACACATACACACACTGATACACTTGCGTTGTCTGATAAACACACACACACACACTCGCTTTGTCTGACAAACACACACGCGCTGACACTCGCTTTGTCTGACAAACACACACACGCTGACACTCGCTTTGTCTGACAAACACACGCTGACACTCGCTTTGTCTGACAAACACACGCTGACACTCGCTTTCTCTGACAAACACACACTGACTCTCGCTTTGTCTGACATCACACACTGACACTCGCTTTCTCTGACAAACACACCCTGACACTCGCTTTGTCTGACAAACACACGCTGACACTTGCTTTCTCTGACAAACACACACTGACACTCACTTTGTCTGACAAACACACACTGACACTCGCTTTGTCTGACAAACACACACTGACACTCGCTTTGTCTGACAAACACACGCTGATACATGCTTTGTCTGACAAACACACGCTGACACTCGATTTGTCTGAAAAACACACGCTGACACTCGCTTTTTCTGACAAACACACGCTGACACTCGCTTTGTCTGACAAACACACACTGACACTCGCTTTGTCTGACAAACACACGCTGATACATGCTTTGTCTGACAAACACACACTGACACTCGATTTGTCTGAAAAACACACGCTGACACTCGCTTTGTCTGACAAACACACGCTGACACTCGCTTTGTCTGACAAACACACGCTGACACTCGCTTTGTCTGATAAACACACGCTGACGCTCGCTTTGTCTGACAAACATACGCTGACACTCGCTTTGTCTGACAAACACACGCTGACACTCGCTTTGTCTGACAAACACACGCTGACACTCAATTTGTCTGACAAACACAAGCTGACAATCGCTTTGTCTGACAAACACACGCTGACACTCACTTTGTCTAACAAACACATGCTGACATTCGCTTTGTCTGACAAACACACGCTGACACTCGCTTTGTCTGACAAACACACGCTGACACTCGCTTTGTCAGACAAACACACGCTGACACTCACTTTGTCTGACAAACACACGCTGACACTCGCTTTGTCTGACAAACACACGCTGACACTCGCTTTGTCTGACAAACACACGCTGACACTTGCTTTGTCTGACAAACACACACACGCTGACACTCGCTTTGTCTGACAAACGCACACACGCTGACAGTCGCTTTGTCTGACAAACACACACACACGCTGACACTCGCTTTGTCTCACACACACGCTGACACTCGCTTTGTCTCACTCGCACACACGCTGACACTCGCTTTGTCTCACACACATGCTGACACTCGCTTTGTCTGACAAACGTACACACGCTGAAACTCGCTTTGTCTGACAAACGCACACACGCTGAAACTCGCTTTGTCTGACAAACACACACACACGCTGACACTCGCTTTGTCTCACACACACGCTGACACTCGCTTTGTCTCACACACACACTGACACACTCGCGTTGTCTGATAAGCACACACACACTGACAATCGCTTTGTCTGACAAACACACACACGCTGACACTCGCTTTGTCTGACAAACACACACGCTGACACTCACTTTGCCTGACAAACACACACTCGATGACACTCGCTTTGTCTCACACACACGCTGACACTCGCTTTGTCTCACACACACACACACTGATACATTTGCGTTGTCTGATAAACACACACACACTGACACTCGCTTTGTCTGACAAACACACACACGCTGACACTCGCTTTGTCTGACAAACACACACACGCTGACACTCGCTTTGCCTGACAAACACACACTCGATGACACTCGCTTTGTCTCACACACACGCTGACACTCGCTTTGTCTCACACACACACACACACTGACACACTCGCTTTGTCTCACACACACACACTGACACACTCGCTTTGTCTCACACACACACACGCTGCCACTCTCGCTTTGTCTCTCACACACGCACACACTGCCACTCTTGCTTTGTCTCACACACACTGACACACTCGCTTTGTCTCACACACACACACACACTGACACACTCGCTTTGTCTCACACACACACTGACACACTCGCTTTGTCTCACACACACACGGACACACTTGTTTTGTCTCACACACACACACACTGACACACTCGCTTTGTCTCACGCACACACACTGACACACTCGCTTTGTCTCACACACACACACACACACTGACACATTCGCTTTGTCTCTCACACACACACACACTGACACACTCGCTTTGTCTCATGTACACACTCACACACTGATACACCAAACTCACTGACACACTCGCTTTGTCTCTCACAAACATACACACACAGAAAAATAATTTCTCTCACACACAGACTCCTTCTCTCTCATACACAAACATTGCCACTCACTCCCTGTATCACACACCAACATACTTTCTCCCTCTCTCTCATCAATGCACACTCTGTCTCTCTTGCACCCACTCTCTCACGTATTACGATTAATACAATGTCACACACTCAAACACCGTGACTGTCTCTGCCATTGCACAATCCCAAACTCTCTCTCTCCACTGTCCTCTCCCGCATATGCTCGGACGCCATCATTCCCCCTCCACCGCCCAGATTGAGAGCCATTGGTCGGTGTATGATGAAGAGTCCGTAGTGCCGCCATGGTGATGGTTTGTCCTCCTACATTCAGCACTTGTAATGTCGGTCTTTTCTTCATCATGACTGGTTTAATTCTCTCCCTGGCATCCCCAGATTGTACCAGTGAACTGTGCCATAAGTATTGGGCCCCTTACAAAGGCAACTGCTACTACTTCTCAAAGACCATCCTGGGCTGGGAGGAAAGCCGACAGAACTGCATATCGCAGGGCTCCGAGCTCTTGGTGATTCGCAGCAAGGAAGAACATGTAAGAAAAACTTGAAACTGTGTGCACTTGTCCTGGCAGCGTTTGATGGGGAGCGTGTAGATAGAGCTTTGCTCTGTTACTAACCCCGTGCTGTACCTGTCCTGGGAGTGTTTGATGGGGACAGTGTAGATAGAGCTTTACTCTGTATCTAACCCCGTGCTGTAACTGTCCTGGGAGTGTTTGATGGGGACAGTGTAGATAGAGCTTTACTCTGTATCTAACCCCGTGCTTTACCTGTCCTGGGAGTGTTTGATGGGGACGGTGCAGAGGGAGCTTTACTCTGTATGTAACCCCGTGCTGTACCTGTCCTGGGAGTGTTTGATGGGGACAGTGTAGAGGGAGCTTTTCTCTGTATCTAACCCCATGCTGTACCTATCATGGGAGTGTTTGATGGGGATCGTGCAGAGGGAGCTTTAAACTATATCTAGCCCCGTGCATTATCTGTTCTGGGAGTGTTTGAGGGGGACAGTGTAGAGGGTGATTTACTCTGTATCTAACCCCGTGCTGTACCTGTCCTGGGATTGTTTGATGGGGACAGTGCAGAGGGACCTTTACTCTGTATCTAACCCCGTGTTGTACCTGTCCTGGGAGTGTTTGATGGGCACAATGCAGAGGGAGATTTTCCCCACTGTGGAATAATTGAATATAACAGTGTAGAATGTAGCCATTTGGCCGCCGTGCCTGTCCTGGCTATTTGAAAGAGCTATCTAATTCAATTGTCTAAACATCTTTGTATTAAGGTTCCTCTATCTCTACGCCCACCTGTCCTCCCATCCACCCAAATATTTGGCCAATTAGATTCTGCCTGTGGCTTCACCCCAGCGAGAGAAATTTTCACTATGACGAACCATCCTCTTTACAATCCTTTCATGTGATGTGGGCTTCGCTGGCTAGGCCAGCATTTACTGCCCATCCTTAATTGCCCTTGTTCAAAGGGCCATCCAGAGCCAACCACATTGCTTTGGGTCTGGAGTCATATGTAGACCAGACCAGGTAAGGGCGACATATTTCCTCCCTAAAGGGCATTAGTGAACCAGATGGGTTTTCATGGCAATCATGAGACTTTAAATCCTGATTTATTTTATTAGATTCAAATTTCTACATCTGCCATGGTGGGATTTGAACCCAGGACCCCACAGCACGTCTCTGGGTCTCTGAGTGACAAGTCCAGTGACAATGCCACTGCACCACTGCCTCCCCATTACCCCTTGAGAAGGTGGTGGTGAGCTGCCTTCTTGAACTGCTGCAGTCCATGTTGTGTAGGCACACCCACAGTGCGGTTAGAAAGGGAGTTCCACCATTTTGGACCGGTAACAGTGAAGGATCAGCCGATATATTTCCACTTCAGGATGGTCAGTGGCTTGGAGGGGACCTTCCATGTGGTGGTGTTGCCTTTGTCCTTCTAGATGGTAGTGGCAGTAGGTTTGGAAGGTGCTGTCTAAGGATAATTCTTGCAGTGCCTCTTGTAGATGGTACACACTGCTGCGACTTTGTGTCTGTGGTGGAGGGGGTGAATGTTTGTGGATGGGGTGCCGATCAAACCAGCTGCTTTCTCCAGGATGGTGTCAAGCTTCTTGAGTGTTGTTGGAGCTGCACTCATGCAAGCAAGTGGGGAGAATTCCACCACACCCCTGACTTCTGCCTTGTAGATGACGGACAGGCTTGGGGAGTCAGAAGGTGAGTTGCTCTCGATAGAGTCCAAGCCTCTGACCTGCTGTTGTAGCCACAGTATTTATCTGGAATTTCCAGTTCATATTCTGGTCAATGGTAAACTCCAAGATGTTGATAGTGGGGGATTCAGTGATGGTGATGCCATTGAACGTGAAAGTGCGATGGATGTATTCTGACTCATTGGAGATGGTCATTTACCTGGCACTTGATGTGAATGATTCTAATTGACTACTTGCCCTTCCAGGAATATGTGGCCCAGTTCAACCTGAGCCGTGCATATTGGATTGGAATCAAGCACAATCCGCTGGAATCCGCTTGGATGTGGGTGGATGGGACACCTGGACAAGACGACCTAATGTGAGTACCGGGCGAGGCCAAAGTGTGAGCTGCAGGGGGGAAGTAGCTGTGCAGGTGAATCTGGGATCAAACCGAGAACAACGGCAATCTTATCCCAGGCCATGGAGAATAAGGTCGGAAGTCCGGTTTGACTGCGACTAACCCCGTGTTCTCCCAATCCTGGGAGTGTTTGACGGGGACTGTGTCGAGGGTGCTTTACTCTGTATCTAACCCCGTGCCGTACCTGTCCTGGGAGTGTTTGATGGGGACAGTCTAGAGGGTGTTTTACTCTTTTACTAAACCCGTGCTGTAACGGTCCTAGGAGCGTTTGATGGGAACAGAGTAGAGGGTGATTTACTCTGTATCTAACACCGTGCTGTACCTGTCCTGGGAGTGTTTGATGGGGACCGATTTGAGGGAGCTTTACTCTGTGTCTAACCTCGTGCTGTACCTGTCCTGGGAGTGTTTGATGGGGACGGTGTTGAGGGAGGTTTTCTCTGTACTGAACCCCGTGCTGTACCTGTCCTGTGGGTGCCAAAATGTGCCTCACCTGGGAATTGCGCGGGATTTCTCTCTTTCACGTCAGCCCCTAACGGTTAATGAATGGGGGGAATGGGGGTGGCAGGGAGCACGTTGTACTTTCACTCACAAACGTTATTTGTTCCCCCCTCCCCAATTCCTAGATTCTGGGACCAAGGCAGCCCCGACAGTTACTTCGACTACGGGCTGGAGGCTTTCAAGAACTGTGTCTCCCTGCGCCGAGGAGCCTGGGCTAGCGCTGCGTGCAGCGCTCCGCAGCACTGGATCTGCAAACGGAGGTCGGAGCCGGTCCCAATCAAATTCTGAGGCTCGGTAATGAGGGAGTGCCGCTCTGTCTGAGGGTCAGTACTGAGGGAGTGGCGCACTGTCTGTGGGTCAGTACTGAGGGAGTGCCGCTCTGTCGGAGGGTCAGTACTGAGGCAGTGCTGCACTGTCAGAGTTTCTGTACTGAGGGAGTGCCGCACTGTCGGAGGGTCAGTACTGAGGGAGTGCCGCACTGTCGGAGGGTCAGTACTGAGGCAGTGCTGCACTGTCGGAGTTTCTGTACTGAGGGAGTGCTGCACTGTAGGAGTTTCAGTATTGAGGGAGTGCTGCACTGCAGGAGTTTCAGTAATGTGGGAGTGCTGCACTGCCAGAGATACATGCTGCCTCTGGGTGGAGATAGCAGCCACCAGTTCCATTGCTGGAAAATGGGAGAAGCGGCAATCGCAGGGGCTTTGTGACTGTCGCTATCCAGTCTGCCTGCAAGAAGGCGATAGGCTCTCCTGCATCTACCACAGGATCAGAGGGGAATTCAAGTCTCAGGATCAGTAAAACCTTTCTGGAAACAATATACTTAAATTGAGTGAAATATGTTTGTATTATTTCACTGTTGTAAAGTGTGGGGAATGTTATCTCATAGAATGTGACAATTTTATTCAGATATTAAAGTTTATTTATGCCAGTGAGTTAAGACAATAAGTCTCCAGTTATTATTAATATATTAATATTGCTTCGCGCTCTGTTCTGCTCCATTGAGTCTCCAGCCCAGTCTGTCACGTGATGCTTTGTGTCTCTGTCCCAGTGGTGACCTCCCGGGAATCATTTCCGGGGTCGTTTCCTCATTTCCGGTCGCTTTCCTTCGTTACCAAGATGGCCGCTCCTGCCTACCGGATGTGCTGAGTCAGGCGGGGCAGCCAGATCCCTGAGGGCGGCTGAAGAGGCTGCGAGAGGCGGAGGCTTCAAACTGGGCCCGTGGAGGAGCAGGAGGCCCCCGGCTGGAGCACATCCCGAACTCATCACCATAGAAACCAGGAAAAATCATCTTCTATTAGTCTTTAATATCTATAATCAATATTAATCCAGAGAATAATAGATCATTAACAAGATTCAATTCAAATAGTATCAGGAATCCATCCAAATCCCTAAATAGCTTTTTATTATCAAACATCCATCCTTTATATAGCTAATCATTTATAAATCTTAATAATCTGTCACTAATCTGTCTGAATATTCAATAATAATATATCTAATCATTTATAAATCTTAATAATCTGTCACTAATCTGTCTGAATATTCAATAATCTCAATAATAATATATCTAATCATTTATAAATCTTAATAATCTGTCACTAATCTGTCTGAATATTCAATAATAATATATCTAATCCTTTATAAATCTTAATAATCTGTCAATAATCTGTCTGAATATTCAATAATCTCAATAATTATATATTTTATCCTTTATAAATCTTAATAATCTGTCACTAATCTGTCTGAATATTCAATAATCTCAATAATAATATATCTAATCCTTTATAAATCTTAATAATCTGTCAATAATCTGTCTGAATATTCAATAATCTCAATAATTATATATTTTATCCTTTATAAATCTTAATAATCTGTCACTAATCTGTCTGAATATTCAATAATCTCAATAATATATAATTATCGATTAATCTTAATCTTCACTAATCTGTCTGAATATTCAATTATCTCAATATATGTAATAGATTCATTTTAATAATCTATCACTAATCTGACAGAATATTCAGTCATCTCAATGATAAGATTGACCTATAATTAAATATATTATTAACCTATCTAAACACTAAACCTCAAACCCCACAAACAAACACAGCCCCCAAACCTCAAAAACATTGAAATCCCAAACGCCTCTAACACTGAACTCACATACGCCAGTAACTGAATATATTTTGCAATTAGTCTCTCATTAATATACCTGATTGTTAGTTAGTCTCACTTCATATTTGTTCATTCATACTGAAACATGCTAATGCATTTCGTTATTACTTAATTTTGTTATGTAATTGCAAATGTTAATACATGTCATAATTAAGTAATTAAACTAACCTACTAATAATTATTCTAAAAGAGAAAATTCATTTAATTGTCACTGGTCAAACCACATTCTCAGTGAATCTTAATCCCCTATTCACCTAATATTAGTTTATTAGGAGTAATTGAGTATTGTCAATCAATAACTCATCTTAATAGAATAAGTAATTTTTTTTTATATTTTAAAACATGAACATTATTTAAATGTTAATTTAATTTTTTATAAATTATAATTTGAATTTTATTAAATATCGGTTAGGGATTAATCTAAAAATCCCATGTAAAGTCACTAATTTAAAGTAGTCATCAATAATTATTTGCCGTGAAATGTGTGATGTGCAGCGTTCGCCAGAATTGAAATTCTTTGCCCATTGCTCAGGAAATTATCCAATTCGACTTAACTCGTCAAAGCCCAAAAACATTTGATATTTAATCTTTGAGAAGAATTGCTTCACAGCCGGGAGTGAGGGAGGGGACACGGAGGCAGAAAGACACAATGGCCACATCGCCGTTGGGTAAATCGAAGAGAGTGTTGGGACGGAGGGAAATGAGGGAGGAGAGCATAGAGCTGGACGAGGAGGAGGTCGATAGGATCCTGCGCCCTGACTCCATGCCCCTGGAGGAATATGAAGGTACAATGGTGGGCATGCACATCTTGGACAGGGCGGACGAGCCGGTGGGGTTGCCAAGCGCCCTGGCGGACAGGCAGAGGGACTTGGAGCACCTCCCCAAAGCTATGCTGGGGATGCAGGTGAGGTTCCTGGACGAGATCGGCTTCAGGGAGCGCCGTTCTGAGGACGTGCAACCGCTGGATGAAGAGGAGCAAGCAGGTAGGCTTGGCCCCCAAACACCGAACCCCCCCAAACACCAAACACACTGAACCCGAAAAGAACTGAACACAAAAAGTGAGCCCTAAACCCTGAGAGACAGTGAACCTAAAAAACACTGAACCCCCAAACGCTTAAACACAGAACCCAAAAACCCTAACACACTGAACCCCCAAATCCCAAACGCACTGAACTCCCAGAAGCTTAAACACAGAACCCCAAAACCCTAACACACTGAACCCCCAAATCCCAAACACACTGAACCCCAAAACCACAAACACACTGAACCCCAAAACAACACAACCCCCAACATTGAGCCCCAAAACTGAACCCAAAACCCTGAAAAACTGAACCCCTAAACCCAAAAGCACTGAATCCCTAAACCCCAAAACACTGCACCCCCATAACACAGAACCCCCACATCCCAAACACACTAAACCACAAATCAACTGAACCCCCAAACCCCAATACACTGAACCCCCAAAACACTGAACCCCCCAAACCCACAAAACACTGAACCCCCCAAACCCCAAAACACTGAACCCCCAAAACGCCAAAACACTGAACCCCCAAACTCCCAAAACACTGAATCCCCAATCCCCCAAAACACTGAACCCCCAAACTCCCAAAACACTGGACCCCCAAACCCCCTAAACACTGCACCCCAAAAACAGTGAACCATCACACTCTAAAAACACTGAACCACCACACTGCAAAAAAAAACACTGAACCCCCAAAACGCTCAAGCCCCAAAACACTGGGCATTGGACCCCACACAAACCACCCCCCAAAGTTGCTGGACCCCTCCCAAACCACCCCCAAAGGCGCTGGACCCCAAAATTCTGGTGTAAGTGAGGGGCAACGACAGGGCCCCGGAAGTAATGGGAAAGGGGGAGGCGAGCGTGTCCCAGAAAGTCTGTGCGAGGGGGTGTGTAGGAAGTCTGTGCGAGGGGGTATGTAGGAAGGTCTGGGCGAGGGCGTGTGCAGGAAGGTCTGTGCGAGGGGGTGTGCAGGAAGGTCTGTGCGAGGGGGTGTGTAGGAAGGTCTGTGCGAGGGGGTGTGTAGGAAGGTCTGTGCGAGGGGGTGTGCAGGAAGGTCTGTGCGAGGAGTTGTGCAGGAAGGTCTGAGTGAGGGTGAGACGAGCGGGCATCCTCCTGAGCGTGGCAGTAATGTCTGATCATCACCTCCTTACAGCATCAAAGACACGAAGAGTCCTCAATTCGAAATGGAGCAAGCTGGCACTGGCCCTCTTTGCACTGTGTGGACTCTTTGCTGTTGCTGCCCTGGTGTTATTCTTTGAGGGTAAGAATCCGTCCTTCGTTCGGTTTTACAAAGGCTCTTGTACTGACCCTCCGACGGTGCGGCACTCCCTCAGTGCTTACCCTCTGACAGTGCGGTCCTCCCTCCGTTCTAACCCTCCGACAGCGCGGCAGTCTGTACTGACCCTCCACCAGTTCGGCACTCCCTCTGCACTGACCCTCCGACAGTGCGGTCCTCCCTCAGCGCTGACCCTCTGACAGTGTGGCACTCCCTCAGCACTGACCCTCTGACAGTGTGGCGCTCCCTCAGCACTGACCCTCTAATAGTGCGGCGCTCCCTCAGCACTGACCCTCCGACAGTGTGGCGCACCCTCAGCTCTGACCGTCCGAAAGTTCGGCGCTCCCTGGGTTTTGACCCTCCAAGAGGGAGTCACACATGGGCCGCCCTCAATTCTGATTTGTGCCGACCTGATTGTGGTGCAGGCTTGTCTGTAGAGAGATCCCTCGCTGAGCAGAAGATGGCTGCTGAAACCATGGAAGATAATACATCCAAACTGAAGGACGAACTCGCTGTGCAAGTCTCTACGGGCAAGTGCGCCCAGTTCCAAGAAGCCTTCCGCAACTGGCTATCGGCCTTCTGCAAGTTGGTCAGTAAGTGTTGTCCTGATAACCTCTTTTGTCTTTGGGGAGCGACTGCCAAATTTCTACCACCCTGTTGTTCATTTTTACACTTAGCCTCGGTTATTAACCAGCTTCCCTCCCTCAACCTCATCTGTTCATTTTTTTTTTAGTTCTTACTGGGATGTGAGCGACGCTGGCAATGCCAGTATGTGTCGCCCCCTCCCCAATTGCCCCTTCAACTGAAGGCAGTTCAGAGTCACCCACATTGCTGCAGTTTCGGAGTGATGTGTAGGCTGCACACGGCACCGAGGGCAGGATTCCTTTTCCATAGGACACCTGCTCCCATTGATATCTTAAACTTCGATCGAATGAACCCCACTCCAGCATCACCACCGCCCCCCAGCTTAACCCTTGAATTTCCAGCAAATACAACCCCTTAAAGTAAATTGGCCCTTCCCATCTTCTCCATCCCGGCCCCTCATAATTTTGCACCCCTCGATCAAATCGCCCTCAAACCCAGCCACTCCTCATCCTCCTGGTTTCCAAGGAGAACAGCTCCAACCTTTCCAATCTGTCCTCTTCGCTGCAATTTTCCAGTCCTGGGTAGCAACTTCCTAGTAAATCTGCTCCGTACCCTCTCTCGTGCAGATACTTCCTTTCTGGAATGACGCGACCAGAACTGTGCACAGTGCTCAACTTATGGTGATCTATGTTGATTTCTTTTTTCTGACTTCATTTCTGCTCCATCATTCCCTCTCTCCCCTACCCACACACCAGACTGCAGCAGCGAGCTGTGCCATCGATTCTGGAAACCTTACGGGGGCAACTGCTATTATTTTTCTAAGAATGTCCTGGACTGGGAGAAGAGTCGGCAGAACTGTATTTCGCAGGGTGCAGACCTCTTGGTCATTCGCAACAGGAAGGAGCAGGTGAGCGGAGAACTGGGAGGTTTTTTTTAAGGGACAGAGTAGAGGAAGCTTTACTCTATATCTAACCCCGTGCTGTACCTGCCTTTGGAGTATTTGAATGGGACAGTGTAGAGGGAGCTTCACTCTGTGTCTATGCCCGTGCTGTAACTGAAGAGCGAGTTTTACAGTGTCTGTGTCCGGGCTGTACCTGTAGAGGGAGATTTCCTCACTGCTTCCCTTTCTCCTCATTTTCAGAAGTTCGTTGCTGGCTATGATGTACGGAAGGTGTACTGGATTGGGTTAAATGAGACCGCTGAAGGGGTATCGTGGAAGTGGGTCGATGGGACTGATGTCCAGGATGAGCTAAAGTGAGTGTTGAAAAAAATCAAATTAGGTCCTATTCAGCAGGGGACCTGCAGTCGGTCCTAATCCCGCAGTGGTTACTTCCAGGCTCAGTATTCTTCATTCTTCAACTAGGAGAAAAGCCTAGTGTCACTGTCACTTGTTACCCATCCTTAATTGCCGCTTGAGTGGACGATGGTGAGTCGCCTTCCTGAAACCGATATGGCACAGCAGATGGTAAATGCTGCGCTGTTCAAAACCCAGAGAGAAACTTGAAACCAGCACCCCGACTGTTTTACAATTTGTATTTAATTCGAGATGCGTGACTTGAATTCAGTAGTAAAAGCCCAAAAAATATTCTGGGTTTATTAGAAAACTAAATTTAACCTTTTCTGATTTAAAAAAAAAGAAATGATTTTAAGCGGATGCACAGGTTTGCAAATTACCAAGATGACAAGTCCTAGCTTCACTAGTTAATCTAACTCCCAGTTATATCTCCATTCAGACAACAGTAAAACACAGATTCAAAAGACCCAGGTAACGGAACACAATAACCTGGACTGTCAAAATCAATCTAACTTCCCTTCTCTTCACTTCAGTTCATGTACACCACACCTTGAGGCGACAAGAGCAAGTCAGAGGCTGGGAAACCTGTGACGAGTTATTCACCTCTTGACTCCCCACATCCTGTCCTCCACAAGGCACAAGTCACGAGTGTGATGGGATACTTTCCACTTGCCTGGATAGGTGCAGCTCCAAATAAACTCAAAAACCTCTACACCATCCATGACAAAGCAGACCCACTTCATTGGCACCCCATCCGCAAACATTCATTCCAAACGTCACCAATGCACAGTAGCAGCAGTGTGTGTAGCATCTACACGATGCCCTGCAGGAACTCACCAAGGCTCCTTAGACAGCACCTTTAAGACCCACAACCACTACCATCTAGAATTTCAAGGGCAGCAGACACATGGGAACCACACCACCTGGAACTTCCCCTCCAAGCCACTCGCCATCCTGACTTGGAAATATATTGGCCGTTCCTTCAGTGGTACTAGGTCAAAATCCTGGAACTGTCCTCCCTAAAAGCACATTGGGTGCACACACATCACATGGTCTGCAGCTCACCACCACCTTCTCAAGGGCAACTATGGATGGGCAATGAATGCTGGCCCAGCCAGCGAAGATCCCATCTCGTGAATGAATTTTTAAAAATCAATTGAGTCACACACACAGACATACACTATTCCTCTCCTCACAACAACTTCCAATTGCATGATGAAAATGATTATATTTTACTGAGAAATCACTGCTGTCCATCTGGACCCACACGGGGTCAGAGGAGCGTCCACCTCTGTAAGACAAGAAACCGAGGGACCCCCTGTGGCATCGGTCCTGTTCTAGCAAAGCTCCAAATTCCCCACAGTCCTTTACCAGTTTTAAGGGGAAGAGCACGTGTGAGAGGGATTTTCCTCCCCTATGTCCTGGCCCCAATACTGAGCCCATAAGTAACAGCAAAACTGAGCAGAAAATATCTAAGCACAGCCGTGTTGCTGTTGATAGTGAGCTGGCCACACGGCATAGATTATCTGCCCTGTTTCTAATGTGACATCTCTCTCTCTCCTTGCATCTCTCCTTATCTTCCCCACCTCTCACCCCCACCCCCTCTTCCTCTTTCTACCCCTCTTTCTCTTGTCTGTCTCTCCCGCTCTCTCTCTTTCCTTGTCTGTCTCCCGCTCTCTCTCTCGCCTCGTCTGTCTCCCGCTCTCTCTCCCCTGTCTATCTCAAACTCACCCACACTCTCTCGTCTGTCTCTCCTGCGCGCTCCCTCTCTCCTCGTCTGTCTCTCTCTCTTGTCTGTCTCCCGCTTTCTCTCCTGAACTCATTCACACTCTCTCATCGTCTGACTCTCCTGAGCGTTCCCTCTCCCTCTCTCCTCATCTGTCTCTCTCTCTCTCTCGTCATCTGTCTCCCACACTCTTCGCTCTCTCATTCTCATTGTCTGACTCCCTTTTTTCTGTCCCCTCGGTCCCCTCCCCAAATCCAAGATTCTGGGACAGGGGCTACCCCGACAACTATTTCGACTACGAGTTGGAGCAGTTCAAGAAATGCGGCATGATCCGCAACAAAGCCTGGGCCAACGCAGCTTGTAACCAGGCCAATCACTGGATCTGCAAACGGAGAGCGGAGAAACCGCCCATCAGCCTGTGATGCCCGTCCCCGCAACCAGTCAGGGCCCCGGCAGCGAGGGCGGTGGAACGTCAAAATGTGACGGCGGGTGTTGGAAATGCTTCTCTCCGTTCGATTCCTGTGTTCAGTGTTTGAAGTTGCTGTTGTTGTTGCGAGAGGACATGCTGGAGCAGCGCGGCGGGGGAACCAGGTGCCCTGTGTTTGGGGTGAATTCAGACGCTAACCTCTAACCACCTTCGGTAGCCGGGGTGGTTGTCGAAGAGGTCTTTGTGGCCTTTTCTGATGCCCAGTGAATGTCGGATGCCATTCACACCTCATCGATCCGACTCGAACGACATCGGGTGGTGATCCTCACCGAAACCTCAGAGGGAGGGGGGTTCTGCTCTTCTCTGGCGCGTGCGATGTTCCTGTTCCGAAATAAAGCTGATCTTCAACGTGAGGATTGTGGCCTCTCACCTCATTTCAGTCCCCGGGAGTCCCCTGGTGTTTCGCCATTTCGGCTTGCAGGGTCATCGAACGGGACTAAGGGAGCGCCGCACTGTCGGAGGGGCAGTACTGAGGGAGCGCCGCACCGCACTGTTGGAGGGTCGGTATTGAGGGAGCGCCACACTGTCGGAGTGTCAGTACTGAGGGAGTGCCGCGCTGTTGGGAGTGTCAGTGCTGAGGGAGCACTGCACTGTCGCAGTGTCAGTACTGAGGGAGCGCCGCACTGTGGGACGATCAGTACTGAGGGAGCGCTGCACTGTCGGAGGGTCAATACTGAGGGAGCGCTGCACTGTCAGAGCGTCATTACTGAGGGAGCACCGCACTGTCAGAGGGTCAGTACTGAGGGAGCACCGCACTGTCAGAGGGTCAGTACTGAGGGAGCACCGCACTGTCGGAGGGTCAGTAATGAAGGAGAGCCGCACTGTCGGAGGGTCAGTAATGAAGGAGAGCCGCACTGTCGCAGGATCGGTTCTGAGGGAGCGTCCCATTGTCGGAGTGTCAGTAGTGAGGGAGCGACACACTGTCGGAGGGTCAGTAGAGAGGGAGCGCCGCACTGTCGGAGGGTCAGTGCTGAGGGAGCGCTGGACTGTCGGAGGGTCAGTGCTGAGGGAGCGCCGCACTGTCGGAGGGTCAGTGCTGAGGGAGCGCCGCACTGTTGGAGGGTCAGTGCTGAGGGAGCGCCACACTGTCGAAGGGTCAGTGCTGAAGGAGTGCTGCACTGTCGAAGGGTCAGTGCTGAAGGAGTGCTCCACTGTCGAAGGGTCACTAGGCCCAGCATCGAAAATTTTTATTAAATCTGTCAATTGATACATACGCAAGTTTAGATACATTAAATATTAACATTAAATTCATCAATTGACAGAACAAATGCAGGTTTAAATGTGATTAATAAATGTGTGAATCGATGGAAAAAATACAACTTTAGATGAATTTAAAATGAGAACTGAGGATATTAATGGACAGAAGCCAAACAAGTTTCGATAACTTGAATATTAATACTACCTGTGTTAAATGACAGAACAACCACAAGTTTAGATCAATTAAACCTAATTATTAAATATGTTGTCTGACTGGACATATCCAAGTTTAGGTAGAACACATTTGAGTATTAAATATGTTAAATGGTGGGGGGAAAGCGGAGTTGCTTATTAAATGCGGCAATTTGCAGAACAAATGCAAATCTGGACAAACTAAACCTGAAGATTAGATGTTCAGCGGGATGCGCCGCACATTTGACGATTGTTGATGTTTTAGCAGAGCAACAAGTGAATTATTTCTGAATATTTACAAGATATTAAAGGGACTCGGGAACTGGGGACGGTGATTTATGCAAATAATCTGTTCAACTGTTAAATTTACTATTGAAAATGAATCTGCTAAAATATATTAAATGTGTTACTGAAATTAAATAATTATAAAAAGTTATCAACTATTGAAATTAAATATATCTACAAAAATACATTACATTCAATATCAAAATTAAATAAATCTGCTGAAAGATTATATTAATTAGCAGAAGGGCAGCTCTCCCTCAGTATTGTCCCACCAACAGGGCAGCGCTCCCTCAGTACTGACCCTCCGACAGTCCAGCTCTCCCTTAGTACTGACCCTGCAACACTTCGTGTGTCCTTTCATACTGACCCTCTGACAGAGCTGCGCTCCCTCAGTACTGACCCTCCGACAGTACGGCTCTCCCCCAGTACTGGCCCTCCGACAGAGCTGCGCTCCCTGAGTACTGATCCTCTGACAGTCCGATTCTCTCTCAGTATTTGCCCGCCGACAGTCCGTCTCTCCCTCAGTACTGACCCTCTGACAAAGCTGCGCTCCCTCAGTACTGACCCTCCAACAGTCCGTCTCTCCCTCAGTACTGACGCTCAGACAGTGCGGCACTCCCTCAGTACTGACCCCTGGACAGTCCGGCTCTCCCTCAGTACTGACGCTCGGACAGTGCGGCGCTCGATCATGACTGACCCTCCGACAATGCTCAGGCAGGAAGGAACCGTAAGACACTTCAATGGAATGAAGGGCGCCTACTTATTCAGACCAAGTGACACATGAAGAAAATTGCGGCAGTCCCCACGGCTCCACACCGGTAAAACCTTCTAATGACACGATCAAGCCAAGATCAGAAATGCAAAAGCCTGAAACCTCACCCGAGGGGAGCTGACATTTCAAAATATGTGGTCCAGTCCATATGTGTTGTGGTGTAGCGGGGTGGTGGTGAGGAGGTGGTTGGTGGGGGGAGGGCTGCTTGTAAATTCCCTTGGCCTCATGGACAGGACATTGTGACTGTTCCTCAGGGAATGATGGCCAGAGTCTGCCCTTCCTTCATACCCATGAGGTTGTAGTTTATGGGCGAAAGATCGGGTCTGAAAGGGTCGACAAAGCGGATCGTGGGAAGCTCGGGTTCCAGACAAATGATTCCAATCAGCTGTCAATATCTAGTCAATTATATTGTTAAACTGTATTAATGTCATGTCAATTACATTGTTAAATGCAAGACAAACAGGTGGTGGTTCTTATTTTTCATAGGGAAAACATCATTTCAATTTCATTAGATAAGTTCTAGTCGTGCATTTTGTTTCTGTGCCCCTTGCAGAGGCTGGCAATTTGTTAATTAGTTTGGAGTTAGCTAATAAAATAAAACAGTGTATAAATAGGGGATAGTTGGGGCACTGGTTGTGTGGGAGCAGAGCTGAGGCACTGAGCAAGTCAACAGACTTCCTCAATGAAGAAAAGGTCTGTCCTCGGTTTCTGATTCACAAACCAGATTGGATCCTGTCAACTACCCGCGGCCTTGAACAATCACAGGGCCCCGTAGAAACGGATGTCTTCAGACACTTTTCAGCGTTTTGGGAAACTACACCACCCCGACCCATTCTGTAAAACACGAACAAACGCAACAACGTGTGCAGAACGATTTGCCATTCTGTTGCCTCCCCGGCCACCACACAGATGAAGGACAAAGGTAGGAATGATGGAGCAGATGCCAGGCCAGCGCTCCCTCAGTGGCTCTGCATCATTCGCTGGAAGATCAGGTGGAGGCGGATGGCGTTCTTCTCGCAGATGGCCGGGAACTTCGCCCCGCAGGCCTCGTCGTACCAGCGCCGCAGCCTCATCAGGCCGCAATTTTCCCTCATCCTGTACGTCCTGCTGAAGGCGTTGTCTGGCTGTCCCGGCCCCCAGAACCTTCCGCGGGCAAAGCGAAAGCCAAAAAAAAAGAACCAGAAAGTGGTCAGTGCTCACCTGGCGGGATTGAGATCCCTTATCTCAACAGAGCAGAAACAGCACCATAACCACCCCACCCCGTTCAAATTAAACAATCTGACCCCTGACCCTCTACCTAACGCAGTCTGACCCCTGACCCTCATGTAACCTGTGAACTTCAAGTGTCCTCTTTTCTCTTGACCAAGACTGACCTCTGCCCCATTGATCCAGTGCCTAACCCAGATTCCTCCTGACCCTCTGTCTAACCCTGATTCCTCTTGACCATCTGACTAACCTCTGGCTCCCTACATAACCCTTCACCCTCTGCCTAAACACCCTCACGTCTGCCCACTCCCTGACCTTCATCCTAAACCCTGACCTTCCCTTACCCTCTTTTTCACTCAGACACTTTGCCAAACCTCAACCCGTTGCCTAACCTGTGACACCCTGCCTAACGCAGGATCATTTGCATAACCCCTGACCCCCTACCCAACCCGTCACCCAGTCTGACCCCTAATCCCGTCATATGACCTGTGACCTTCAGGCTGACCTTTGTTCTCCTGACCCAGTTTGAGCTCTGCTCCTTCGAACGTGCACTTCACGTTGATTCTCACGACCCTCTGACTCACCCTCTACTAGGCCTTTCTCCTCCGACTCACACAGTAGCCCCAGAGCATCAGCCTATCTCCACCTCAGTCACCCCTCGGTCAATCCCATCGCCACCACCACCCTGCCCACCGTAAAACAAACTTGGGGCTGACCCTTTGCTACCCCGACCCCTGACACACTCTGTTACTCACGTTTTCCCATCCATGACCTTCGTCCCATCCACCCACATCCAGATCCCTTCAGTCACCGAGTCTGTCATTCCAATCCAATAGGAGGCTTCTTTAGCTTGCTCAAACACGAAATTCTGTGGAAGTGGAAGGGCATCGTTAGTGGGCATCTGTGTAAACAGGAAATGTGGTAAAGGGAGTAATAGGGTGAAGGTGAAACTGGGAAAAGATGGGAATTTAGCAAAAGGGTGTCGGCAACACGTTGAAGAGCGTTGGAGAGAAAAAGAGCTTGGAGACAGGATAGTCAATCGCAAGGGCGGAGTGGGAAGGAGAAGTCAAGGTTGTATTTAAGGACAGGGCTGATGACGGCAGGTTTTAAGGAGAGTTAGACAGTGGCTGAGGAGAGAGGGATGTTTGCACTTGGCTAAAACCGGTGGCCGGGGAGGGGAACTTCGGTCTGGTGACCTTTCACGTGATTTTGCCGGGTACGCACTACATTTTATACGGACAGTTCCTTCAGGAACTAGGATCTGATTCCTGGCATGAAGGAGAAAACAGCTGGGCCCTGGTAAATAACCACGTGTCCAGGTCACCTGGGAGATGAACAATAGGGAAGCAAAGGGTCAACAAGGGTGATAAGGGGTGATATGTGGCGGTTTAAAGTTAAAGCAGTGGGGTTTGTGAGTTTGGAACAAGCTGGATTGGAGGAAATATCTCTCCACCACAATTCAATTGAAGTTCTGGCTGCGTGTAAAGACAGTTAAAAATCATGTTAATTGAAAGACTATTATTGACAGTGAGTTGAATTTATGACATAGCCAAACTGAAGAGTGTGTTTGAGTGTGAGGGAGATAGAGAGAGAGAGAGATAGTTTAACATACAAACCTCAAGAGTGAAAGAATATTAGGACCAAGGATGTCCTAACCCAAGCTGGCTCCGCTTAAGGCCCCAGAAGCGTCCATGTTGAATGTGGTGTTTGCAAACTTGGGGCAGCAGTGGAGATTAGAAGGGACCACCTTGCTTGGGGTAGTTGGAAGATCTCAGCCTATGTACAAATCTGTAGCTCAGAGAGGTCATGAGGGGAGATACGCGACAAAGAGACAAAGATGAGTGTTCAGGGCTTGGGCGGTGTTGGGAGTGGGGAGGTGGTCTTTGAGAAAGTTTAGCCAGGTGGGCTCGTGGATGGGAAGAGGGACTCAGCAGATGCAACTGATTGGATAGACTCAATCTTATTGACAAGGGAGTGAGAGAGGCCCTGGCACTTCTGGTTGGAGGTAAGGGCAGAGGGAAGACATGTTACCTGCACCCGGTCGTTGTTGACGATGGCCAAGTGTCCCTGCAGGCTTGAGCAGAGTTCCTTGCTCTGCTCCCAGCTAAGGCTGGTATCCGTTAACAGGAAGCAGCTTCTTGAGTATTGGAGCCAGCCAGGATCACAAATACTCGAGGGACATTCTGCATTGAGAGAGGGAAAAGTGGAAACGTTCAGGAATCGATGCTCAACTAGCAACGGTAAGAGTGCTCTCTAAATGGTGGGACTCTTCACCAATCACCCGCCCCCACCAGACAGTGGAACTCCTACCCCATCCCACCAAACTGGGTATCCTCACCCCCTCCGCCAATCTGTGGGACTCATCACCTCACCCTCCTTTACAAACTTTGGGACTCTTCACTCCCCCTACAAACTGTGGGACACCACAGCACCTCAACCACCGCCCAACCCCCAGAAACTGATGGATACCTCAACCCTCTCTGCTCAAAGCTGTGGGACACCTGACCCAACCCCACCACCAAACTGTGAAACTCCCCAGCACCTCAGTTCCCCGCCCCCCCCCCTCCACCCCACCCCCATAACCCCACAATCTGTGGGACACCTCAGATGTCCCTGATCATAGCTGTGGGACACCTGACCCCTCCCCCCAACCAAATTGTGGAACTCCCCAGCACCACACTAACAACCCCCCCGCCCCCCCTCCCCGGCCTAAAATGTGAGACTCCTCAACCCACAAAGTGTGGGATTCCTCACCCCCTCCCGAAACCTTCGGACACGTCGCACCCACACCCTGCCTGAAAAATGCTGGACGCCTCATCAGCCACCACCGCAACCCCTCACCCAAACTGTAGGGCTTCTCACTTTTCCAAATAGACTTGAGGGGCTGATTGAGCCTCCGCCTGTTCCTGTGTTACATGCTCGAGGAGGGGGCTGAATGGACCTCCTCCTTTCCATGTCTAACAGGCGCGAGAGTGTGTGGTGGTGAGCAGAATGAGCCTGATCCTCTCTCTCACCACCCCCCTTGTGAGAGGCGACAGGGACACATGCTCACCATACTTCTCGCAGAACAGGTGTAGCCAGTGCTCGGTAGTGTTTTGGAAGCGCATACAATCCTGTTGGTCTTTCAGCTGGGTCTGCCCTTGGAGTTTGACTAAGTTCTCAGTGGCGTTCTGCAGGCTGTCCCGCACAATGTTAAAATCCTTCGAGGCACCCACGTCTTGTGGAGGCAAAGTGAGAGAAAGATAGAGAAATGTGTCAGTGGTCAGTCCTACACCGCACTGCGATCTGGCCCTCCCCACACACACTAGGCCTCGGACCAGGGATTGACAACCTCCTTTCCCCGAAGTACATGCTTCTCTATCTCTGAACCAATCCCAGATTGTCAAATGTCTCTCGTCGACAGGGGATGTATTATGACACAGACGGTGGTAAAGGCTGATTTTTTCAAATCCCAGAGGGAAACCTAAAGCAACCGTCATAACCCATTTCTTCAATTTGTATGTTTCGAGGGGCAGGCTTTGAATTCAGCAGTAATAAGAAAACTGAGTCTCAAGGGCTTTTTTTTATAAAACTAAATTAAACATTTATTAATACAAGGAGGATTGTAAACACATATACGTCCAAAAATTACTACAATAATGACATAAATCCCCTAATTAATCAGACTGTGAGTAAAACCCCCGGCAAGGCAACAGGAAATCACATAGATTTAAACAGATACCTGGCAAAACTCACTCTGGACAATCAAAATCAAAGTGAAGGTCTTTCACCTCTGGATCCTTGCAGGCAGCAGCTTGAGGCTTCTCACACTTGTTGGATAATAAAAAGATTCTACCTTGCACACAATCTCCTTTCTCCTTTATACACAGCTTTCTCTTTGAATGTGAATTTCCCATTCTATCATTGGGCTTTTAACTTTAGCTCTTCTAACAATAACATCCTTTCATGCCACCAATTTTATTAGTAACCAGAAAAAAAAAGCGAAACACATTTCCTGGCGCCATATGGCTAAGTGCAAGATTTCACTCATTACTTTGAGATGGATTTTAAAAATACAAACTGCCCCCTTGACAAAACTTCCCCATGTTTACCAAATTACCACATTCAAACCAACTTCTTTATGTTCATCAAAGCCTCCAGAACAGCTGGCTTTAATCCAATTACGACACACACACATAGACACATACACCACTAAACAAGGTTTAAAAAATATTTCCCAAATGCATTATAGACATCAATCTCAGCGTGACAGATGACAGTGTCGTGGTAAAGCCACTCGACCAGCAATCCAGTCCACTGCTCTGGGGACACGGTTTCAATTCCCACCACTGCAGCCGGTGGAATTTAAATTCAATTCATAAAATCTGGAATTGAAATTTCCTCTCAGTCCTGGTGACCATGAAACGTCCATCGATTGGAGTAAAAACCCACCTGGTTCAGTATTGTCCCTTTCGGGGAATTAGTAAATCTGCCGTTCTGACCCGCGTTCGGGCCTACACGTGACTCCCGTCCCACTGTAATACGGTTGACTCTTAACTACCTCTCAAGGGCAAAAAGGGATGGGCAATAAATCGATGTGTCAGGAAGTAAAACACTGCAATTTCAAGTAGGCCTCGCTGCATTGTCATGCTTTTTTCCAGTTTATTTAGCTAGAATTGTGTCAGTAAAATCATACTTGAAACCAAAATTAATTTAATAACATATGAATTAGGAGCAGGAGTAGGCCATTCAGCCACTCGAGTCTGCTCCACCATTCAGTAAGATAATGGCTGATCTGATTGTGGTCTCAACTCCACTTTCCTGCTTAACCACCACCGAGGAACGGATAACCCTCGACTTCCTCAGCCTTGAATATGTTCAGTGAGCCGGACTCCACTGCTCTGTGGGTGAGAGACTTCCACAGGCTGACGTCCCTCTGAGAGAAGAAATTCCTCCTCATCACCGTCTTCAATGGAGGCCACTTATTCTGAAACCGTGACCACCCACACCATGTTGCAGATTCCCCCCACGAGAGGGAAGCATCCTCTCAGCATCCACCTTGTCGAGGCCCATTCAGGATCTGATATGTTTCAATAAGATCGCCTCTCATTCTTCTCAACTTTAAGAAAGAGGGGACTTGACAGAGTCGGTGCTGAAAGGATGTTTCCCCTCGTGGGGGAGACCAGAACGAAGGAGGTGGGAGAGGCACAGTTTAAAAATAAGGGGTCTCCCATTGGAGATCAGGAGGAATTTCTTCTCTCAGAGGGTCGTGAGGCTTTGCAACTCTCTTCCCCAGAGAGTGGTGGAGGCTGGGTCACTGAATATTTTTTTGTGGTAGAGGTAGATAGATTCCTGACTATCAAGGGATTCAAAGGTTATCGCGGGGTGGTTCGGCGGAATGTGGAGTTGAGGCCGCAATCAGATCATGACCTCATTCAAAAATGGAACAGGTTCGAGGGGCCGAATTGCCTCCTCTGCTCCTAATTCGTATTTTCATTGGACGCTCCAATGAATACAGGCACAACTTGTTCACGGTTTCCTCATCAGGCAAACGCCTTCATCCCAGGCATTATACGTATAAACCATCTCTAAAAGGCACAAGTCAGGAGTGTGATGGAAAACTCCCCAATTGCCTGGACGAGTGCAGCTCCCACAACACTCAAGAAGCTCAACACCAACCATGACAAAGCAGCCCTGCTGGATTGGCAGCCATTCCACAAATATTCACTCCCTTCACCACTGGGGCACAGTGGAGTCAGTGTGTACCATCTACAAGATGCACTGCAGCTCACCACCACCTTCTCAAGCGGCAATTAGGGATGGGCAATAAATGCTGGCCCAGCCAGCGACTCCCGCATCAGATGAATAAATAAGGAACACTCGGTTTCCTGTCTTCTCTCCAGCTAGCAATTTGTGCACAGAAAGCTCCCACGAATAAGGGATGTTAGGATCATCAAATCATACAAATTAGCAGGAGTAGGCCACTCGTCCCCTCGACCTTGCTTCGCCATTCAAGCAGATAATTCAATAACAATTCAGTAGTTCAATAATTATAATAACACTAATAATTATTCAATAACATTCAATAACACCCTTATACAAAAAGGCAAGGAGACAAAAAAACAGGTAACTATCGTCCAGTTAGCTTAACATCTGTCACTGAGAAAATATTAGAGTATTATAAAGGAGGTAATAGCAGAGCGTTTGTAAATTCATAATATAATCAAGCAGTGTCAGCATGGCTTCAACAAAGGGAAATCATGCCTGACAAATTTATTAGAAGTATTTGAGGAGGAAACAAGCAGGATAAATAAAGGGGAACCAGTAGATGTGATATATTTGTATTTCCAAAAGACGTTCAATAAGGTACCGGTCATAAGGCTACTTAAAAAGATAAGAGCCCATGGTGTAGGGGGTTGCATATGAGTATGGATAGAGGATTGGCTAACTAATAGAAGACAGATAGTTGGGATAATGGGGGCATTTTCAGGATGGCAACCTGTAACAGGTGGAGTGCCATGGGGATCAGTGCTGGGGCCACAATTATTTTCAATATGCATTAATGACTTGGATGGTGGAGGGGAATGTACTATCGCCAAGTTTGTGGATGACACAAAAATAGGTGGGAAGGCAAGTGGTGAGGATAACAAAATGAGTCTAAAGAGGGGAATAGTCAGGTTAAGTGAGTGGGCAGAAACTTGGCAAATTGAATATACTGTGGGAAAATGTGAAATTAAGCGCTTTTACAGGACGAGTAGAGGAACTGAATGTTATTTACATGGAGAAAGACTGCAGACAGCTATGACACAGAGGGATTTGGGAGTCCTTGTGCATGTACAAGCTAATATACAATTCAGCAGGTAATCGGGAAGGCATATAGAATGTTGGCCTTTATATCAAATGGAATTGAGTATGAACACAGGGAAATCTTGCTAAAACTCTTCAAGGCACCAGTTGGACCACACCTAGGATACTGTCAACAGTTTTAGTCCTAGTTAGTTTAGGAGATAACTGGCATTGGAGGCAGCCCAGAGAACGTTCACTAGGTTGATCCCAGGGATGGAGGGATTTTTTTTTTAATGAGGAGAGGTTGAGTCGGTTGGGCCTGTAGTCATTGGAGTTTAGAAGAATGAGAGGTGACCTTACTAAAACATAAAATATTCTTAGGGGGCTTGGCAGGGTAGATGCTGAGAGGCTGATTCCCCTTGTGGGAGAGTCTAGGACCAGAGGACATAATCTCAGAGTAAGGGGACGTCCATTTAAGACAGAGATGAGGAGGATTTTCTTCTCTCAGAGCGTGGTGGATCTGTGGAGTGCTGGATCTGTACCTAATGAATCGTGAAGTATATTCCAGATTGATGTAGACAGACCTTTAATCAGGAAGGGAATCAAGGGGCATGGGGAAAAGGCAGGAAAGCGGAGTTGAGCATTATCAAATCAGCAATGATCTCACTGAATGGTGGAGCAGACTCAATGCGCTGAATGGCCTCCTTCTACTCCTATGCTTTATGGACTTATAAGATCGTAGTTGACCTGATTGTACACTCAGCTCCACTTCCCTGTCTGCCCCTCCACACCCCCACCCCCCCCCCCAACCCCCAAAAATAACCCTTCACTCCCTCGTTGATCAAAAACAGGTCTAATGCAATCTTGAATATATTCAATGACCCGGCCTCCACTGCTCTCTGGGGGTGAGAAATCCACAGACTAACAAGCCACACAGGAAACACAGGAAAAAAAAAATGTCTTATGTAATTTGGGGAGTGGGTGGTGGTGAGAGGTAAAGTCACTGGGTTAATAATGCAGCAGACCCAGGTTGGTACTCTGGGGTTCCAATCCTACCACAGCAACTGGTGGAATTTACATATTTAAATTTAATTAATCAAATCTGGAATTAAAATCTAGTCTCTATAACGGCCACCATAAATCTATTATTTATTGTTCTAGAAACCCATCGGGTTCGATAATGTCCTTCAGGGAAGGAAATCTGCTGTCCTTACTCAGCCTGGCCTACATGAGACTCCAGACCCCCAGCAATGTGGTTGCCTCTTCACTGCCCCCTGAAATGGCCAAGCAAATCACTCAGTCCATGGAAACGGGGATTAGAGATGGGTAACATATGCTGACCTCGCCACCGATGCCCTCACCCCAAAGAATAAATTAAAACCATCTTCAATGGGAGGCCCCTCATACATAAACCGTGTCTCCTCGTTCTTGATTACACCAAAAGGTAGAAGCATCCTCCCTGTCAAGCCCCTCTCAGGATCTTATATGTTTCAATAAGATCACCTCGGATTCTTCTGAATGCTGATTTGTACAGGCCCAAACTGTCCAATCTTTGTTTCAGAGAGATCTGGCTGTCTTAGCGTATGAATCACAACAGGTTAGTCTTCAGGTAGAGCAAGTAACTAGGAAAACTCATAGAATGTTATCATTTATTGCGAGGGAGAATCAAATACAAAAGTGAAGAGGTTATGCTTCAGTTATACAGAGCATTAGTGGGGCCACATCTGGAGTCCTGTGCACAGTATTCGTCACCTTATTTCAGAAAGGATGTAAATACATTGGAAAAAGTTCAGAGAAGGTTAACCAGGCTAATACCAGGGATGGGCGGGTTGTGTTATGAGGTAAGGTTGGACAGGCTGGGCTTGTATCCACCGGAGGTTAGAAAAGTAAGAGGCGATTTGGTTGAAAACTTTAAGATCCTGAAGGGGTGTCAACAGGGAAGGTTTGGAGAGGATGATTCCCCTTGTGGGAGAATTGAGAATGAACGGTTTAAAAATGAGGGGTCACCCATTTCAGACAGAGATGAGGAGCAGTGTTTTCTCTCAAAGGGTCGTGAGTATTTGCAAGTGTCTTCCTCAAAAGGAGGTGGAAGCAGAGCCTTTGAATATTATTAAGGCCGAGCAAGATTGCTTCTTCATTAGCAAGGGGGTGAAAGGTTATCAGGGGGTTGGCAGGAATGTGGGGTCAAGGTTACAATCAGATCAGCCGTGATCTTATTGAAACGCGGAGCAGGCTCGAGGGGCCCAGTCCTCTTCCTAATTCGTTCGTCACTATGACAAAGCCCTTCTTCCCAGGAATCAGCTCAGTGAACCTTGCCTGAACTCTTGCAGTGTAAGTATATTTCTCCATAAGTAAGGAGAACAAACTGCACACAGCGGTCTCACCAGCCGTGCTTGTGTACTTACAGTTCGTTGCAAAGTATGTCACAAGGCAAAGTAGGCCCACACAGGCGACGACACCAGCGATGGCCAATGCCATGAAGATAGCTTGGACCCTCTTTTCACGGAGAGCTGCCCCTGATATCACAGAAAGAAAAGGGAATAATAAAAACTGCAATCCTAGATCACACTTCACAAGCCAATGAGCACAAAATCGGAACCGTTGACCCGGTTGCAGTGCAGGAAGCGCATCAGCAAATTTACACACAGCAAGAACCCAAAATGGCAAGGAAATAAGGACCCAAATCATCTGAGCTCCCAGCGACGTGGTTTGTGGGGGAATTCATGGCTCCAGGGTCCTGGGGAGCAATGATCCCACTTGCCCAGCTCGTTTACAGTGCTGGCCTGGGAGGACATTTACATCCACCACAGGTGGCAGGTGGGGCCCGCGATTTGATGAGCTCCCTCAATACTGACCCTCCGACAGTGCGGCGCTCCCTCAGTGCTGACCCTCCGACAGTACGGCGCTCCTTCAGCGCTAAAGCTCCGACGGTGCGGCACTCCCTCAGCACTGACCCTCCGACGGTGCGGCTCTCCCTCAGCGCTGACCCTCCGACGGTGCGGCTCTCCCTCAGCGCTGACCCTCCGACGGTGCGGCTCTCCCTCAGCGCTGACCCTCCGACGGTGCGGCTCTCCCTCAGCGCTGACCCTCCGACGGTGCGGCTCTCCCTCAGCGCTGACCCTCCGACGGTGCGGCTCTCCCTCAGCGCTGACCCTCCGACGGTGCGGCTCTCCCTCAGCGCTGACCCTCCGACGGTGCGGCTCTCCCTCAGCGCTGACCCTCCGACGGTGCGGCTCTCCCTCAGCGCTGACCCTCCGACGGTGCGGCTCTCCCTCAGCGCTGACCCTCCGACGGTGCGGCTCTCCCTCAGCGCTGACCCTCCGACGGTGCGGCTCTCCCTCAGCGCTGACCCTCCGACGGTGCGGCTCTCCCTCAGCGCTGACCCTCCGACGGTGCGGCTCTCCCTCAGCGCTGACCCTCCGACGGTGCGGCTCTCCCTCAGCGCTGACCCTCCGACGGTGCGGCTCTCCCTCAGCGCTGACCCTCCGACGGTGCGGCTCTCCCTCAGCGCTGACCCTCCGACGGTGCGGCTCTCCCTCAGCGCTGACCCTCCGACGGTGCGGCTCTCCCTCAGCGCTGACCCTCCGACGGTGCGGCTCTCCCTCAGCGCTGACCCTCCGACGGTGCGGCTCTCCCTCAGCGCTGACCCTCCGACGGTGCGGCTCTCCCTCAGCGCTGACCCTCCGACGGTGCGGCTCTCCCTCAGCGCTGACCCTCCGACGGTGCGGCTCTCCCTCAGCGCTGACCCTCCGACGGTGCGGCTCTCCCTCAGCGCTGACCCTCCGACGGTGCGGCTCTCCCTCAGCGCTGACCCTCCGACGGTGCGGCTCTCCCTCAGCGCTGACCCTCCGACGGTGCGGCTCTCCCTCAGCGCTGACCCTCCGACGGTGCGGCTCTCCCTCAGCGCTGACCCTCCGACGGTGCGGCTCTCCCTCAGCGCTGACCCTCCGACGGTGCGGCTCTCCCTCAGCGCTGACCCTCCGACGGTGCGGCTCTCCCTCAGCGCTGACCCTCCGACGGTGCGGCTCTCCCTCAGCGCTGACCCTCCGACGGTGCGGCTCTCCCTCAGCGCTGACCCTCCGACGGTGCGGCTCTCCCTCAGCGCTGACCCTCCGACGGTGCGGCTCTCCCTCAGCGCTGACCCTCCGACGGTGCGGCTCTCCCTCAGCACTGACCCTCCGACGGTGCGGCTCTCCCTCAGCGCTGACCCTCCGACGGTGCGGCTCTCCCTCAGCACTGACCCTCCGACGGTGCGGCTCTCCCTCAGCGCTGACCCTCCGACGGTGCGGCTCTCCCTCAGCACTGACCCTCCGACGGTGCGGCTCTCCCTCAGCACTGACCCTCCGACGGTGCGGCTCTCCCTCAGCACTGACCCTCCGACGGTGCGGCTCTCCCTCAGCACTGACCCTCCGACGGTGCGGCTCTCCCTCAGCACTGACCCTCCGACGGTGCGGCTCTCCCTCAGCACTGACCCTCCGACGGTGCGGCTCTCCCTCAGCACTGACCCTCCGACAGTGCGGCTCTCCCTCAGCACTGACCCTCCGACAGTGCGGCTCTCCCTCAGCACTGACCCTCCGACAGTGCGGCTCTCCCTCAGCACTGACCCTCCGACAGTGCGGCTCTCCCTCAGCACTGACCCTCCGACGGTGCGGCTCTCCCTCAGCACTGACCCTCCGACAGTGCGGCTCTCCCTCAGCACTGACCCTCCGACAGTGCGGCTCTCCCTCAGCACTGACCCTCCGACAGTGCGGCTCTCCCTCAGCACTGACCCTCCGACAGTGCGGCTCTCCCTCAGCACTGACCCTCCGACAGTGCGGCTCTCCCTCAGCACTGACCCTCCGACAGTGCGGCTCTCCCTCAGCACTGACCCTCCGACAGTGCGGCTCTCCCTCAGCACTGACCCTCCGACAGTGCGGCTCTCCCTCAGCACTGACCCTCCGACAGTGCGGCTCTCCCTCAGCACTGACCCTCCGACAGTGCGGCTCTCCCTCAGCACTGACCCTCCGACAGTGCGGCTCTCCCTCAGCACTGACCCTCCGACAGTGCGGCTCTCCCTCAGCACTGACCCTCCGACAGTGCGGCTCTCCCTCAGCACTGACCCTCCGACAGTGCGGCTCTCCCTCAGCACTGACCCTCCGACAGTGCGGCTCTCCCTCAGCACTGACCCTCCGACGGTGCGGCTCTCCCTCAGCACTGACCCTCCGACAGTGCGGCTCTCCCTCAGCACTGACCCTCCGACAGTGCGGCTCTCCCTCAGCACTGACCCTCCGACAGTGCGGCTCTCCCTCAGCACTGACCCTCCGACAGTGCGGCTCTCCCTCAGCACTGACCCTCCGACAGTGCGGCTCTCCCTCAGCACTGACCCTCCGACAGTGCGGCTCTCCCTCAGCACTGACCCTCCGACAGTGCGGCTCTCCCTCAGCACTGACCCTCCGACAGTGCGGCTCTCCCTCAGCACTGACCCTCCGACAGTGCGGCTCTCCCTCAGCACTGACCCTCCGACAGTGCGGCTCTCCCTCAGCACTGACCCTCCGACAGTGCGGCTCTCCCTCAGCACTGACCCTCCGACAGTGCAGTGCTCTCTCAGTACTGACTCGCCTACAGTGCGGAATTCCCTCAGTATTTACCATCCGACAGTGTGGCACTCCCTCAATGACGCTCCGACAGTGCGGCGCCCAGTCAACGAAGGGAAATCCAAAGGAAGGGCCACCAATGTTGGAGTTATTATAAAATGTGGTGCACACGAGGCCACGATGAAAGTCAGGGAGCAGGGATGTTTTGCAGGTATTACTCAGTGATGGGTTGGGGGAGGGACTCGAGCGCGAGGAGAATGGACCCAGTGCCGTTCAGTTTGTTCGCTCGCACTCACTTTGGCTTTCGACCTCGTCGTAATCCTCTTCCTCCAAGACGTCATCGTCGATATCCATGATGAGGTCCGGCAGGTCATTATCTTCGTCGTACTCAAGGAATCGACATCCCCTCCTGTTGCATGGTCATCATCTACTCCTCTCCGCCCAGGGTTCCTGGGAAGCCCTTTAGACCCCCTCATTCCCCCTTCACCCTCAACTGATCAACCAGTTCCAAAGACAGAGATGTCCACTCACCTCAACTCCCCATATAATCTCACCCTGTATTCTAACCTTCACCAGCAACAGATCAATTTCAACCACCTCACTCAGTCGAATGAGTAATTCAACAAATCCAACTGTGAAGCTGAGTTGACTTTTCGATTCAGGCAGTGGAGGTTATTTTGAAGTGTCTAAGGATCAATTTGCGGGTTTTACAGTGTGAGGAATTCTTAATTTTGTGTCTATTTTGCAATTTATTTCGACATAACCACTGCTTTAAGCTTGCATCTGAGATTGCATCTTAATTGTTCAATAAATATTTGAGAATTTAATTATTTTTTAATTCATTGCTCTGCATAAAGTATTACATCAGTATAGTTAGAAATAGAAGTATTATTTGAGATGTCTTATTAATAAACTAATGATGGATTATTCAGATTTAGAGTTATTTGATTATGTTAATAACACATTATTAAAATCAATCAAATATTTAGTATACTAATGATGGATTAGTGCGATTAATTGAAAAATGAGTCTGAAAATAATGCATTAAGTTAAATTAATAATTAAGTATGGAAAAAGTTAATGTATTAAGTGAAATTAATACCTGGCAATAGTAATGATGGACTATTGCAAAAATTAACAATTAGAGATCAGTGAAGCCAATTAATCACTAGGCTGATTAATTATCAACAACTGGGATAAAACTTATATATTAACAGATTATAAAGTTATAATATATCACTGTTAAGCAATTGAGAATGATTACACCTACACTAATAACAAGTTATGAAGAATTAATTCGAAGCTTTATTGAATTAATTAGGATTGTTAACAGTGGACATTGAAATTAGTTATAAGAGGCACCCGCTATAAATTGTTGACATTAACTTGTAATTAGCTACATTAAAGAGGGAATATGTTTACATAAGAAATACAATCATTAGACAACTATTATGAATTGGAAGTATTAAATAATAACAGGTTGTTGACATTAATAATTTGGTAGATGTGATGGATAATACTAATTTGAAATTAGATATATCAAGTACAGATTATTAAGATTAATCAATAATTAGATGTTGATTATTGAGTCATTAATACAAATATTAGTGATATTTAATGATTAATGGATAATTAGCTATTTTAATGATAAATTATTGAGAGTAACTAAAACTTGCATAAGTGATAGTTCATTACATTTAATTAATACTTACAGCTCCTAATTATAGATTATCGAACTCCTCAGTACAGACAATTAGACGGTCTAATCTGGGGAATAGAGATGATTTAATATTTGGATTAATGTTCGATTAAGTTTAATAATTAGATTTATTAAAAATAGCAATAGACTAATTAATGGATAATTATATTAATAGATTATTCAACAATTAAACTGAGTAGTATTGATTATTAAGGTAAATTAGATATATTAATGATAAATAACTAAGGTTATTGAATAATTAAACAGATTAATAATAAGATGTATCAAAATGAAACATATTATTACTAGATTCATTCGATTATTGAATATTCTGACGGTTTATTGGCTCAGCACTTCCGGCGGACATTTTGGGGAGAGAGAAGGAGACGGAAGTGAAGTGGCGACACCGAGAATGAGGTTATGACCCGGGAAATGATTCCCGGGAGGTCACCACTGGGACAGAGACACAGGGCATCACGTGACAGGCTGGGCTGTGAGAGTCAATGGAGCAGAACAGAGAGCGAAACAATATTAATATATTAATAATAACTGGAGACTCTTTGGAGCAGAATAGAGAGTGAAACAATATTAATATATTAATAATGTCTGGAGACTCAATGGAGCAGAATAGAGAGCGAAGCAATATTAATATATTAATAATAACTGGAGACTCAATGGAGCAGAATAGAGAGCGAAACAATATTAATAATAACTGGAGACGCAATGGAGCAGAATAGAGAGCGAAGCAATATTAATATATTAATAATAACTGGAGACTCAATGGAGCAGAACAGAGAGCGAAGAAATATTAATATATTAATAATAACTGGAGAGTCAGTGGAGCATAATAGAGAGTGAAACAATATTAATAATAACTGGAGACTCAATGGAGTAGAACAGAGAGCGAAGCAATATTAATATATTAATAATAACTGGAGACTCTTTGGAGCAGAATAGAGAGCGATGCAATATTAATATATTAATAATAACTGGAGACTCAATCGAGTATAGAGAGTGAAACAATATTAATAACATCTGGAGACTCAATGGAGCAGAACAGAGAAGAAAGTAATATTAATATATTAATAATAACTGGAGACTCAATGGAGCAGAATAGAGAGCGAAGCAATATTAATATATTAATAATAGCTGGAAACTCAATGGAGCAGAATAGAGAGCCAAACAATATTAATATATTAATAATAGCTAGAGACACAGTGGAGCAGAATAGAGAGCGAAACAATATTAATAATAACTGGAGACTCCATGGAGCAGAACAGAGAGCAAAACAGTATTAATTTATTAATAATATCTGGAGACTCAATAGAGCAGAATAGAGAACGAAACAATATTAATATCTTAATAATAACTGGAGACTCAATGGAGCAGAATAGAGAGCGAAACAATATTGATGTATTAGTAATAAGTGGAGACTCAATGGAGCAGAATGGAGAGTGAAATAATATTAATATATTAATAATAACTGGAGACTCAATGGAGCAGAACAGAGAGCGAAACAATATTAATAATAACTGGAGACTCAATGGAGCAGAATAGAGAGCGAAACAATATTGATGTATTAGTAATAATTGGAGACTCAATGGAGCAGAATGGAGAGTGAAATAATATTAATATATTAATAATAACTGGAGACTTAATGGAGCAGAATAGAGAGCGAAACAATATTAATATATTAATTACAACTGGAGACACAATGGAGCAGAATAGAGCGCGAAACAATATTAATATATTAATAATAACTGGAGACTCAATGGAGCAGAATAGAGAGGGAAACAATATTAATATATTAATAATAACTGGAGACTCAATGGAGCAGAACAGAGAGCGAAGCAATATTAATATATTAATAATCACTGGGGACTCAATGGAGCAGAATAGAGAGCGAAACAATATTAATATATTAATAATCACTGGAGACTCAATGGATCAGAACAGAGAGCGAAGTACCATTAATATATTAAGAATAACTGGAGACTGGATGGAGTGGAATAATGAGCGAAACAACATTTATATATTAAAAATAAATGGAGATTCAATGGAGCAGAATATAGAACGAAGTAAAATTAATATATTTATAACAACTGGAGACTCAATGGAGCAAAATAGAGAGCGAAGCAATGTTAATATATTAATAATAACTGGAGACTCAATGGTGCAATACAGAAACGAAGCAACATTTATATATTAATAATAACTGGCGACTCAATGGAGCAGAACAGAGAGCGAATCAAAATTAATATATTAATAATAACTGGAGACTCAATGGAGCAGAATAGAGAGAAAACCAATATTAGACGCGGCGATGGGGGTAGTGGTGTTGTCATTGGATTACCCGAAGCCCAGCAGCACTTTCTGGACACCCGACTTCGAATCCTCACCGCGGCAAATGGTGGAATCTGAATTAAATAAATATCTGGAATTAAAATTCTAATAATGACCATGAAACTATTGTTGTAAAAACCCATCTGGTTCACTAATGTCCTTTAGAAAATCCGACCTTACCTGGTCTGATCTGCAGGCGGCTTTCACAGCAAAGTGGTTGAATCTTAAAGATGCCTCTGAAAAAGGGCAATAAATGTTGGCCGGGCCAGCGACGCGCCCACATCCCATGAATGAATAACTGCAGAGTCAATGGAGCAGAACAGGGAGAAAATGGATGTTAATATGTCAATAATAACTGGAGACTGATCTCCGTTTAATCACTGGCATAAAACAACTTTAATATCTGAATAATTGTCATATTCCTGTTTATGTGAGATAACAGTCCACAAGTTTAAAATACAAAGTGTATTGTTTTCAGAAATGATTTACAGATGTTGAGCCTTGAATTCCCCCCTAATCCTTTGGTGGATGTGAACGAGCGAATCACCTTCTTGCAGGCAGACTGGACATCGACAGTCACAAAGCCACCGCGATAGCAACTTCACCCATTTCCAGCGCTGTAACTGGTGGCTGCTATCTCCACCCAGAGACAGCATGTATCTCTGACAGTGCAGCACTCCCTCAAAACTGATACTCCGACAGTGCGGCACTGCCTCAGTGATGCCCCTTCAACAGTGCAGCACTCCCTCAGTACTGACACTCTGACAGTGCGGCACTGCCTCAGTGATACCCCTCAAACAGGGCAGCACTCCCTCAATACTGAGACTCCGACAGTGCGGCACTGCCTTAGTGATGACCCTCCGAGAGTGCGGCGCTCACTCAGTACTGAACCTCCGACAGTGCGGTACTCCCTCAGTACTGACCTTCGCCAGTGCAGCACTCCCTCAGTACTGACCCTCCGACAGAGCGGCGCTCCCACAGTACTGACCCTCCGACAGTGCGGTACTCCCTCAGTACTGACCCTCCGACAGTGCGGTACTCCCTCAGTACTGACCCTCCGACAGTGCGGCACTCCCTCAGTACTGACCCTCCGACAGTGCGGCACTCCCTCAGTACTGACCCTCGGAGAGTGCAATACTCCCTCAGTACTGACCCAACGACAGAGCGGTACTCCCTCAGTACTGACCCTCGCCAGTGCCGCATTCCCTCTTTACTGACCCTCAGACAGAGCGGTAACTCCCCGAGTACTGACCTTCAGTTTGATCGGGACCGGCTCCGACCTCCGTTTTCAGATCCAGTGCTGCGGAGCGCTGCACACAGCGTTAGCCCAGGCTCCTCGGCGCAGGGAGACGCAGTTCTTGAAAGTCTCCAGCCAGTAGTCGAAGTGACTGTCGGGGCTGCCTCAGTCCCAGAATCGCGGAGAGTTGGGGGGAGATGGAGTAAACAGAGTTTGTGAGTCAAAATCAAGAGTTCACCCGTCCGCCGCCGGCCACCAAAATTTAGCCCTCAGGGGTTGACGGGAAAGAGAGAAATCCAACCCAATTTCCAGGTGAGGCACCATCCAAACCTCCCAGGAGAGGAACAGCACGGGGTTAGATTCAGGCTAAAGCTCCCTCTACACCGTCACCATCAAACACACCCAGGACAGGTACAGCACGGGGTTAGATACAGAGTAAAGCTCCCTCTACACTGTCCCCATCAAACACTCCCAGGACAGGAACAGCACGGGGTTAGATACAGAGTAAAGCTCCCTCTACACTGTCCCCATCAAACACTCCCAGGACAGGTACAGCACAGGGTTAGATACAGAGTTAAGCCACACGGCCACTATTGGTGTCCATACCTTCCTGGGTCTCCTCCGCACTCATCTGGTCATTATCCCCTCCGGCGGCCTTTTCCTCTCGCTCCACCTCAACCTGCCTTTCGGCTGACCCGGTGAGCGCTCCTCCAGCGAGCTGCCGTCCTCTTGCTGCCTCCGTCTATCCCAAAAACTCCTCCTCAGCATCATCAGCCATGTAGGGGGAACTCTCCTCCTCTTCAGCACCCCCTGGGCTGATTTACCAATCAGTTCAGACCGATTGTCCCAGCGCTCCTTTTAAAACTGGCTTCACATTCTTCACTCCAGTTTTCTCACTCACCTCACCCACACGCCCTGTTTGTTATAAACATAAATTCGGCCAAAGTAAAGGAGGGGATTATTGATCGATATCTGTAATCGCCTGGACTAAATCGCGTTTCGAACGAACCAAATCCTGTGCCTCACTTTTCAAAGAGATTCGTTATTGAGGTTAACCATTGATTATTAACAGCCAATTCAAGCTAATCTCTCAAAATACTTGCATTATTTACTGCAGATTATTCTGTATTTGGAATTAATAATTAATAGTTACAATTATGATGTGATTAGATTTGGTTTGCCGATATATGTTAAAGGATAAAGTGATTAATTATTCATTTCTGAATTAACAACTTTAAGTAAATGCAGGTTAACCCTTCCGCATCATTGCCGGATCAACAAGAGATTTTTTTTAAATAACTTGACAAAGGTTGAGAATGAGTTTTAAATATTTCGACAAATTACTAAACGTTCACCGAAATCATAACATATTTTGTTTGTTAGATTATTATTACTGATCGATTCGGATTAATTTATTGAACACCCTGTTTCCGAAATAGGGTGATTAATTATTAAATATTTAGCCAAAATGTTCGATGAGCCAAACGTTGAATATTTGGTTAGCGCGGGTGATGATTAATTAATTATTCCAAAGTAATCAACGAGGTAGAGAAATAATTTGCATGTGGTAATATATAAAGGAACACACGTTTAATGAAATTAACTATGATTATTAAATAACAAACAAATTTAGTATTTAGTCTGCGCAAATGTTTACAGATTATATAGTGATTAGCAAAGGTCGATGCAGAATAATAAGTATTTCTTGAATACAAAGGTTAAATATGATTATGAAATATTCAATAACATTCGTAAATGTGTACACAAAGTATTAAATATTTTTATTGTTGTTTAACTATTGATAATACAGACTGAGAAAATTAAGGATAGGTTATTTAATGAACGAGTTGATTCAGAGAACAAACACAAATTTTGATAAATTAATTATAAATACTAAAAACCTGAGAAATGTATTTTTTGGTCAGAAAAAGGCAAGTTTTGATCAGGTATATTATGAGTATTATGTATTAAGCTGACTTATACCTTTAATTGTGCAAATGTTTACTGATTATACAGACTTAGCCAGGCTAATAAACAGTAAATTGTGCTAATGTATATTGGAACAACACAAATTTACATAACTACGATTATTAAATATGTAGCTGAGTTATTATTAGGTTATGCTAATTCTTACAAACCATTACAATCTTATCAAGATTATCATTTATTGAAAATTTGTGATAGATAGAACAAAGAGAAGTTTAGAAAAAATAAATGCTTTTAAGCATGAAGCCAAATTATAATTAAAAGCAAGTTTTATTTAAATTTTGAATGAGCTGTTATTTACTGATTAATATAAATTAATTGAAAGTACTGGATTATTTAAGTATGTTAATTGGTAGAATAAAGACATGTTTAAGGAAAATAAAATATTTTTACGAAATGTGTTAATTAACAAAACAAACGCAAGTGTAAATCGAATGTTTCAAATCTGCCAATTGATACAAATGCACGTTTAGATAAATTAAATATTAACATTAAATTAATCAATTGAGAAAACAATTACTCGTTTAAATTTAATTAGTAAATGTTTGAATCGACAGAAAAAACACTGCTTTGAATGTACTTAATATTAGTCCTGAGTACATTAATTGACAGAAGGCATACAAGCTCACATAACTTGAATATTAATACTAAATGTGTTAAGTGACAGAACAACCACAAGTTTAGATAAAGTAAATCTAATTATTAATTTGTTGACTGATAAGACAAATCGAAGTTTAGGTAAAACAAATATGTGTACTAAATATTTTAAATGATGGGGAAAAGCGGAGTTGCTTATTAAACGCGGTAATTTGCTGATCAAAGCTGGACAAAGTAAACCTGAAGATTAGATGTTCAGCCAAATTGTCATTTGGGCTGCGCCGGTCATTTGATGATTGTTGACGGTTTAGCAGAGCAAGAAGTGAATTATTTGGTGAAGATTTACTAAGATATTGAAGGGGTTCATGAGCTAGAGACGGTTATTTATGCTAAGAAACTGACTAATTATTAAATTTAATATTGTAAGTGAATCTGCAATAATATGTTAAACTGAATACTGAAAATAAATATGCCAAAACATATTAAATGTATTATTGAAACTAAATAATCAAAAGTTATCGAAGTACCTATTGAAATTAAATATACCTACAAAAATGCATTAAATTAAACATCAACATTGAATAAATCTGCTGAAAGTTTATATTAATTGGCTGAAGGAACATACGTTTAGGCAAATTGAATATTATTACCATGTTTTAAGGGACAGAACCAACACAACTTTAATTAAGAGTAAAAGCGATTATTAAATATGTTAATTGACAGAAATATATCGATTTAAATAAATCATCCAAAATATATTACATTTGAAAATTAAATTAATTAAATCTCTCAAACTATATTAAATTGAATTAACAGAACAAATGCAAGTTTAAATGGAATATGATTATTAAATCTGCCAAATGATTCCAACGCAAGTTTAGATAAATTAAATAGCAATACTATATGCATTAACTGACAGAACACACACACACGTTTTAAATAAGATTACTTTGTTAATCAATAGGAAACAGCACGAGTGGAGATAACTTACTGACCATGTTAATTGACAGAGGACACATTTTTTGACAATTTGAACACCAATACTGAATAGGTTCACTGGCAGAACAAATGTCAGTTTAGATAATGTAAATCTAATTATAAAATATGTGTACTGAGGAACAAACTCAAGTTTAGGCTGAATATGTAGTAAATATTAACATTAAATATGTCAGTTGACAGATCAAAGAAACATGTTTTAATATGATTATTAAATCTGTTAATCGACAGAGTGAAAAAAGACACGAGTTTGGACAAACTGATCAATGAACTTTAAATATTGCAATTAAATCTGTCCATTCACAGAACAAACACAAATTTAAATTGAATATGATTATTAAAACTGTTCAATTGAGGTAAATGTAAGTTTTATATAAATATTAACAATAAATCTGTTTAAATGTGATTGGAATTCAATAGATATTGAATTGATATGAATTTAATATTGAAATTAAACCCGCCAAATGATGAATTGAAGCTTTGAATTGTAATTATCTGATAGAAAGTATCAGGATTCCTCAGGGAAATTGCTGAATGTTGGATTATGTTAATATTTGGGGGAATTAATTAGTATTTTTGAACATTTGAGTTTAGGGGATGTTAATGGTTAATTGACGATTATCGGTTGCTCTCCGGCTAATTTCTATCACTTATTGGATAATCCTCCCTCTGAGGCCCCGAGAGGCTTCCTCCGGGACAAAGCCGCAAAAAGGTCCGCTCTAGAGCCGGGCGGCGCGGTGCGAGTGGGAGTTGGGACGTGCCTAGCCCGCGCCGCCCGGCCCTAGAACGGAACACCACCACCGCCATCTTAGGTAAGGCTGGGACCGGAAGAGGAGGTATCCAGGGGCCACGAAGGGAAAGGGCGTAGCTTCGAGCGGACATGACGTCACAGAAAGCGACTGTTGTGTCTCGCATCGCAATAGGGAGGGCGCTGCGCGCGCAGCCAAGATTCCCATGGACACCAGAGGGTGAGAACAACCCAGAGTGAAAATAAAGGAAATTAATTAATAAATTAGAGAGAGAGAGAGAGAGTAACCCAGTGTGAAAATAGAGGAGGAAATTAATTAATAAATTAGAGAGAGAGAGAGAGAGAGTAACCCAGTGTGAAAATAGAGGATGAAATTAATTAATAAATTAGAGAGAGAGAGAGTAACCCAGTGTGAAAATAGAGGAGGAAATTAATTAATCAATGAGAGAGAGAGAGAGTAACCCAGTGTGAAAATAGAGGAGGAAGTTAATTAATAAATTAGAGAGAGAGAGAGAGAGAGAGTAACCCAGTGTGAAAATAGAGAAGGAAATTTATTAATCAATTAGAGGGAGAGAGTAACCCAGTGTGACAATAGAGGAGGAAGTTAATTAATAAATTAGAGAGAGAGAGGAACCCAGTGTGAAAATAGAGGAGGAAGTTAATTAATAAATTAGAGAGAGAGAGGAACCCAGTGTGAAAATAGAGGAGGAAGTTAATAAATAAATTAGAGAGAGATATAGTGGGAGAAAGAGTAACCCAGTGTGAAAATCGAGGAGGAAATTAATTAATCAATGAGAGAGAGAGAGAGTAACCCAGTGTGAAAATCGAGGAGGAAATTAATTAATCAATGAGAGAGAGAGAGAGAGAGAGAGTAACCCAGTGTGAAAATAGAGAAGGAAATTTATTAATCAATTAGAGGGAGAGAGTAACCCAGTGTGACAATAGAGGAGGAAATTAATTAATACATTAGAGAGAGAGGGAGAGTAACCCAGTTTGAAAATAGAGGAGGAAATTAATTAATAAATTAGAGCGAGAGAGAGAGTAACCCAGTGTGAAAATCAAGGAGTAAATTAATTAATAAATTAGAGGGAGAGAGAGGGACCCAGTGTGCAAGTGGAGGAATAGTACAAATAATGAATTAGGCAGAGAGATAAAGCAACACAGTGTGCAAATACAAGAGGAATGTAATAAATTAGTTAGAGAGAGTAATACAGTGTGCAAATAGAGGAGGAACATAATAAATAAATGAGAGTGAGCAAACCAGTGTGCAAATAAAGGAGGAATGTAATTAATAAATTAGAGAGAGAGACCCATTGTGCAAGTAGAGGAATAGTACAAAATGAATAAGGAAGAGAGAGAGCAACCGTGTGCAAATACGGGAGGATTGTAATAAATTAGAGAGGAATGTAATTTATAAATTCGAGAGAGAGAGCAACCCAATGTGAAAATAGGAGGAATGTGACCAATTAGAAAGAGAGACCCAGTGTGAAAATAGAGGAGGAATGTAATTAATAAATTAGAGAGAGGGTAACCCAGTGTGAAAATAGAGGACGAATGTGATGAATAAATTAGAGAGAGAGAGAGAGAGTAACCCTGTGTTAAAATAGAGGTCGAATGTGAATAATAAATTAGAGAGAGAGTAACCCAGTGTGCAAATATAGGAGGAATGTAATGAATTAATCAGAGATAGTGAGATACAAAGTGTGAAAATAGAGGAGGAATTTAATTAATGATTTAGAGAGAGAGTGAGAGAGTAACCCAGTGTGAAAATAGGAGGGATGAGAAAATTAAATTAAAGAGAGAGAGTAACCAAGAGTGACAATAGAGGATGACCGTAATTAATAAATTAGAGAGAGGGCAACACAACGTGAAAATAGAGCAAGAATGTAATTAATACATTAGAGAGAGCAACACTGTGAAATTAGAGGAGGAATGTAATTAATAAGTTAGAGCGAGTGGAGAGAGAGAGAGATAGACCCATTGTGATTATATAGGAAGAGCGTACTTAATAAATTAGAGAGAGAGAAAGACAGCATAAAAATAGAGGAGGAATGTAATTAATAGATTAGAGAGAGAGGGCAACCCAGTGTGAAAATAGAGAAGGAAAGTAATTAATAAATTACAGACAGAGACCCAGTGTGAAAATAGGGGAGGAATATTATTAATACATGAGGGAGGGGGAGCAACCAAATGTGAGTACAGTGGAGGAAAGTAATTAATAAATGAGAGAGAAAGTCAGAGTGAAAATATTGGACAGATGTAATTAATACATTGGAGAGAGACAGAGGGAGGAACACAGCATCAAAATAGAGGATGTATGCAATTAATGAATTAGAGATAGAGAGAAAATGTGAAAATAGAGGAGGAATGTAATTAATATATTAGAGAGAGAGAGCAACCAAGTGTGAAAATAGAGGAGGAAAGTAATTAATAAATGAAAGTGAGAGAAACCCAGTGTGCAAATAGAAGAGGAATGCAATTAATAAATTAGAGAGAACAGCCCAGAGTGCAAAGGGAGAAAAGTAATTATTAAACGAGAGAGACGCCCAGTGCGCAAATAGAGGAGGATGTAATTAAGAAATGAGAGAGCAGCCGAGTGGACAATTAGAGGTGAAATGTAATGAATAAGAGACAGAGAGCGAGAGACAGAAAACCACTGTGCCAGTATAGGAAAAATGTAATTAATAAATTAGAGGGAGAGAGAGAGAGAGAGAGAGAGAGAGAAACCCAGTGTGCACATAGGGGAATAGTACAAATAATGAGTTAGGGAGAGAGAGAGCAAGACCGTGTGCAAATAGAGGAGGAAAATAATAAATAAATGAGAGAGAGAGCAAACCAGTATGAAATAGAGGAGAAATGTAAGTAATAAATTAGAGAGCGAGAGAGAGAGTGGATCCCAGTGTGAAAATAGAGGAGGAATGTGATTAATAAATTAGGGTGAGAGAGAGCCCCAGTGTAATAATAGAGGATGAATGCAATTAATATATTCGAGAGAAAGAGAGAGTAACCCAGTGTGCAAATAGGAGGGATGTGATTAATAAATTAAAGAGAGAGAGTAACCAAGTGTGACAATAGAGAAGGAATTCAATTAATACATTAGAGAGAGAGAGAAACTGCTGTGAAAATAGAGGAGGAATGTAATTAATAAATTTGGGAGAGAGGGAGTAACCGAGTGTGAAAATAGAGGAGGAATGTAATTAATAAATTTCGGAGAGGGATAGAGAGAGTAAACCAGTGTGAAAACAGAGGAGGAATGTGATTAATATATTAGAGAGAGAGAGAGAGAGACCCAGTGTGACAATAGAGGAGGAATATAATTATTGTATTAGAGAAAGAGGAATGTCATTAATAAATTAGAGAGAGAGAGAGAGCTGAACCCAGTGTGAAAATAGATGAGGAATGTAAGTAATAAATTAGAGAGAGAGAGTAACCAATTGTGCAAATAGAGGAGGAATGCAATTAATAAATAAGAGAGAGAGCAACCCAGTGTGAAACTAGAGGAGGAATGTACTTAATAAATTAGAGAGAGCAATCCAGTGTCAAAATAGAGGAGGAATGCAATTAATAAATAAGAGAGAGAGCAACCCAGTGTGAAAATAGAGGAGGAATGTACTTAATAAATTAGAGAGAGAGAGCAACCCAGTGTCAAAATAGAGGAGGAATGCAAATAATAAATTAGAGAGAGAGAGCATCCCAAAGTGAAAATAGAGGAGGAATGCAATTAATAAATTGGAGAGAGAGAGAGAGAACAACCAGTGAGAAAATACAGGAGGGATGTAATTAATAAATTAGAGCAAGAGGGCAACACAGTGTGCAAATAGTGGAATATAAGTAATAAATGAGAGAGAGTACCCCAGTGTGCAAATAGAGGAGGAATGTAATTCATAAATTAGAGAGAGCAACCCAAATTGCAAAGAGTGGAGGAATGTATTAATGAATTGGAGAAAGAGAGAGGAACCCAGTGCGAAAGTAGAGGAAAAATGCAAATAATGAATTAGATAGAGACAGAGACAGCAACCCAGTGTGCAAAGATAGGAGGGATGTAAGTTATAAATTAGAGAGAGAGAGGGAGATCAATGCAGTGTGCTAATAGAGGTTTAAAAATGAATAGCGAGCGAGAGAAAGCAACCGAGTGCATAAATATAAGGGGAATGTAATTCATTATTTAGAGAGAGAGAGAGAGAGGGCAACGCAGTGACCAAATTCAGGAGGAATTTAATTACTAAATTAGAGGGGACAGAGTGAAACCTAGTGTGTAAATAGAGGATTAATGTAATTAATCAATAAGAGAGAGAAACACATTGTGCAAATGGAGCGGGAATGTGATTAATAAAATGGAGAGAGAGCAACCACTGTACAAATACAGGTGGAATACAATTAATAAATTAGAGAGATAGAGAGTGAAAGCAACTCATTGTGCAAATAGAGGAATGCAAATAATAAAGTAGAAAGAGAGACAATTTATAAAATAGAGAAAGAGAGAGAGCAAATACCACTTTCTGTCTCTTGGCAGTCTAACAATTTCCATTGTTTTTATCTGTCAAAAGTGTAGAGTGCATCACTCAGCACGTAGTCCTCGACCTTGGAATGTGACAGTATGCAACTTTTGTTCGAGAACAAGTATTTAGACTGGAGGACCAGCAGGTTTCAGGCAGAGCAAAGAGCGGCTTTCATCCAGTTAGTGATTCTCCAGCTGCAGCTGACATATGTCTCAGTGTTTGTCCCTGGGAAAAGCCCATGGAGCACAGAGTCCTGTGTCACAGAACTGCTCGGGATGAGCTCCAACAAAAAACACGTCAACTCTCTCCAGAACTTTGCAAAGGCGCATTCCACAAGGAGGTGAACAACATTCTCTTACAATTCGATGCAAAAAACACCACACGGCGGAAGCACAGAGGATGCCGAAGGTGAGAGACAGAAAATTAAGTTTCACACAAAGAGGGGTGGTCAGGGGAGTTGTTGCAATAACATGGAAAAGATTAAATGCTGGAGTGTCTGTGTCAGTGTGTTTGTCTTGGTCAGCAGTTCAGGTACTTACTTATTATTTATTCATTCTCTGGATGTGGGTGTTGCTGCCTCTGCCAGGATTTGTAGCCCATCCCTAATTGCTCCTTGAGAAGGTGCTGGTGAGATGCCTTGAACAATCCCCCCTCTGCTGGATACTGTCAGAATCATACACTCAGACATGCACTCTCACTCACACACACATACACTCCTTTACCAATCTCCCCTCTGCTAGTTACTGTCAGAATTACATAAAGCCACAAACACTCAGACACACAGACACACATACACACACACACCTTTAACAATCAACCCTCTGCAGGATAACTGTCAGAGTGACATAGAAACAAACACCTTTACCAATAAATACTGCCTGAATCTCACACACACAACGCACACACCTTTCCCAATCCCCACCGTGTGTGCGTTCGCGATCCCTGCTGTGTGTGTTTCCCCCTGTGTGTAATAATCCATTCATTATTCTGTGTGTAATTATCAATTGTCAGTCAGTCAACAAGCCTAATATTTAACAACTTATGTACATAGTTGAGGATTTTGTTGAATATTTAACAATCATATGTAATCTTTGTGTGCTTTAACTGTACAGTTTAAAAGTCCCTGTCTTATATTGAGCTGTGACGAGTCACTCTCTTTAGGAGCTGCTGGTTTAACTATTTAACTCACTTAAAATTCTGCTAGCTCTAGGTCTGAAACTGACTCTCACACCAAAGATAAACTGGAATCAGCTTTTCCATTCAAATTCTCACATTGAAACAAAATTCCAAATATACTCACCCTTGGCTCTGTCTCAGAAATCTCCACTCTTACTTCTTATGGCAGGTACCTGTTCAACTGGTTATCTCTAGGTCAGAATCAGACTCTTAATCTAAAATTACTCTCATTCTAAAATTAAACTCGTATCAGGTTTAACTTTTGAATTATCACTTTAAACCAGATTTACAAAAATACTCATTTCAGTGTCTGTCTCACTCAGGCTAATGTCTTCCCTCACTGGCGGTGCGCCCATTACTGGTTGTGCACTTTAACAGTCCCTGTCTTATATTGAGCTGTGAAGAATCACTCTCTAGCTGAGCTTCCTACTGCTGTCATCAAAAAATATTCAGCCAAGGGTGATTGACAGTGAACTGCCAAAAAGTCAGTTGCCTGTTGAACTAGGCTGCTGACCAATGTGTGCTGCGATGTTTGAAGGTGAGACTGCCATTGGTTGATCCCGCTCCTGGGTGAGGGTGGCAGGGTCAATGAGGTAAGTGGGGGGTTACCTCAGGAGCTGGTGGTTAAAGGGGGATTCAGGCCATGAAACCTTCATGTGTGGATTATGAGTTCAGGGTGTAGTTTCATATCATACATTATGGTTTTACACTCTGGCCGACTTCCATCTAATAGGTGGGCCAAATCTTTCATTCACTGATAACACACCTCTCAAATCAAGTGGATTCACAACGCTGGGTGCCAGATGTCACAGATTTATTCAGCAAACATTCAACCGTTAATCAATGAATAAAACGCAAGAGGCAAAGATTCAGACAAAAAGCTGCCAATTTCTGGATGAGAATTCAAACGGGTTAGTCACCAGTTGCAAATACAGATCAATCGGACCATACGGACATGGGAGTGAGGAGCAGGATTAGGCCATTCAGCCCCTCGAGCCTGCTCCACCTTTCAACAAGATCGTGGCTGAACTGCTTGTGGCCTCATCTCCACTTCCCTGCCTGTGCCCCCCCCAGCCAACCAAATAACAATTTGACCCCCTTGTTGACCAGAAATCTGTCTATCTCAACCTTCAATATATTCAATGACCCGGCCTCCACTGCTCTGTGGGGGAGAGAAATCCATTCCACAGACTAACAACTCTCTGAGAGAAGAAATTCCTTCTCATCTCTGTCTTCAATGGGAGACCCCTTGTTCTGAAACAGTGGCCGCAAACCACCCCCCCACACCCCCAACCCTTAGCACCCTCTCCACCCCACGTGACGGGGAAACATCCTCTCAGTATCTTTGTTTCAATAAGGTCGCCTCTCATTCTTCGAAACGCCAGCGGGCACAGGCCCAACCTGGCCAACCTTTCCTCCATAAGGCAGCCCCCTTCATCCCAGGAATCAGCCCAGTGAATCCTCTCTCAACGGCTTCTCATGTGATCCGCCCCTTTCTGAAGTGAACAGGACAAAATGTATAGTAACTGAATTGCTAACTACCAGTTGCAATACCCAACCATTCAGGCGTCTTATTCTCTCAACTGTATGTACAAGGCACTAGTTAGAGCACACCTAGAATACTGTGAACAGTTTTGATCCGCATATTGAAGGAAAGATGTACTGGCATTGGTGGCAGTCCAGAGAAGGTTCATTTGGTTGATCCCGGGGATGGATGGATTTCCTTAAGAGGAGAGGTCGAGTAGATTGTGCCTGTACTCACGAGTCTAGATGAGTGTCATGTGACCTCACTGAAACATAATATTCATAGGGGGCTTGATAGAGTAGATGCTGAGAGGCTGTTTCCCCTTGTGGGAGAGTCTAGGACCAGAGGGCATAAACTCAGAGTAAGGGTAAGAGTATGAAGAGGAATTTCTTCTCTCAGAGGGTAGACAATCTGTGGAATTCTTTACCGCAGAGGGCTGTAGAGGCTGGGTCGTTGAGTATATTGAAAACTGAGATAGACAGACAGATTTTTAATCAGTAAGGGAATCAAGGGGTATGGGGCAAAGGCAGGAAAGTGGAGTTGAGGATTATCGGGTCAGGCGTGATCTCATTGAATGGCAGAGCAGACTCGATGGGCCGAATGGTCTATTTCTGCCCCTACCTCTTCGGGTCTTAAATCATAAAACAATTCTTCTCGAGTTGTATCAAAAGCTATCACAGATGATGATTCAGCATCCAAACCAAAAATTAAATAATAAACCCGAAACACAACATCCCACCCCACACACCACCACCAATGAGCCCACACCCTCATGCTCCCAGAGACTGTCCCTCAGTCCAGAAATCTGGTTGCAACCCACTCGCTGACCAACCCGGATCTCCCGGGTCATTTCTTCTTCTCCTCGCCGGGATTCTCTTGTAATTTTGGCACCAGCTTCTTGCAGGGAAGATATTTTTTCAGCCTTTCATGTACCTGGGAATGGACAATTGAGGAGTCAGGTTGGAGAGAATGGGAACGCTGTTACTGAGCAACTGACAAGGGGATCTCAGGAGACATCGATGGGCCCCTTAGCACAAGGGAAATTCCTTCCCTGAACACGAGGGTGAAACATGCCCCTCCTCTAGACCCGAAAAACCCCTGCCCCTTCCACACCAACTCACTCTCTCATTCAGTGTTTGGAAAATTCACTCCCCACTCCCCCCTATCAGTTCAATCAAACACCTACCAGAGAGTGAGGAAGGGAAATCTTATCCCTGCCCTCGACTCAATGCCAACTGGAGATGTTCAATCAATGAAATGGTTAAATAATGCTGACTCGGGTTATTGAATGGGTGATGCCCACAGCCCGAGAATGACTGCAGGATGAACCCCCTCACCTGCTGGAGATGGGCTTCCTTTTCCTCGCGAGTGTTCAGTTTGTTCTTCCCGATGTAAATCACTTGGACTTAGGCATTGGTCTGGTCACAGTCCACGTTGCTGAGGTCCAGCACCGCTGTAACATCGAGAGGACAATGCTTCAGACACACCCACACAAAGCCCCTGGGCAGGGTTAGAGGTGGGAGTGTGAACTGGGTATGGAGGTGGATTGGAGGGAGGGGTTGTGTAGGGGTGGGAGAGAGGGGAGGTGCAAGGCTCGAGGGTCAGACTCTGTCCACTCCCCTCGCTGACAGACTGAATGAGTCTCCGTGATGAAGTTGTATTGGGAGAAGGTTATCCTCAAATTGTCCTCAAGTCAGGTACCTGAGCCTGGTGATCCAACTCTGACAAAGGATGGACGCCGAGTGGAATCTCGACTACTTTGTTGCTCAGATCCCTCGTTGTGTGATGTCTCCCGGTCTGTGATAGCAAAAGGGAATGTTACTCAAGTGCTTGCTGAACCCACAAATCCCCAAAGTGCTGTACTCCAAAACCCCAAAAACTTAGAACCCCTCAAACCCCAAATATTCTGAGCCATGAAACTCCGAAATACTGAACCCCAAAGTCACTGAACCGCAAAACCCACAAACACTGAATCCCCAAACTCCACTGACATTGAAATCCCCAAACACCAACTAAGACTGAACCCCAAAACACTGAAAGCCCAAACTCCACTGACATTGAAAACCCCAAACACCAACTAAGACTGAACCCCAAAACACTGAAAGCTCAAACACCAAAACACAACATTGTTTCAAGTTGAAATTTAGAGAGATAATCAGATTTGGAGATGGAATGAGCAGCATTAGTGTCAGTTAACTGTCAACCTCCGTTGTCTGATTAGTTTTTGATTACTGTAGCAAGAAGCTGAGATGGAGAGTGACTCATCGCAGCTCAATATAAGACAGAGAATTTTACAGTGTGCAGTGAATAATGGACACACAGTCAGTGAGAGGAGACATTGGCCTGAGTGATACAAAGACTGAGTGAGTATATTAGTGAATTTGGAATTTGCTTTAAAGTGAGAATTCGAATGGTAAATCTGTTTCAAGTTCAATTTTCGAGTAAGAGTCTGTTTCTGACCTAGAAATATTCTGTTAAGCAGGCAGCTGCCTTAAAAAGGCTGGAGATTTCTGAGACAGATCCACAAGTGAGTATGTTTGGCAATTTGGTTTACTTTGTGAATATGCATGGTAAATATGTTTCACGTTCATTTTTAGGATAAGGGTCAGAATCTCGCCATGAACGCGCAGCTTTTTAAGTAAGTTACCTGAACAAACAATTGTCTATTCTTAATATCACCTTTGCCTGACTAGTTTTTGTCGACTGTAGCAGGAACCACAGGTAGAGAGGGTCTCCTCACAGCTCAATATAAGACAAGGGCTTTTACAGTGTGCAGTCAGTAATGGACACACAGTCAGTGAGAGGAGACATTGGCCTGAGTGATACACAGACTGAGTGAGTATATTTATGAATTTGGTTAAAAGTGAGAATCAAAATGGTAAATGTGTTTCAAGTTCAGTTGTGGAGTTAGTCAGATTCTGGCCTGGAAGTAACAGATGTTTCAGTAAGTTAAATAGCTACAGCAAATGTCTCTGGTTTTACTCACCACAAAAGAACATTTAATTGGGAGGAAAGTTTAGAAAATAATTCACTTAATAATTTATGCAGTCTGAAACCCACCAATGTCACCCTGCTCTGTCACTCCTGACTGTACACCAGTCACAACTTCCCACTCCCCTCACTCATTGCTTCAGACTCCCCTCAGTCACGGTCATTTGACCCCCCTCAGCCGCTCCACCCCACTGCCCTCAGTCACTACATCACGCTCCCCTCAGCCACTGCATCCCTCTCCCCTCAGGCATGCCACCCCTCTCCCCTCAGCCTCTCCATCCCACTCCCTTAAGTGTGAGTTTACAGCGACCGGATTGTGTGAAGATATTTAGTAGAATATTCACTCCAGGCTGATACCTGTTATTTTTGATCCTGTTGGGACAGATGATAGAGCGACTGCGGTTTTTCGAGTTGAGTGTTCCTCAGATTGCGGAGTTGTTGTTGTCCCTGGATCTGAAATGAAGTAAGGAGACATGGGAGATTGCAAGACATGGGGGATTGCAGAGGGTGAATCACTGCAAGAGAGCTTTAACTTGGTAGGAAAGTTTAGAAAATGATTCACTTCATCATTTATACAGTCTGAACCCCACCAAAGCCTGAACCCCATTAATGTCGCTCCTGTCTGTACCACAGTCAGTAACTCCTTATCTCCTCACTCAATATATCCCACTCCCCTCACTCAGTACACCCCAATTGCCTCGCTCACTGATTTACACTCCCATCAGTCCCAGTTCCACCCCACAGAGTTATTACATCCCACTCCCTTCCGTATGAGATTGCAGCGATTGTGTTGTGTGAAGATTTTTTTGTACAATATCCCCTCCAGAATGATCCCTGTTATTTCAGATCCTGTTGGGGTCGATGATGCAGGGACAGTGGATTCTCGAGTCAAGTGTTCCTCAGATTCCGCAGTTGGTGTTGTCTCTGGATCTACAATGAGGTAAGGAGTCATGGAAGAATTCAGAGTGCCTTTCACCTCAAGGGAGCAATTACTTGGTTGGAATGTTCAGAAAATGATTCACTTTCTCTTTCATACAATCTGAAACCCACCAATGCCAGTCTGTTCTGTAACTCCTCACTGAACAATAGTCACTACCTCCCAGTCTCCTCCCTCATTTATTTCGCTCTCCTCAGTCCCTACAATGCACACATCTCAGCCCCGATGTCCCCACCCCCTCAGTCCCTGCATCCCACACCCCTCAGTCCCGCCATCCCAAACCCCCTCAGTCCCGCCGTCCCAACCCCCTCAGTCCCGACGTCCCACCCCCCTCACTCCCTGCATCCCACCCCCCTCAGTCCTGATGTCCCACCCCCCTCAGTCCCGACCTCCCCATCCTTCAGACCCGATGTCCCACCCCCCTCAGTCCCTGCGTCCCATCCCCCTCAGTCACTAATACCAAATCCCCTCAGTCACTAATACCAACTCCCCTCAGTCACTGTTAGCAAGTCTCCTAAGTACCTGCATCCCCCCCACTCAGTCACTCCATTCCACCCCCCTTAGTCACTTCATCCCACACCCCTCAGTCACGTCATCCCGCTCCCCTCAGTCACGTCATCCTGCTCCCCTCAGTCTCTTCATCCCGCCCCCCTCAGTCACTTCATCCCACCCCCCTCAGTCACTTCATCCCGCTCCCCTCAGTCTCTTCATCCCGCCCCCCTCAGTCACTTCATCCCACCCCCCTCAGTCTCTTCATCCCGCCCCCCTCAGTCTCTTCATCCCGCCCCCCTCAGTCTCTTCATCCCGCTCCCCTCAGTCTCTTCATTCCAAACAACTCAGTAACTTCATCCCACCTCCCACAGTCACTTCATCCCACTCGCCCCTCAGTCTGTTCATTACACTCCCCTCAGTCGGTTCATTACACTCCCCTCAGTCGGTTCATTACACTCCCCTCAGTCGGCTCATTACACTCCCCTCAGTCGGTTCATTACACTCCCCTCAGTCACTTAATGCCACTGCCCTCAGTCACTTAATGCCACTGCCCTCAGTCACTTAATGCCACTGCCCTCAGTCACTTAATGCCACTGCCCTCAGTCACTTCATACCAAAACCCTCAGTCACTACCTCCCTCCCCCCTATTTCAACAACATTAACAGACCTCAGTCACTTCATCCTACTCTGCTGACCCATGAGACCCCACTGCCCTCAGTCACTGGACCCCACTCACTCAGTCACTGCTCCTGGTTCAGTTCTCCCTTTCTCCATTTGTACAGTCTCAGGCACTGAATTCGCCAATAATACTGAAGTTTATTGAACAGGATCAAAATCAAACAACCATGCAATTATCAAACAATCAACGTCTCATCAATAATCGTTTTAAATTAAATAAAATTTATCACATATTTAAGAAGGGAAGGCACAGAGTAAAGTCTGCTTATCAACCAAACCCTACAGTTCTCACACTTGACGTGTTAACACATTGATGTCAATGGCTGGGAGGAGCTCGCTACCAATCAGTCAAAATGGCGACACCGTGTCCATCATTCTGCATCATGCTTTGAGTTGAAGTTGGGAGTGAGATGGAAAATCAGTAGGTCACAGGGCTACTAATCCAGAGAGTGTGACTTCAAGTTTCACCCCTGGGGTTTGAGAATTTGAATTTAAAAGCAAGCCTGTATACACAGAGCCTGGAGCAGATAAAACCACTGGCAGATTGTGAAAGTTGCAAGGATTTATACAATGAATGATCTCTCTCTAAAACAGTGTCCATTAAGATTCCAGTTCACAGCTTTCTCAGGCTCCTTTGACAGCAACTCACGATCTCATCAAACAAACCAATTAGAAGGATAAGGGCAGCAGGCTCATGGGAACGACACGGCCTGGAATTTCCCCTCCAAGCCTCACAACAACCTGACTTGGAACTCAATCGGCCGTTCCTTGACTGTCGCTGGGTCAACATCCTGGATCGTCCTCCCTACCAGCACAGTGGGTGTACCTACACCACATGGACTGTAGCAGATCAAGAAGGCGGCTCATCGCCAACTTCTCAAGGACAATTACTGATGGTCAATAAAAGCTGCCCTAGCCAGTGAAGCCGACATCCGAAGAGGCATTGGAAATACATACTCCGGCCATTACACAATGTTGACTGTAAAATGTTCAGACCTGTTGTCAATTTGAATCCACCCCCCTTAACCATTCATGGTCAGTAACTGGAGGCAGCTTATGATATAGAGGAAAAATATGTTCCAAATATCAGGTGAGATCTTTCCTTGTTTTGTTATCGCAGCTCCTTTTATTAATAATCTTTAATTTGCACAAATGTAGTCACAACCTGCATCTTTGATGAATGATATTGTTTCAGCCAACCCGCACCGCCAATGTTCGCAGGTGAATCCCATGTGATGAACGCTGTTGGATGTGTTGTTGCAGAGACTGACACGCTCACAGTAGATCGTACCGGAGAGTGAGGGGGAAGCAAGTGGTGACCTCACTGCATCTCTCACAGCAACATTCATTTGAAGGCCCTGGCAAGCATTCATCTATGAATGAAACCTGAAAAATAGATAAGGGATTTGTCACCTGCTGGGGATTTGTTCGGTGGGGTGTGTGCTCCTTGTCCTGTCCACATACAGTGCTCAGTAATTGAATTGTATTCGAATATTAGCAGGGTGTCTGTAGGAGGAGGGGGCTGGAGGAGGATCTAGGGAAAACACTCAGTTATTCACTTTCTTGCATTGACGAATGAATTGAACAATTCGAGTAAAGGGATATTTCAGCACATTCGTCAACCACTTCCTTAACTTCGTTTGGGTCAAAGCGCAAATTCCAGTGTCTGTGCAGCAGCTCAGGAGCTGCATCATGAAGCCCAATTCCTGCACAAACCATGGCAGTTCTCCATTATTTTAGTGAATATACGATATTCGCAATGATATTGAATACACCGTAAACAACATCCACAATAGGATGACATTGGCTGAGATAACAACCAGTAAAATGATGGATTCCCTCCGACTCTCCATCTCTGTGTCTCTTCCTCCCTCCCCTCTGCTGTGAGCCCGGAGTCTCCTGCGGGCTCTGCTGTTCATTAAAATGTCCCTGACATTGAGCAGCAGAATCAGGACAAATGGGGCCGCCGGGTTTACAATGTAATGGAGGATCTCAATTGCTCCCCAAACAGGAGAATGCTGAGTCTCGACTGTTTTATCACAAAACCAGGGGAAATGGAGGAGCGAATACTTCCCTAAATACATAAAATACCAGGTGATATTCTTTAAACAGATCAGCACAGTCACAGTTCCCTGAACCGGAGCTGCTTTTTCCTCAGTGCAATATTTTATTTTCAGCTTCTGGCTACAAATAGCTACAAATCGATCAAAGGTGAAAGTGACAGTGAAGCAGACTGAACAGTCAGTGGCTGCATAAATCAAGACAGCGTGGATATTACACAGGGGGATAGACTCGACGAAAATAAACTCACCCGGTAAACAATCGTAATGTGTTTCATTATTAGGTCAAGGATAATAACCAGTAGATCTGCCACTGCCATGCCCACCAGGTAATGAGCGACACATTTGGAGAGACCACACTTTCCTTTTTTCATGGTCACAATCGTAAGTAAGCTAACTGTGAAGGGAAAATAATCCTACAGGTTAGAAATCAAGCTTAACAAGCTTTATTTAGTGTCTATTGTACTGATGTTGTTTATTGTCGTGACGCACTGATATGATTGTACCTGAAGGAAGACAGAAATGATCTGTGATACCGAGGAAAGATGAATTGAGAAAAGGGGGACGTTTCAACTCAGTGTTGATCCTAATACTCCCATTGGCACCTGAAACGCTGCTCGCCATCTGAACACACAGTTATAATGAATACCACCTTACTTCTGGCTTTTCTAAGGTTATATATCAAACATCATTTTTGGATTCTGCAGCTGACTAAAAAGCCGGACACCCCTCCAGCCGCTTCCCCTCCCCATTTATCCGGTCAGATGAATGCCAACATGCAATCCGGATTTCCTGCATTATTGGCTGGCTTCTGGAGCGGTCAGCAGGGCCAGGAATTCTTCAATGGCCAAGGCCCCCTGAACTGAAATATTAACTCTGCTTCTCTTTCAGACTTGCAGCCTGCAGTGTTTGTGCAGAAACGACTTATATTTATGTAGCACTTAAAATATACCATAAAACATGTCACAGTGATTCACAGGAACAACATAAAATAAGATATAATGCTGACCAAGATAAGGAGATATGAGGTAAGATGACAACGTCCTTGCTGAAATAGATCTGTTTGAGGAGAGTTGGAAATCAGGAAAGTGAGCCAGAGACAATGAGCAGTTTAGAGACCATATTGCAGAGCTTGGGGTCTTGGTAACTGAAGCCAGGGCTACCAAGGGCTCAGCGATTAAAATCTGGTATCTGAGGTCCAAGTTAGATCAGTGCAGGTATCTCAGAGGTTCTGAGTTTAGTGCACATGACAAAAATTTGGAGGGGCGAGGCCATGCGGTCAGACCGTGGAGGGATGATCATTTCAAAAGAAAGCCTTTGATCAGAAGGCAAATTAGCTCAGCGAGCACAGCGGCGATTGGGGATGGGGACTCGGTGAGAGTTAAGGCAAGGACAGCAGAATTCTGGATCATGTCACGTTTGGAGAGCATTGGAACAGTTGGGACTGGAGGTAACAAAGGAAGCAAGAAGGGTATGAGCAGAAGTTGAATTGAGACAGGAGCTAAGTCAGACGGTGGAATACACGTGGAAATATCCGGCCTGAGTCATGGTGTGAATGTGTGGAGGGAAGCACATCTCAGTTTAACATATAACACCAGGCTTGTGAACAGACTGGGCAAGACCCAGGCTGTTGACGGGGTGAGGGATTGAGTGGAGACCTGTGGAACAGGGTTTGGGGCGGGGATGGAAAGCAATCGTTTCAGTCTTCCCGGTATGTGACTGGCTGGCAGATATGTGAGGTAATATATTTTGGGACGATGGCGGAGTAGAGACATGGCAAAACAATGTGTACAATTTTAAAGCTGCTGCAAGAATAGAGAGACCCTGTCATATGATAAATATAACAAACCTATGAAATGAGCACGAATGGTTAATCAAACATTTAATAAAGCAAATGGGATCGTCAGTTTTATATATAGATGCATAAATAATAAGATGAATAGCGTTATGACAAACTTATAAAACTTTGATTATTCCTCTATCGTAGTATTGTGTACAATCCCGTCACTGTATATTTGAACGGGTCTGACGGGTTTGTACGGAATACAGAAGGAATTTGCTACAATGTTTAAGGGGATGACATGTTATACAGTTACACAGATAGACAGGATATGATGTTTTTTTTTCTCCTTTCATCACACAACCTCATCACAGCTTAGATCAAAAAGTGGACAAACGAACTGATATCGAGTTTTGAGGTGAGGTTGAAGGCCCTTGGCATCGAGGCAGCAGTTAACGGAGTGAGGCATCAAGGAGGCTTAGGAATGTTGGACTCAATGGGAATGCTGGGGATTCGGACTGAATGGGTGAGCCGGGGAGTCTTGTGGGGGGCTACTTGGAGGGAGGATTGTTTGGGGGAAGGTAGGGGGTTGGGGTAAGTTTGTGGTGTGGGGGTTTGGTGTTGTGGGGGTAGTGCGGCGGGTGGCGGTAATGTGCGGTGGGGGGGATGGTGCGGTAGGGGTCAGGGTTGGTGGTGGGAGGCGGATGGTTGAATGGAAAGGTGGTGGTCGCGGGGGGAACGCCAGAAATTTTGGAATGATACCTATCACAGGGGAAGATGGTAGTGGTTATTGGGGCTAATCCTCTTATTTCAGGGATATCACTGTAGGAGTTCCAAAGGGTAGTGTCCTCGGCTCAACCATCTTCAACTGTTTTACCAATGACCTTCCCTCCATTATAATATCAGAAGTGCGGTTGGTTGCTGATGAATGCACAATAATCAGCATCATACTCAGCTCCTCAGACACTGAAGCAGTCCATGTCCAAATACAGCAAGCCCTGGAAAATATCCAGGCTTGGGCTGAAAAGTGGCAGTTAACATTCGACACCAAGCACCAGTAAAGAACATGTCAAACGGGAGAGAATGTTAATATCTCTCCTTGACATTCAGCTTAATTGCCATCGCTGAATCACCCACGATCAACATCCTTGGAGCCACCATTGACCAGAGACTGAACTGGACCAGGCATATAAATACTGCGGCTAAATGAGGTCAAGAGGCAAGGAATACTGCAGCGAATAACTGAGCTCCTGACTTCCCAACGAATGTCCATCATCTACCTGGCACAATTCAATAATATGATGGAATACTCGCCACTTGACTGGATGAGTGCAGCTCCCTCAACAGTCAATACACTCGACACTATCCAGGACAAAGCAGCCCCGCTTGATTGGCACCACATCCACAAACATTCACTCTCTCCATCACGGACGCACAGGAGCAGCAATGTGTACTGCAGCAACTCATCAAGGCTCCTTCGACAACACCTTCCAATCCCACGACTGCTACCAACTAGAAAGACAATTGCAGCAGATACATGGGAACACCGCCCCCTGGAAGTTCCCCTACAAGCCACTCACCATCCTGACTTGGAAATATATTGTCCGTTCCTTCACTGTCGCCGGCTCAAAACCCTGGAAATTCCTCCAGCTCTGTGACCACCAACTTGCTGAATCTAAGTTGCCTCCGCTCCATTTGTTGCTCATGTTAAAGAAACAGATAAACTCTCAATTCAGTCCCCATACCTTGTCCATGGATGGAACCCGAATCCTCTGAACTCCGAGTGCTGCAGCAGCTCATAGCAACCCCCAGCGAAACACCCACAGCAACTCTATTAAAATTCTCAAACCGGAAAGCAGTCATCACCTGTCACAGGCCACATGTGCGCCTTTTCATTGGAAATAAGCCCAGGGCTGGTTCCCCGCGCGGCTCAGCACTTGGACAGCTGAGGGTGACGAACACAGGAGGACATCGGACTTGCACAGACCAAGTTTCAAAGGCGGCGGGTTAAAGCTGGTCGAAGGGCCAATTGGAGTCACCTTTAGACCCTCCCTCACCCTCCCGCCGCACGGACAGTCCACCCGGGCTTGATGCATGTCCAACATGAAATTGGTCGCCATTGTGGGTGGCACGAGGTGATTGATCCAAACTTCTAGGCACAGGAATAAGTGGGGCTGGAGAGGTGGAAATTGTGGCCAGGCATGGATTAGTAGGGGAAAGCGAATTAATTCATTCAAAAGTGTCGAATTGAAGATAAACTTGAAGGCGAGGAAAAAAAAGGTCGGGACCCCGGACTCTGTCAAATACAAGGATGAGAAAATTCAAACTCAGGAGCTCCCAGGCCGAGAAGCGATGCTGGTTCGTGAGACAAGTGCTGATGGGCGAATGGGTTTTTGTCTGATTTAGGAGACGGGCAGCAGAATGTCTGAAGGGCTGTGGTTTATGAAGGTTTGTACCTGGGAAAGTTCATGAATCCCATTCGATTGGTCAATTCAGAATGACCCCCGTACAGATGAGAGCTTATCCAGCTGATGCATTGATGCCGTTGTGGAGGCTGGTAAGATTACGGTGGTCACAGTGGGCAGGTTTGGTAAATGTGAGGATATGTGGTCAGAAGTTAGCCCAAGGTTAAAGGAATAAAAGGTTGGAAACAATCCGGTTCAGCCTCAGATACTGGCCAGAGAGGTGTTCTGGATTCAATATCTAGAGAATGTAGTTTGACTGAACTGAACTGAAGACAATGGACTCGGTTATCCGAAGATCACAATAACATTACCATTGCCACATCTAATTTTGGTTTTCAAAAATAATAGCCTGATAGAGATTACCAGGGACACCTACGGCCGCGAGGATGGGATAGTAAAGCTTTTCAATAACGACAAGTATCAAATAGAACCGATCTTCTAATGATAGCAAATGATAATTTTCACAAAGAACGTAAAGCAGCACCAATAAACTCCTGCCCATTGTTCTATCATTCCAGTCTATTGTTTTCAGATTCTGATCCATTGTTGTAACATTCGAATCTATTGCTCAGAGATTCTGATCCACTGTTGTAACATTCGAATCTATTGCTCTCCGATTTTTAACTCTCACCTCTCTCTCTCTCTATCTGGTGCCTTGGATCCCTGTTCGCAAAGAAGCTGAAGCGCACACTGCCAGCCTGGACTCACTGAAAGGAATCCGTTATTAATAGAAGAAGAAAAAAAGCTCTCCAGTTATACACTTACCATCCATGGAGAATGACATTAATTACAATCAGTGAACAAACAGGTTCAGTTAACTCATTTCAATCCAACAGTTTTGCTCCACAATACTGTAGAACACTTCCATGGGATCGATAAGATGTATGACGGTTGCTGAGGGAAGGAACTATGGAAATAGCAGAGGCCCTGGATATAATATTTCCATCTACCTTGGATATGGAAGTGACACGAGAGGGCTAGAGGTTTGTAAATATGATATCCCATCTGAAACAAAAAAAACAGTGAGAGAGTGGTCAACTCTGTCACTAGAGCCAGTCAGCGGTTGTGACATTCACTGAGAAACAGAAAGCAGGTTGAATTGGTGAACGGTTGTTGTTCAGATTGGAGGGGAGAATGCAGTGGAACACCACAGGGGGCTGTATTAGAAGCATTGCTCTTTGTGATGTAAAATACATAGCCTCATATATTAAGGACAGGGTATTGAGGCCTGGGGATGACACAACGATGTGAATACTACTAATTAGTGAGGAGGGCAGCAGTAGGCTTTTCGAGGGCACAGAGAGATCGCTGAAAGGATGAGGCAGAGAGGAGACGAAACTTCAAATAAAGGAAGTGGGAAAGCGACAATTGGAGCAATTTTAAAGGTGGTTGGTGAGGATAGGGAGAGCAAATGTGCTAATGTTTGAAGTTGGCAGAGCACAGCAATTAGATTGTCAACAATAATAGATGTTTCTCTTAATAAAGAGATGAAGAGATTGCACAAACCAGGAATTCATGCTGAACATTGACACGTCAAAGGTTAGGCCCCAGCTGGAGTATTGTCTCTAACTCTTGGCCCGGCAATTTTGGAAGGGTGTCAGGGCCTTGGGGAGGATTCACTGGAAGGGTCACAGGGATGAGGGGTTCTAGTCACGTGGAGAGATTGGCGAATCAGCGATTGCTTTTCTCAGATCAGATCAGGCAAATTGCGTTTTCATCAGGAGCTTTTTAAAACACGTTGGGTTTTGATAAGAGTTAATCAAGAAGGGCCATTTCCACGCGAACCTTGGATAATAACCAGAAGAAACAGATTAAATGTGATTGACAAAGATCGGGAGAGGGAAAGGGGAGATGATTCCTCACACAGCCAGTGTTTACGCTGAAACCTGGAATTCAATGCCTGGAGCGCTGCTGGAAGCTGATACAACACTAAGATGCAGAATGGAATTGGATAATTACTTGCCCTGGAGGGGCTGGGGTTGTAGGGGAGGGTATTCGGGAATGGATTTTCAGAGCTAATGGGAAAGGGTAGGAGGGAGCATCCAATGGGATAGATGTTTCCAAGAGCTCGGTTTGGCAATGTGTGCCAAATGGCCTAGTCTTGTACTGTGTGAAACCAAAGACAATACACGTCCTGGAAACCTTCCAGGCCCTGAAACAAAAATCCACCCGAAGATAACCTGGACCCTAAAACGAATACAGGCCCTGCAGCGACCGCTGCCCCTTCATGTCCTACAGGCCTTGAAACAATGGGCAGGAGGGGAAGACCTCGATGGCCTTCACAGCAGAATGTATCTCCCTTCCTGAACATAGTTACATTAGTCACATCCCTGGAGTCAGAGCTAAGTTCCTGTTCCTGTCAAATAGGTAGGATGAGCCCATGGGCCCTTGATGTGAGTAATCGGACACAGCTTTGAAGGCCTCAGCTGGAAGACCATGGCAGCCAAAAGCTCCGCTGTTTCTCTTCCATTTGATTGCTTGTTGCAGCTCTCCCATTGATGGTTGATCATCAGATGCTGAAACTAATGCAGATCCTGACAATAATGTAGACACCTGAAACTAATACAGACCCTGAAATTAGTATGGCGTGCGAAATTAATACTTGCTGAGAAACGAATACAGGCCCTGAAATTAATACAGACCCTTAAACTAATACAGATCTGAAACGAATTCAGACCCACAGACCAATATCGATCCTGAAACTAATACAGACCATTAAACTAATTCATATCCTGAAACTGATACAGACCATGAAACTAATACAAGTCCTGAAACTAATAGAGGCCCTGAATCTAATACAGATCTTGAAACTAATACAGACCCTGAAGCTAACGCAGTCCATGAAAATAATAGTGACCCTGATGCTATCACAGGCCCCGAAGCTAATTCATATCCTGGAACTAATAAAGGCCCTTAAGCCAATACAAATCTTCTAACTAATACAGGCCCTGAAACTAATTAAGGTTCTGATACAAGTACAGATCATGAATCTAATAGAGACTCTTTATCTAGTACAGAGCGTGAAACTAATACAGCCCCTGAAAATGAAATAGAACCTGAAACTTATATAAATCCTGAAACTAATGCAAATTCTGAAACAGATCAGATCATGAAGATCACACAGATCTTGAAACTAATACAGATCCTGAAGCTAATACAGACCTTAAAATAATGCAGAATACGAAGCTAATACACACCCTGTTAATAATACAGGCCCTGACAGTCATACAGACGCATAAACAATTACAGATTCTGAAACTAATGCATATCTTGAAGCTCATGCAGACCCTGTAAAATAATAAAGATCCTGAGACTAAAACTTACCCTGAAACTAATACAGACACTGAAACTAAAAGCAGAGCCTGAAATAAATGCAGATCCTGAAACTAATACCGACCCTGAAACTAATACTGAATCTGAAACTAATACATACCCTGAAATCAATACAGATCCTGAAACTAATACAGGCCCTGAAATTAATATAGACCCTGAAAGTAATACAAACTCTGAAACTAATACAAACGCTGAATTGAATACAGACCCTGAATCTAAATCAGACCTGAAATTAATACAGACCCTGAAACGAATACAAACTCTGAAACAAATACAGATCCTGAAAATAACACAAACCCTGAAATTCATATTGACCAAAACTAATACAAACTCTGAATCTAACCAGACCTGAAATTAATAAAGTCCCTGAAACTAATACAGACCCTTAAAAGTAATACAGTTCGTGACAGTAAAGCGCACCCTGAAACGAATTCAGACCCTGAACCAAATTCTGATCCTGAAACTAATACAGACCCTGGAAGTAATACAGAAACTGCAACTAATACAGATCCTGACATTATACAGGCTTTTAAACAATTCAAGTTCATGACAGTACATCACACCCTCAATTAATACAGACAATGAAACTATTACAGACTCAAATGAATAATGACCCTGAAACTAATACAGATCCTTAAATGAATACAGACCCTGAAATGAATATAGACACTGAATCTAAAACCGACCAGAAACTAATGCATACCTTGAAACTAATACAGATCCTGAAACTAATGCAGATCCTGAAACTAATACAGACCCTGACAATAATGCACACCCTGAAAGTAATACATATCTTGAAACTAGTACACATCCTGAAACCAAAACAAATCGTGAAACTAATACAGAGTCGGAGAGAGAGAATTGGAGGGCACTTGACGATGGAGACAGAGAGGGTCAATATCGCAGCAAATGTCAAGGAACCATAATCTGGGACAGACACAGGGAGGTAGAAAGTGAGAGAGTGACAAACAAAATGTAGGAGAGACCGGCAGTTAATGGGAAAGGGAGTGACAAGTACGTGAGAATAGAGAGGGAGAAGGGCAGATATAAATAAAGTGATGGTCTGAGAGAGAGAGAAACAAACAGAGATTTACAATGAGGGTGAAGGATTTGGAGTAAAAAATGGTTTGAGAGAGAGTGACAACAGGGAGTGTGAGTGAGAGTGAAGGAATATGATTGAAAGAGAGATGTGTGAGAGATTGACAAACATGGAGTGAGAGTGAAAGAATGTGAGAGGAACAGAGATAATGTGAGAGACAGTAACAATCAGTGGGTTGGAGTGAGCGTGAAGCAATGTGCGAGAAAGATGGTTTCAGGGAAAGTGACAAACAGGGAGTCAGAGTGAAAAAAAAATGAGAGAAAGAAATGTGGTGTGATAGGGAGTGACAACAGGGAGTGAGGTTAAGATTGAAGGAGTGCGGAAAAAGATGGTTTGAGAGAGTCAGAAACAGGGAGTGAGAGTGGGGGCTAAATGTTCCTGGTCCCATTAGTGCCCAAAGGAGGGGGCTACACTTGTGAGAGTGTGCAGACAAATAGAGCGGCGGGTTACCTCTTCATCAATATAGGAATGGTTATTTGGTGATTGATGTAAAGAACAATGAGGGAGCCTCCGTGTAGTGGCACCTTCGTAGCCACCGACTACCAGGGCTGTGCAACTTTCCCAGTGGGGCTGCCCAAGCGCCACAACTACCGGCACTCTTAATAATGAGGCTAGATGCGGTTTCCCACTATTCTGCATCTCACAGTGAGCTTTGGAGACGGCCTCCAGGAAAGATTGTTCCCTTATCTCACTATCCCAACATCAGTACTCGGGACTCTGATTGGGTCCCACATTCATGGTTCCGAAGCACGCGGGAATAGTCAGGTCACAGGGAGAAGCGGCAAGAGAGATATAGAGACAGATTGAGCTGAAATGAATTCAGATGAAGTGTGAGTTGTTGATGGAAGTGAGCTCTGTCAGTGGGTCCTTTTCATTTCCCAGTCACTGTGTGAATCCTGAAAACAGGATCACGTTATTTCAATTTACATTCTAGTTCCATCCAACGTGTCTGTGTATGTGCGTGTCTGTGTGTGCATCTTTGTGTGTGTGTACGTATGTGTCTGCGTGTTGGTCTGTGTGTCCGTGTGTGTGTATGCCTATCTGTGTAGTATTTGTGTGTGAATGTGTGTCCCTGTGTATATGTGTGTGTGCGTTTGTGCGAGTGTGTCTGTGCGCCTCGGTGTGTGTCTGTATATGTGTGTGTCTGCGTTTTTGTGTCTGTGCATGTGTGTGTGTGCCTGGGTGTGCGTCTGTGTGTGTGTGTCGAGGGGCTCACAATTCCTCCCTCTGCTAATGATCATCATTTCTGATCAGTGGTTTGTAACTCCCTGCTGTCTGATGTTGGTGAGTGTCTGTCGGTGTAAATGACAGAGGAATTTCAGAGACATTGTTGTGCTTTTACTGGCAAACATTTAGATTTGCTTTAATCACATTACTGTTTATTGATTGTCCTCAGCAGTGTTAAAATACTAAAGGGTACAATTAAAGAGCCCAATGGAAGACGGTGCAGGAGAAATATTTCGCACGAAGTTTCAAACGCCATGTTTATTCACATTGTTGCTGTTCCCTTCGATGGTCGGGAGAGAGCATTTGGAGGGACTTGGCGGTGAACCTTTGCACTCTCACGTTTTCTCCCTGCGCCAATGGGTGAGCGTAATGGGCGGAGCCACCATTGTGCCCGACAAAGGAAGCAGGACCAGGCTCTTTCCATTGTGCCGTCATGAATGGGCCAAGATCACTCCCCCGTTCATTGTACAATCTCAGGGCCCTACACTCTTTGTTATGGCGTCATCACGGGACTAGGTCCCGCCCCCATTTCCATTGTGCAGCCGGAGGACCCATCCCGCCAATTAAGCTGTTAACAATGCGAGCAGGCCCTTCTCACGATGCCGCCACAGTTCCCGCCCTTTCTATGATGCAGTCGTTATGAAGAACAGTCCCGCCCCCTGTCCATTGTGCCGTCACATGACCCACCTGCCATATTATTCCGTTGTCATGGGGAACAGATATCACCCCCTAGGCATTGTGCAGTCACACGTGCCGCAGCTCCCGTTATGCCCTCGTCATGGGAAACATCACCACCCCCCACCCCCCTATCGCCCACCTGCTCCCCGGGAACTGTGCTGATTAGGTTCCTTACCTCAATACTGTCACCATGGGCATCAGGCACCTTCCCCACACCTCATTTCGGTGGCGGTGCTATACAACTCCTCCAGTCACTCTGTCCAACGGCACAGCAGCCCCACCCACTGGGAATGTCAATTAAAATGAGAAAATCCTGGACTTTCCCTGATTTATTTCTTCTCACCTTTTTGAATCTATTCCACGATTGGTGCAAAGGGACATTTCAGAAAATGCTTCAATTGCTCCCTGAATTTTGTCAGGGTCAGGGCACAAATACAAGAATTTGTGGAGCAGCTCAGGAGCTGCAACATGAAGCCCAGTTCCTGTACATAAGGATGCAGTAATATGGAGTCATAACCCAAACTTTGCATTCGAATCCATACAGAATATAATGCAATCATTGCCCACAACAGGAGGAAATTTGCCGAGATAGCAAACAGTAAAGTCATGGATTTCCCTCGACTCTCCATCTCCGGATCTCTGAGCCTCTCTCCACTGCTCTGAGCCCAGAGTCTCCTGCGGGCTCTGCTGCTCACTAAAATGTGTCTGATGGTGAAAACATTGAGCAGCAGAATTAGGATAAATGGGACACAGGGAGTAAGAATGTAATGGACAAACTCGATTGTTACCCAAACCGTAGACAAGTAAACATCTATCGTCACAGAACAAAACCAGGGCAGGTTCCTCATTTGATACAGTCCTGTGAACATGGAATACCAGAAAAGGTTATTGAAAAAGCTCAGCACAGACACTGTTCCAAGAACCACAGCTGCTGTCTTTTCGGTACAGTATCTACATTTCATAGTTCGGCAAGATATGGCTACAAATCGGTCAAAAGTGAAAGTAACGGTGAACCAGACTGAGCAATCAGTGGCTGCATAAAGCAGCACGGCATGGATATTACAGATACGAAGGAACCACAGGAAACGAAACTGCTCCTGATAAACAATTGGAATATGCCTCAATACCATGTCGAGTAGAATCACCATTAGATCCGCCGATGCCATAGCCAACAGGTAGTGAGTTACACATTTGGAGAGACCACAGGTTCCCCGGGAAATGATCAGAATTGTCACCGATATAACTGCGAGCAAGGGAAATAAACAGGAAAGTAATACATTAGTGTAGCAGAAAAGTTTAGTTGATAACTTATTGTCATTTTCGATTGTGCCACTGTAACCATTAATACATTTACATGATTTTACCTGAAATAACAAATGGTGGAGGTTTAAAATGCTCTTTGTCTGGAGAGATTAAATGTTCAAAGTATAATATTGATATTGTGGAACTCAATTTTATTGGAGGTGCAGGAGCACAGTGACTTTGGATTCCTCTTCCCAACGTTTCAACACGTCAGACGAGGCTAACAAAAGCATTTAATAAAACAGCTTGGACCTTCAGCTTGATGAATGGATGCAAACTCCAGAAAGCTACTCTACATCTATTCAAAACACTAGTTTGGCCAAACGTATTGTATTCTGCCGAATAATTTGCAGCTCACTTTAGAAACAATGAGTAATTTGTAGAGGGTAGAGAGGAGATAGGCAAGAGTGGCACCGCAGGTGAGTGATTACAATAGCATGGATGGATTGGAGAAGCTTATTTAATATCATGAAGAGTACAGTCACAGAATGGGTGCAGCATGGAAGGTTGATATTCAGTACATCCTATCCATGCTGGTCCACTGACGGAGCAATTCGCTGGTGTCACTTCCACAGCCATCTCCCCCTTGTTCTACACTTATCCCCTTTTGAGTTACTAATCCGATGCTCTTTTTCCTCGGTTGGGCCTGGCTCCAGCACGCTCTCAGGCAGCACATTCCTGGTTAAGTTTTGTCTTAAAGGTTTTCCTCAGGGGGACATCGCTTCTTTTTCCAATTACCTTATATCCATGCCCTCTAATTCTCGATCCTTCCAACAATGAAAGGGTTTCTCCATGCCTACTTTTTCCAGACCGTTTATAATTTTAAATATCTCTTCAAGTCCCCCTTCAACCTTGTGTTTTCCAAGGAGAGCAGCCACAACCTTTCCAATTCAGCTACACAACTGGGATTAATCATCTCAGAGCAAATTGTCGTCTATCTTTTCTGTTCCCTCTTTAGTGCCTTAACATTCTTGTTAAAATGAGATTTCCAGAGCTGGGAACAATGCTCCAGCTGAGGACGAAAGTGCGTTTTATGGAGGTTTATCATCTGCAACTTCCTTTCATACTCTATGTCCCTCCTCATAAAGCCGAGGATGCGGGAAGTTTAATGAACCACTGTCTCAACCCATCCTCCCACCTTCACTGATTCACACGCATGTACATATGGATCACTCTGCTCCTGCACCAATGTCAGAATTGTGTGCTGAGACATTAACATTAAGGTGTTCAACATTTTTACCAATTGAGAGAATTGGAAGGATCACCCTTTCCTGAATGGGTGATAAACGGATGGCTCAGAATTGATTGGCGGAAGAAGCAGAGGTCTCATTTGAAATACACTGGCCACTATTGCGGTGCTGCCAGATTTAATACTGCATTTAAAACGTGAATTTGTTAAACATTCGAAGGCGAAAAACTCTCTAAAGAGGTGAGGGGCAACAATATAAGAATGAAGATATTCACTTTCAGCCTGCCAGCCCATGTAACTCTCTGAGCACAGTAACGTTGGTTCAGCGGGATTTAATTTCATGTAGGTTACAGGCAGCAGAACGTGGTATCTGTTGAGTTTTATAAAGGTTTGTAACCGGGAGGTGAATTTTGAGCAAGGTGGTGGTCTGGGGCTGTGGGGGTGGGGAGTGGGGGTGGTGGGTGGTGAGTGAGAGGAGGCGATTCTGGCTCGGATGACATTGTAATAGATGAGCAGATGGGTTTCAATTTGAAAAAAAAATGCCCAGATTGTGTTCTAATGCAGCAGATGGGTCCAGGCAGGATTGGAAATGTATGATATTGGGACGATTTTCATGGACAGAATTTCGGAAAGGTATAGATTGGGTAGAAACTGAGGTCAGGCCATCCGCAAACGCTCTGGTTGAACATGAGGCATTGGGCTGGGTCGAGACATGGGGAGGGGGTGGGGTGTGTGGCTGATGGAGGATGTGTGGATGGAGGACAAATTTTCGGATGCTGTCAGGTGACACTGGCTTCCATCCTCACAAGGCTCAACTAAAAAATAAGATAAAGGAGCAGCTAATCAGTGAAATGTGGCTTCCAGATATAATAGCTAGATAGAGAGACATCCAGGGATATCAACTGAACCGAAGATACGAATGTGAATTTCAAGCACAGCATTGCAATTGAACGTTCTTTATGTACTTAAAAACTGGAGAGAGAAAGACTTACGATGCACACCAGCAATAGTGAGCATTTGATAGCAAAGACATTGAATAAGCTGAAGAACATTTGGGACCCGATATTTGAATGCGATTCCAGAATACATCGTCAACAGATAGTGAACATACCAGGGCAACCCCCTACCTCTTGTAGGATACCAATCGACTGTTCTCAGGACCTGATCCATGGTTCAAACATTCCCACCTACTGTTCTCAGGTTCTGATCCATTGTTGTAACATTCAAATCTATTGTTCTCAGATTCTGATCCATTTTTGTAATATTCCAATCTATTGTTCTCAGATTCTGATCCATTTTTGTACTATTCCAATCTATTGTTCTCAGATTCTGATCCATTGTTTTAATATTCCGATCTATTGTTCTCAGATCCTGATCCATTCTTTAAAAATTTCAAGCTGATGCTCTCGGATTCGGACACATCTTAACAATAGTCCAAACTATTGTCCTCCGATTCTAATATGTCTTCTCCCTCGATTTGGACTTGCTGCTCGCTGACAGTGCCGCATTGATTATCCGTGTTATAGGATGAGATGGCTTATTCGAAGGATTCGCATTTTAATTGAAGAGCTGTTGGCCCTATTGGCACAACTAAGGTCCATGGAGACTGAAACTATTATGCCACAAAATAAAAGTTTCACTTTACCCCTTTCTATTGTACCCCAATGTAACAGCTTTTTTGCAGCTTTTGTGGGGATGTCTGAGGGTTTACGAGGGAAGGAAAGGTGGAAATCGTGGACATACTAACCACTATCCTTCAATCCTCCTTGGATATCGGACTATTCCCAAAGTGTTGTCAATGTTTATCTGTTTATCGAAGGGCAGATGGATAATCCTTGTATCTGCCGATCAATCAAGGAATCATTAGTGAAACTTTGTGTTATATCAGAGACTCAATAATTTGGGGCAAAATGAGATTGTTGATTAGAAACCATGAGTTTATAAATAACAGCCAGAAGAGACACATTAATGAAAAATAAATGCCTCTGACAAACTCGATTGGCATTGTTGATGATGTATCAGGTAGGGTTGATGATGAAAGTGTTTTTTGTTAACTATACGGACTAAGAAAGACGATTTGCCAATTACCGTATTTGTTGGGGAACAGTAACAGATGGTTCAACAACACAAACACTATTGCCTGAATGCTACAGTTTATAATCAGAGATGCTACACGCTCAAATTTGCTCCTTCCTCCAGATAATTATCTTAGAACATAAAAACTTTTGGAGCTATTTACTTATTTAGGGATCACCCAAAATGCCAGTGCTATGTCGCTTGCTTTATACCATCTCAGTTCCAGCCATCCTCAGCCTTAAGACTGTCAATTAACATGTATTTAGGCGACTCATCCCTTTGTTAAATTTTCTCCTCCATATTTCCATGTTAATCCACGATTGGCTATATTTTGTCACAAGGCTCTGTGAGGACCACTGTAGAAATTTTTTTTTTCAGTTTCAAACCAGACAACGTTGCAGATTATTTTTCCTCATGCAATCCATACTGAGATTGACCTCACTTGCATTCCACGTGATGCATCTTGGCTTTAGAGTTTTCGCTGTTCACTGCGCAAGCATAAGTAACTGTAATCAACTGGTTAATTTCTCACAGTGAACTTTCGACGGCACCTGTCCCAGTTGCAGCTAAAGAATCTCATAAAACAGGCAGATCAATAGAAACCAGAGATTCTCCCAAAACTGCACACATCTCCGAGGGGCAGCTTCAGGTGTCTTCTCAAATAGACCTTTAGTTTATCCTTAAATGGAATATGTTTCGCTGATATGAAGCAATACATAGATCTTACAGACCTTCAGTCTACATGGATTATGCTTGAACTAATTTAGATCTAATTCTTTAAAAACACCTCTCCACTGTCGGCCCTGAGTGAAATGATAGTAGCCGCCATTTCTACAGAAAACAAGCCAAGGAGAAGTCATCCACTGTTTAATACCTGCTGGTTTATCACTCGTACCTTTCTAATCCGGTCTGTTAAATTTGGCCTGAGGAGAAAGGAAGCCTCTTTCATATAGCAGCTTGTTCTGGTCTGGAGTGCACTGTCTGGAATTGTGGTGGATGCAGGTTCAATAGAGGCATTCAAAAGTGCGTTAGATGAGAATTTGAATAGAAACAATGAGTAGGGTCATGGGAAAACGGCAGGGAAATGGCACTGAACAATAATGCTCATTCAGACAGCCAGCGTGGTCACGATGGGCAGAATGGCCTCCTTCTGCACCATCGCAGCTCCGTCATTCTGTGATTCTGAATTTACCTTCACGCGTCCAAACTTCTGACATTGAGAGCAATTTATTGTACGCAACTCAATGTTGTGCGTTAAATCCGGCGTGGCAAAGGCGGGGTTGTTTTGGAAAATGCGGGGGGTGGGATGAGGACAGTCAGATGTTCATTTCTGAGGGAGTGCCGCATTGTCAGAACATCAGCACATCGGGAACGCTGCACTGTCAGAGCGGCAGTACAGAGAGAGAACTTTACTGTCTGAGGGTCTGTACTGAGGAATTGTTACACTAACAAAGTATCAGCACTGAGTTAGCACTGAGTTAGCTCTGAGCTGTCAGAGATTCAACATAGAGTGTATGCCGCATTGTCGGAGGGTAAGTACTGAGGGACCGGTGCATTGTCGGAGAATCTGCACTGACGGTGTGCTGCGCTGTCAGAGGGCCAGTGCTGAGTTAAAAGCCCGGTATATCACCTTTCCTCCCTCTGTCTACCTGGTATATCACATTGGCGCAGCCCCGCTGCTGGTGTACTTGGTATAAATGCCATCTGCAATCGGGATCCTGGAATCTCACCCACAATCGCACATTGTACCTATTATATGTTCCCACTTCCCCAGTGCACCTGGAATAGGTACCTCCCCAACTGTAGCTGCTATATTACCATCCTGCCCTGGTGTGCCTGGAATACCCCCAACCTCATGTACCTGTATTATTCCTCCGCCTTCCAGCGATAGACGTCATCCCTCATTGCTGCTGCTGCTTTTGTTGATGGCCTGATTTCTATCACAACCAGGGATTTGCGGGACCACTGATGACGCTCCCCTTCCCTCTGTTCTCCAGTCTGTATGGGTCTCTGTGCAGCGCTGGCAATTAACAGCTTATGGAACAGACTCTGTCCGTTTGCTCTGTCACCATAAAGGCTGAAAGCCCTCCCACTCCGCCCTCTGCCTGCTGTCAGCCCAGCAAACATTCCCTCTGCCAATGGAAAGAGAAATAACATGGAAACGTAATGGACATTCTCAGTCAGTCAATGTTCAAATTCTCGGGTGGATTTAACAATTGGAGTAAAGGGGTATTTCAGCACAATCTTCAACTGCTGCCTCAACTTAACCTGGGTCACGGCGTAAATCCCAGTGTTTGTGCAGCAACTCAGGAGCTGCAGCATGAAGCCCAATTCCATCACAAAATAATCTAGATCAACTTGCACATTCCCCAAGAACGGTATCGGGCTCCACATGTAAGGTAATATTAACATTGTCCACAACAGGATGAAATTTGCTGAGATAACTGGTAGGAAAATCATGGATTTCCTCCGACGCTCCATCTCTGGGTCTCTGGGAGTCTCCCCACTGCTGTGAGGCTGGAGTCTCCTGCGGGCTCTGCTGTTCACTAAAATGTGTCTGACGGTGAGAACATTGAGCAGCAGAATCAGGACAAATGGGACACAGGGGGTACAAATTAAGTGGGGCGATGGTGCAGAGGGATTGTCGCTGGAGTAGTAACCCAGAAACCCGGCATCATGCGCTGGGAACTGGCGTTCGAAGCCCGCCTTGGCAGATGGTAGAATTTAAATTCAATAAAAATCTGGAATATAAAGTACAATGATGACCATGAAACCATTGCTGACTGTTGCAAAATGCCACCTGGTTCACTAATGCCCTTTAGAGAAGTAAATCTGCTGGGAAACATGTGCCTCCAGTCCCACAGCAATGTGGTTGATTCTTAACTACCCTCTGAACAAGGGCAATTCGGGATGGGCAATAAATTCTACCCTAGCCAGCGACGCACACGTTCCATGAATGAATAAAACGAGAATGTGATGGAGGAACACGACAGCTGTCCAGGCGGGAGATGGTTTTGGAAAGAGTGTCCTGCAGTCAGCATCGCGGTGAAACAGTCTGGAAAGAGTCTCCTGCAGGTATTTTTTAGAATAAGAATAGTGACATCAAAAAACAGCGCGAGAGCGATGGAGAGATCAGAACCAGCGCGAGTGCGGGGATGCTTGAAAAGGTGACAAAAGCACAAAGGTGAGAGCTGATTGGTGAGTCACGGGCAAGTGTTTTCCCCAGGCTAAGCTAAGGAAAGCTAAGAGTTCAATTTTTTATTTAATATACATAAATAACACAAAGTTTATTTTTTACTGTATTTAACTTAAAGTAAAGAACGGGTGTTTTTTTCAAACTAGAGGCACGGCAGGGCAGCTCAGGCCCATGTTATTTACCGCTTTCAACATGTGGGAAGTCTTAGATGCTCCTTACTCTCTGGCCGACCACGTGTGCAGGAAGTGCCGTCAACTGAAGCTACATGAGCTCCGAGTTTCAGAGCTGGAGCGGCAGCTGGAGACACTGAAGCGCATCGGCAAGGCTAAGGGTTTGGTGGCTAGAACGTTTTTAGGCATGGTGACCCCAAAGCAGACAGAGCTGGATTGGTAACCATCAGTCTGAAGAGATGGGTCAGACAGGTAGTCAGGAAATCCCGAGGGTGCATCTCGCTCAAGAACCGTATTTCTGTGTCGGAAAACGGTGAGAGTGACGGTTCGACTGGGGAGTGCAGCCACGCTCATGGCACTGAGTGGCTCAGATGCACAACGGGGAAGGAAAATGAGGGGAAGAACAATAGTTGCAGGAGGGCCCATAATAATGCGAACAGACAGCCGTTTCTTAGGCCAGGATGGTATGCGGCCTCCATGGTGCCAGGATCAATTATGTCTCTGCACGGCTTAAGGGCATTCTAAAGTTGGAGGGCAAAGAGACGGAGATCGTGGTACATATTTGTACCAACGACATCGCTGCAAAGAGGGATGAGGTCCTAAAAACAGAATTTCGGAATCCAGGAAGCAGATTAAATAACAGGACATCAAAGGTAGTGATCGCTTGACTTCTTCCATTGCCACGCATTGGTGCGTATAGAAGTAGGGGGCTAGTCCACTTGAATGCGTGGCTGGATAGATGGTGCAGGAGAGAGGGCTCTCTATTAATCGCATATTGGGACGGTTTCTGGGGGAATTGGGACCTGTAAAAGGCAGACAGGAAGCACCTGAACTGCAATGGGACCAACATCCTTGCGGGGAGGTTTGCTGGTGTTGTTGGTGAGGATTTAAACTAACTTGGCAGGGGGATGGGATCCTGAGAGGTGGTTCAGCAGGGGGAGTTGAACAGCCAAAATTAGAATAGAGAGTAAGTGAGTCTTGAAGGCATAGAACTTATAGGCCAGTTAAGGCAGAAGCGAGCTCGGAAAGGTTGGATGGCATTTATTTTTGTGCAAGGAGTCTGACAAATAAGGCAGATTTGAGGGCATAAGTTAACATATGGAAGTATGATGTCCTTGCTGCCGCAAACACATGGCTGAGGGAGGGACATGATTATCAGCTCAAAATCTCAGGGTATAGGGTCTTCAGGCGAGACAAGGAAGGAGGTAAATGAAGAGGGGGTTTCGCAATATTGGTCAAGGAATCAGTGACAGCAGTGAGGAGGATTGACATCCTAGAAGGCTCTTCAGAAGAAGCCATATTGATAGAACTGAAAAAACAGAAAAAGGAGCAATGACATTGCTGGGTGTGTACTACCGTCCGCCAAATATTCATAGAGAAATGGAAGAGAAGATATCAAGGCAAATTTCAGAGCAGTAAAAAAATAATAAGTGTAGTAATAGTGGGCGATTTAAATTTCCCCAACATTAACTGGGTTAGTCAGAGTGTGGTAGGTTTAGAGGGAGATCAATTCTTACACTGCAACCAGGAAAGCTTTTTAAGCCAGTACATCGAAGGTCCTACAAAGTAGGGGCGGTCCTGGACTCAATTTTAGGGAATGAAGCCGGGAATGTGGCAGAGGTATCAGTGGGGGAGCATTTTGCGCATACTGATTATAACTCCGTTAGATTAATGTTGTTTTTGGAAAGGTCAATTGAGTGCCAGAGATCAGAGTTCTAAATTGAAGAAAGGCCAATTTTAATAAGATCAGGTATGATTTTTCCAGAGTTGCCTGGGAGCAGCTTATTTTAGGTAAATCTGCTTCAGAGCAGTGTGACTCATTCAAGATAGAAATAGGGAGAGTGCAGGACAAACATATTCAAATAAAAAATAAAGGGCCGGACCAATAAATCCAGGGAAACCTGGATCTCGAGGGATATGCAGGATTGGATAAAGAGAAAAAGAGAGGCTTATGGCAGTTAACGAGAGCTCAAAACTGTGGAAGGCCTATAAGAGAATAGAGTGTATAAGGGGCAATTTAATAAGGAAATTAGAAGAGCAAAAAGAGGGTATGAAAAATCATTGGCAGGAAAAATAAAGAAAAATACAAAGTTATTTTACAAGTTAATTAAGAGTAGGAGATAACTAGGGAAAGAATAGAGTCCATTGAGGACCATGGTGGAAATTTGTGTGTGGAGCCGGAAGACGTAGGTCAGTTTCTAAATGAATGACTTGTATTGGTGTTCACAAGTGAGAGTGGTGATATAAATCATGCAGAAGGGCTGTGAGATAATTAAATAAATTAGCAAAGAAAGGGAAGAAGTTGTAAGCGGTCTGACAGGGTTAAAATAACATGAATCTCCAGGACCAGATGAAATTGATCCCAGGCTGTTGAATGAGGCAAGCGGGGAGATAACAGGGGCGCTGCAAATAATTTTCAACACCTGTCTGACCACAGGAGAGGTGCCAGAGGCGCCAATGTGGCACCGTTATTCAAGAAGGGAGGAATGGATTTACTAGGGAACTAGAGGCCAGTCAGTCTGTCATCAGTGGGTAAATTATTGGAAGTAATTCTGAGGGCGATAGTTTATCTACACTTGGAGAGGCAGGGAAAATCAAGGACAGTCAGATTGGATTGTTTAAGGAGATGTAATACCTGACTAATTTGATTGAATTTTACGAAGACGTGACCAGGTGTGTAGATTATGGCAATGCATTTGATGTAGTCTACTTGGACTTCAGCAAGGCTTTCGATATGGTCAGGAGACTGATAACGAAGGGAAGAGCCCATAGTGGCCAAAGCAATTTGGCGAATTAGGCCCAGAATTGGCTGAGTGGCAGGAAGCAGATAGTGATGGTCTAGGGGGGCGGGGGCGGTTTGTGACTGGATGCCTGTGTACAGTGCGGTTCCACATGGGTCGTTGTTGGGTCCCGTGCTGTTTGTGGTATATATATAAACTATTTAGATTTGAATGTAGGGGTGTTGATCAGTATGTTCGCGGATGGCACGAATATAGATGAATATTAATGAATCTTGATGAATATTGATAAATAGTAAGAATATTAGCCATAGATTACAGGTGTATAGAGAGAGGCTGATCAGATGGGCTGATCATTTTCAAATGTAATTTAATCCAGATAAGGGTCAGGTGATGCAGTTGGGCAGGACAAACAACACACGGGAATATGATGAATATTATGATCCTGGGAAGTACCGCGGATCAGAGAGATCATGGTGTGCATGTCCAGCGGTCCATGAATGTAGTGGGGCAGGTAGATAAGGTGATGAAGAAAACATATGGGATACCTGCCTTTATTAGACGAGGCATAGAATATAAGAGCAGGGATGTTCTGCTGAACTGTATGAAACGCTGGTTAGGCCACATCTAGTGTATTGCGTGCAGTCTGGAATCCGCATTATAGGAAGGATGTGTTTGCAACAGAGTGTAGAGGAGATTTACCAGGACGTTGCCTGGCCTGGATATTTTTAGTTATGAGGAGAGATTGAACAAACTGGGGTTAGTTTCGCTGGAGCAGAGGAGATTGAATGGTGACATTATTGACGTGTATTAAAATTTCAGTCTCATAGATAGGGTAGGCGGGATGGAAATGTCCCCGTTGGTGGAGGGACCAATAACCAGGGGGCATAGATTTCTGTAAGGGGCAGGAGGTTTAGAGGGAATGTGGGGAAGAATTATTTCACCCGGAGGGTGGTGGGAATCTGGAACTCACTGCCTGAAAGGGTGTTCGGGGCAGAAAACGTCATAACATTTGAGAAGTATTTGGATGTGCAATTGTGATGCCCTGACATACAAGGCTATGGACCTATTGCTGCAAAATGGGTTTAGAATATTTAGGTACTTATTTGACCGGCGCGGACTCGATGGGCCGATTTTTCTGTGCTGCAGACGATTTTGACTCTATTACTCTATGTCTGAAATTGTATTATTCCAAAACAAAATCATGGATTGTTCATCTGCAAATAAGAATCTGGTAACATGAAATACTAGAAAATTTCTTTAAAAAACTCCGCACAATCATTTTTCTCAGAACCATTTTCACGGTTCAATATTTACTTCTCAGTTTCTGGAAAAACATGGCCACAAACCGATCAAATGTGAATGTCACTGAACAACACACAACGGCCAGTGGCTGCATAAAGCAGGACGGCATCGGTATGACACAGACGCATGGCCCACAGGAAATGAAACCATTCCCAATAATCAATCAGAATGCTTGTAAATAACAAGTATCAGTTTGTTTGCAGTCGCTGAAATTTTCCACTATGTTGCTGCATCCAGTGCCGTATTGACACTATTGTACATGCAATAATATGATTGTCTCTGATATGGTGGGAGGCAATAGAGATTAGATGGCAATAAATATGTTACTGAAATTGCTGAACTCGGATGTTATCATAATCCTGTCCCCCTGGATTCTTTAACTGGTATAAAAATGTTGCAATCTCCAAAACACTTGTAATTTTGATGAAGACGAAATAAATAATTTCTACACGCTTTATAGAATTAATAGTCATATACAATGAGACTTACCAGGGATGCCAATAATAGCGAGGATGGGATAGTAACCGGCCTGAATCACATGGAGTGCCTGATAGATCCGGCTTTCAACTGGCAGCCAATCAAATAATGTAGAAAGTAGATAAAGCGCCTCCAATAAACTCCTACTCATTGTTGTAACATTCCGATCTATTGTCCTCAGATTCTGATCCATTGTTGTAACATTCCAATCCATTGTTCTCAGAATCTGATCCACTGCTGGAACATTCCAATATTTTGTTCTCAGACTCTGGTATCCTCTCTCCCAGTTTTCTAACCGCGGGTCCTTGTTCCTCATGGAGCTGATGCCCCCGCTGACAATATGAGGTAACACAATGTAGCGACTCCCTTATTAACAACAGTGGGAAGCCACCCAGTGAGTTATTTAGGATCCATGGAGACTAACATTAATTACAGCCACTGAACAAACAGGCTCATTTAACCCTTTCAGTCCAATTGCACATGCACCACACTAAATTGGAACAGTTAGCTGGTCCATCTGGGATGTAAGAGGGTTTCTGAGGACGGAATACTGTAAAGATAATCGTGTGAAGCAGAAAATCGGGCAAATGTCGGAGTTGTTTCGTAAAACTATCGGATGGACATAAGCATGTCGCTGAAGGTGGCATGACAAGCCTTTTAGAGTATTAAAATAGCAATATATTTTTATTGTTAAACAGAATCAGAGTTTATGAAACTAAGAAAATCAGACAACACATTTGTAAATATTGGTGAAGCCTCAGCTGGAGTACTTGTGTCTAATCCTGGCCAGCGTTATTCATGAAGGATGTGAGGGCCTTGGAGAGGGTGCAGAGGAATTTTACTGGAATTGGAACAGGGATCAGGGGCTTGAATTACGTGGGGAGACTGGAGAAGCCGGGATTGTTTTCCTTCGAGCAGACCAGGCAAAGGGGAGGTTTAATCGAGACATTTAAAATCACGAATGTTTTTGACAGAGTAAATAACGAGAAACTGGCGATTCTGTAAAATCAGTCAGTAACCAGAACAGTGAGTTTTAAAGTGATTGACAAAGAGGCAAAGAGCATTTGAGGAGTTCTTCGTACAAATAAATCTGGAATGTTCTTCCTGAAAGGCTGGCGAATGTAATTAATCAATTAACTGTGAAAATAGAATTGGATGAGCACTGGCAGTGTACATTTGAACAGCTAATGGAGGGGAGGAGCGAAGGGTTGATTAGATAGGTCTGGAAAAGAGTCGATACGGACAAGATGGGCCACATGGCGTCTTCTTCAAATTTATGATTCCATGGCTCTGGTGCATCAGAGGTCATAGGGTGCGAATATCATGTTTACAGTTGATTTTTAACAGAATCATCCAGACAGAGGCTGGACATAATTGTATGCTGATGGATGCAAGAGTGCAAGCAGACCCACTCACTTCCTCTGGTGAAATCGTCTCAGAAACTCCTCTCCGGAACTCCTCTCAGGAACTTCCTCGTATCATGCTGTTCATAGATTACTTCCTTGTCAAATTACTCCTTCCAAAGTGTATCACCTCACATTATTCAGGATTAAATTCCATCTGCCAATTCTCTGACCCTAAGACCATCATGTCTATATCTTTCAGTAAACCCAGGCTCTTGACCCCACTGTTGTCCACCAGGCCAATCTTTGTATCATCCGCAAACTTACTAATCCTACCCACCACATAGTCATCTATGCAGCCATCTATCTTCTCAGGAACTCCTCTCAGGAACTTCTCTCAAGAACTACGCTCAGGAATTCCTCACGGTAACAACTCTCCGGAACGCCTCTCAGGAAATCCTCTCAGGAACTCCTCTCAGGAACCCATCTCTGGAACCAGTCTCAGTAACTCCTCTCAAGAACGCCTCTCAGGATATGCTCTCAGGAGCCCCTCTCAGGAACCATTCTCAGGAACCCCTCTCAGGAATCCTCCCCAGGATCCTTTCGAAGGATGCCCTATCAGGAACTCATTCAGTAATTTCTCTTAGGATCCGCACATAGGAACTCCTCTGTTAAACGCGTCTCATGAAGCGCTCTCAGTGGCTCCTCTCAGGAATCCTCTCAGGAATTCCATTCAGTGACCCCACTCAGGAAGCCCCCTTAGGAACACACCTCAGGGAAGCCTCTCAGGAACCATACTCAGGATTTCCTCGGAGGAACTCCACTCAGAAACCCCTCTCAAGAAACCCTCTCAGGATCCCATCTCAGCAACTCTTTTCAGGAGCCCCTCTCACGAACTCCACTTCGGAACTCCTCTCAGGAACCCCTCTCATGAACCCTTCTCTGGAACACCACTCAGTAACTTCTCTTAGGAAACCCTGTCAGGAACCCCTCTCAGGATCTCCTCTCTGGAACACCACTCAGTAACTTCTCTTTGGAAACCCTTTCAGTAACCCCTCTCAGGATCTTCTCTCAGGAATTCATCTCAGTAATCCCTCTCAACTACTCCTCACATTAACTCCTCTATGGAACCCCTCTCCCATACTACCCTCAGCAAATCACTTTCTGGAACCTCTGTCAGGAACTCCTCTCAAGAACTCTCAGGAAGTCCTGTAAGGGAATCATCCTAGGGTCCAATCGCCGGATCATTGCTGAGTAACTCCACACAGGAATCCCTCTCAGTAACCACAATCAGGAAATCATCTCAGGGGCGCCTCTCAGGACCACCTCTCAGGAAACCTTCTCAGTTAATATCCTCTATAACTCTTCTCATAACGCCTCTCAGCGTCTACTCTAACGAACTCCTCCCAATATCTTCTCTCAGTAAACCCTCTGAGGAACACGTCTCAGGAACTCCTCTCAGTACCACCTATAAGGAACCACTCGCAGGAACTCCTCTCAGTAACTGTTCTCTGGAACTCCTAACAGGAAACCCTGTCAGAAATGACCCTCAGTAACTCATTTCTGGAACACCTCTTAGGAACTCCTCTCAGTTACCCCTCAGATGATCCCTCTCACGATTTCCTCTCAGGAAACCCCACTCAGGAACTCCTCTCAGTAACTCACCTCTGCATCTAAATCTGTAACTGTTCTCAGGAGCTCCTCTCAGCAACTCGTCTCAGTAACTCATCTCAGGAACCCCTCTCAGGAATTCCTCACAGTAGCTCCTCTCAGGAAACCCCCTCAGGAACCCCTCGTGGTAACTTCTCTCAGGAACTCCTTTGAGGAACTCCATTCAGGAACCCCTCACAGGAACTCATCTTAGGGACTGCACCCTGAAACTCCTTTCAGGAACTCCTTTCAAGGACTCCTCACCGAACCCCTCTCAGGAACTCCTCTCAGGAACCGCGCTCAGAATCCCCTCTCAGGAACCCTTCTCAGGAACTCCTGTCAGGAACACCTTACAGAGATGAGGAGAAACGTCTTTAGCCAGTGAGTGGTGAAACTATGAAATTCGTTGCCACAGAAGTTTGAGCAGGCCAGGTCATTGAGTGTGTTCAAAACCTAGATAGATACGTTCTTGACAGGTACGAGGATCAAGGGTTACAGGGAGAAGGCGCGAGAATGGGGTTGAGGAACTTATCAGCCATGATTGAGTGGCGGAGCAGATTCTATGCGCCAAAGGGCCAAACTTCTGCACCTATGTATTATTGTCTTATGATCTCAGCAACCCCTCTCAAGAACTCAACTCAGGAACTCCTCTCAGTAGCTCTCCTCAGGAGCTCCTCTCAGGAACTGAGCTCAGTAACTCCTCTCAGGTATCCATCTCAGGAACCCCTCTAGGGATCTCCTCTAGGGAACCGCATTCATAAACTCCTCTCAGGATCCCATCTCAGGTACTCGTTTCTGGAACTCCTCTCAAAAACTCCGCCCAGGAACCGGATTCAGAAACTCCTCTCAGGAGCTCCTCTCAAGGACTTCTCTCAGTAACCCATCTCAAGAACCCCTCCACCGAACGCCCCTCAGGAAACGCGCTCAAAAACTCCACTCAAGAACTGCTATACGGCACCCCTGTCAGAAACAACTCTTACTAACTCCTATCAGGATCAACTCTCAGGAATTCCTCTCCGGAATACCACTCCGTAACTCCACTTAGAAACCACTCTCAGGAGCTCCTGTCAGGAACACCTCCCAGGAACCCCCCTCAGGAACTCCTCTTAGTAACCCCACTCAGGACTGCCTTTCAGTAACTCACCACTGTAAGTCACTCTGTATCTACTCTCAGGATCTCCTTTCAGCAACCCCTCTTGGGGACTCCTCTCAGGAAGGCCTCTCAGTAGCTCCTCTCAGGGACACCACTCAGTAACCTCTCACAGAATCTCCTCTCAGGAACCCCTCACAGGAACTGCTCTCAGTAACGCCTCTCGGGAACAACTCTCAAGAACTCCTCTCAGGAACCCCACTCAGGAATTCCTCTCAGGAAGTTCACTCTTGAACTTTTCTCAGAAACCCCTTTCAGAACGTCTCTCATAATCTCCTTTAGGAACTCCACTCAGGAACTCCTCTCAGGACACACCCTCATGATCTCCTCTTAGGAGCCCCACTCAGGAGCGCCTCTCAGTAACTCGCTGCTGAAACTCACTCTGTAACTCCTCTCAGCATCTCCTCTCAGCAACCCCTCTTGGGGACCCCTCTCAGGAAGTCCTCTCAGTAGCTACTCTCAGGGACCCCTCTCATGAACCTCTCTCAGGATTTCCTCTCAGGAACCCCTCAGAGGAACTGCTCTCACTGACTCCACTCGGGAACAAATCTCAGGAACTCCTCTCACGTACACCATTCAGGAATTCCTCTCAGCAACCTCTCTATTGAACTTCTCTCAGGAACCCCTCTCAAAACGCCTCTCAAGGTCGCCTTTAAGAACTCCACTCAGGAACTCCTCTCAGGAACCCCTCTCAGGAGCTCCTCTAAGAAACCACTCTCAGGAATTCCGCTCAGCAACTTCACTCTTGGGCTTCTCTTAGGGACAACTCCCTCAGCGACGCCTCTCAGTAACCACTCTCAGGAACCCCTCTGTTACTACCCTCCCTACTTCATCTCATAACTTCTGTCAGGAACTCCGCTTAGCATCCCATCTCAAAACTCCTCTCAGAAACCACTCTCAGGAATTCCATCCAGGAACATCACTCTTGAGCTCCTCCCACTAACTTCACTCACTAAACCCTCTGAGGAACAGCTCTCAGGAACAACTATGTTTATTCCCTCTAAGCGAACACTCTGAGGAACTCCTCTCCGTAACAGTTCTCTGGATCTTCTATCAGGAACCCCTCTCAGAAACACCACTCAGCAACTCCTCTCAGGAACTCCTCACATGAAACCCTCTCACGATCTCCTGTCAGGGACGACAATCAGGAACTCTTCTCGGGAACACCTCTTAGTATCTCCTCTCAGGAACCCCTGCCAGGAACCTCTCACAGGAACCCCACTCAGGAATGATTCTCAGTAACTCAACTCTGTAACTCCCTCTGCAACTTCTTCAGCAACTTCTCTCAGCAACTCCTCTCATTAACTCCGCTCAGTAAAGACTCTCAGGAACTCCTCTCAGTAACTTCTCTCAGGAAAACATCTCAGGAGCCCCTATCAGGAGCATCTCTAAGGAATCCCTGTCAGGAACACCTCCCAGGATCTCATCTCAGGAACCCATCTCAAGAACACCACTCTCCACCTACTCTCAGGACCCCGTCTCAGGATCCCCTATCAGGATCTACTCTCAGGAACTCCTCTCAGGAACTACTCTCAGGAACTCCTCAACAGAAACCATTCTCAGGTATTGTCGCGGAAAACGGAGTGAACACTCAGACCCAGGAGCTTTATCTCGGAAGCCTTTATTAATCGTGATATCACGGAGAGCCCAGTAGCATACAATAGAGCTAGCTGACACTCTGAGGAAGCATCAGAGTACACACATAGTTATAGTAAAAGTCGTACATATCAAAGAGTTTGAAGGTGATAAGACTGTCTAACCTTCAATAATTAATTACATTTTGAATCATTGTCTTTGGCATGCAACACACAATTAGTCTATTCTAATTTATGACTATACAGGATATTGGGGGAAGCCCATCTGGTAATAGAAAAGTGAGACAGAGAATAGATAACCATGCTTGACCTTATCTTTAGTGCTTGGGGGTGTACACTCTAGAGAACAGATGACCATTGCTTGATCCTGTCGCTTTGTGTTGGGGGCAGACATTCTAGCCTTGTCTCAGGGATTCTAGGAAGCTTGTTTTTGATACTCCTTTTCTCCTTTCCTGCTCAATTAGCTGGCAGCTGCAGGTGTGCCTGCTAGAACAAAAGAGGGAACTGTGCTGTATTATTCCACTATAGTTTTAACCGTTTAACCCTTAATTGTCCTGTAGATATATTTTATTCTTCCACAACCCCTCCTTGTTAATCTTTCAGATTAATACCAATGAGGAATAGTATCTTCATCATCATCATAAGGGGTCTCATAACCATAAGGAAAAGGCCGATCTCTGGTAGGGTAAACTTTTTCTCCCCAGCAGTGGATTTCGCTGGGGCCAGTGCGTGTCAATTGAGGGACAACTTGGAGCTCCTCTTAATCCAGTAGAGACACTGTTAATAACCTCGGAACAGCAAATTCGGAGAGCAACACATGCACAACACCCTATAACACATGGTATGACCAACCCAATTAAAACGTATAGCAACCAGCTTCCCCAACCGGAGAACCAAACTAGTATTACAGACCACCAAGAATCTTTTTTATAAAGATTACTGAAACTTTCCGTTTCAATACATAGTACAAGTTAGATCACTTGGTAACAGCTGCTATATTTTTGCCGGACAATGTATTTTACAGCGAGTGGCGTGGACCCAGTCTTCCTTCTCTTTAACCTTCAAGGCCGTTCGACTTGTTAGCAGCACAAGGTAGGGTCCTTTCCACCCTCTCATGCAATTCAGCCGCTGTTTTGCATAGAGGAAAATGAGTAAAAATCCAACATTTAGTCTGATAAACTTGCGAGGCTACGGCCTGCATTCGTTGAACCGCAGAATTGGTATTCCATGCCCCCGCAAGGACCACGCAGGACAGGATCCAAATCAGAGTCAGTATTCTGACGGCTCAGTTAAATTTCTTGCACAAGCCCTTCCGTCCAATGTCAGCGTCCACTTGACGTGCGATGTGTGGATCAACAAGGGCGTCCTCCAGCCTTCACGGCCATATGGGTGGTGAGCAGGACTTGGAAAGGCCCTTCCTATCGAGGTTCCAAACAATTCTTTCGCCTGAAGGTCTTCATTAGGACTAGGTTCCCGGGCTGATATTGATGGCAGTCTTCAATGGTGGGCTTTTTCTGAGCTTCTACTACCTGTATATGTAAGCTCTTGAGAGAATTAGTGAGCACTATACAGTACGTAATCATTCCCTCATCCATAGCGTGGATGTCCATTTCCCTAGCAGACAAGGGTGGAGTCTCTGGGAGGCGCATAGGACATCCCATTACAACTTCATAAGGAGAGAGGGAGGTGGTACGGTTAGGGTGAGAGTGCATAGCCATGAGCGCCAAGGTTAGAGCTTCAGGCCATTTCAAACCAGTTTCTTCACATAATTTAGTTTGTTTTTCAGAATACCATATTGTCTTTCCACCGCTCCAGTAGACTGGGAGTGGTATGGGCAGGAAAGGTAATGGTTGCATTGTAAGGCCTTCAACAGTTCCTTTATCACTTTAGCAGTAAAATGAACAACAATTTTACAACAACAACAGCATCATTTCGTCGGGTGGGATACGCCTCCACCCATCGCGAGAACAAACATACTAGAAGTAAAACATAATTATATTCCATACATTTAGGCATTTGTATAAAGTCCATTTGTAGGTGTACAAATGGGCCCCATGGCTGGGGGCCAGTACCAGCAGTCACTTTGGGCGTCTTGCCTGGGTTATGTCATTGACATAGGTATGACAGGTATTACTAATACAATGCAAAAACAGCATTACCTGGAAAAACTCAGCAGGTCTGGCAGCATCGGTGGAGAAGAAAAGAGTCGATGTTTCGAGTCCACATGACCCTTCAACTACAATGCCTATTAGCAGATTACTATTCACTACATTCAATATTCATTCTACATACACGTATTAAACCCCTGGGCTGGCAACCAGTCAAGTCATGATTCTTGTGTCGTGAGAGATTCAATAAATGCTCATTAGTTACCCATAAAGGACTACTCCTTCTTTAATCTGTCTTAAATTTTCTCGGGCTTGTTCCAGTGCCGAAGATCCATAGGTGTTGCATGCATCATTTCTGCTCACTTCGTCTAATACATTTTTTCCCTATTTCAATTAATTTATTGATAGTCCCCGCATGACTTTCGAGCACGGTAGCCAGACTTTGGATTAACCAATGATATCCCTATATTGAATATTATAGTGGCATCATTTATCAGGCTGCGCTTAACATGGTTCCCTCCCAAGCCTGATCGCATCTCGCCGCTGAACTCAACTGCTTCAGTCATCAATTTGTGCGTCAGAGACGTACAGAGTGCTTGGATGTGGGTTCAGCACCACTGGGGCAGGACGACACCGGATACATTTAAGACTACGGGTACCAGCTCATGTTGTACATTATCATACAAAACTTCTGATTAACCAGTACCAAACTATTCGTCCGTCCTGGATGCATAGTCGGACAAGATGGATCAGTTGGTGTGGTTTGAGTGCCTTCAATTATCTCTACTCAGACTGTGAAAGTAGAGGTGGGAGGTGGCTGGGTAGTAGCGGACCTCCCACGCTCTATCTGAAGCAAACCCTTACTACAATTTGAAAGCACTTGTTCTCCTAGTGTTACATTTATCATTCCCCGTTGCGTGTCGCATTCAGCACTGTCCATGCTGTACCAAAGTCCCTCCTGCGGTGCAGGATGTGCTGTGATGATCCCCGACCTTGTTGTCAGTATTGATAGGCCCACGACCAGGATTGTAGATCTGTGGAGACATTAACATTGGCTCCTGTTCTCTGGGTTACCACTTGGTCAATTGCCATGTATCTTTAACTGTGTGTAATGCTTCCATTTACTTCCCGTTCTCATATCTACAAGTGTGCATGTATCACCTCCATAATTACCTGGTATGGTTCGTGTCTGTTCGCTCCGAGCTCACCCTAGCCATCATCTTATTCCCCACTTGGGGGGAGGGGTCCTTTGTTGCTCCTTGGATTGTCCTGTTTCCATATCCTTAATCATCTGTCAGTCCCTAACTTCCTCTCTCAACTCATGTAATTGCCTACTTAATTCCGTTACATTGTCCTGTATTTTTCCTTTCCGTGGCCCTACACCTCCTACTATAATACCTTCAGGTAATTGCATGGTCCTTACCTGTTATTATTTCAAATGGGGTGAACCTGGCGGTCCTGTTTGGTGTAGTCCACAGTGCATTAGAACATTGGGCTGTTCCCTGTCTCTTGATTGATTTTTTTAAAAAGAAGTTCAGTTCATCCTTTCCACCATCCCTGGACTCTGGGGGGTGGTAAGGAATATGCAATTTCTGTTTAATGTCCGTAAGATTTCAAACTTCTTTAATGACTCTCCCTGGGAAATGAGTTCCCTGATCTGAATTCATCTGGGGAGGCACCCCCACTCCTTCCAGTTTACTTTCTCCTGCTGCTGTCTCATGTCAGACCTCAATTCCTTAAACTGCCAACACAACTCTACAGTGCACCTTCTTATCCTATCTTTCAATGGCTCAGTATCTTCACTTCCAGTGATGGTTCTCTCTGGGAACCGCATGCCTCTGCCTGTCACCAAAGTGTTAATCCTATGGTTTTACTTTTTGTAGATCACAGGCACATTAATATAATAAGTAATACATCTATTTAGCCTTTTTCCAGCTTTCCCTTTACCTGTATCTATCTGGTGGTAAATTGTTGTTAAGTATTATTTTTCCTTACATTTCAATTCCTGAACTACAGATTCCGCATAGTTTTACCTCTAAGTTTTCTTTCCTGACCATGATCACCCTAAGATTCCCTTGAGTTCAGTTTCTCTATTGTCTTGATTGTTTAAAATGTTTCCTTACTCTTTAGGTCATATTAACTATTCCATTTCAACGGTGATCTCTGTCTCTAGATCTTTGCTTATCTCCCCTGTGCAGTTCCAATGCCACAGTTGATAGCCAGATTATCAAATTCATTTACCTTAAAACAGTTTGTACATTATGTCCCCTTTCCCTAACTCATTTTCCTACTTGCCTCATACCGTATTACACATGCAACAGCTACCATCTTATCATGTTCAGATTGCCTGGAGAGACTTTACCATCCAATAAAGTATTCTCATAACAGTTTTAAAACAGAAATCAAGTATTGACATGTTTTGCTTCCTTTTCTTCTTCTCAAAGATTTTGTTGTCTTAAAAGTAACCCACTAAATTGTGTCTGAACCTTTTCTTTTAGAATTATCCCAGATTATTAGCTCCGCCAAAAATTGGATTTCTGCCAACCTTTGCCAAGGTCTTGAGCTTAGCTTCATATTTTGGGAACACACTAATAAATACAAAAGCATGCAGCATTTGAATTAGTGCCAATTGTTGTCAAACCTTTTAAAATTAAAATTCCCTTTTGAGAAATTATCAGGAACAAAACCTCAATTTTTTTAAACGTTGTAAGAACTGTAATTTACACTATCAAAATTAAAATAACCTCTTTTTTATCTGTAATGATTTGTATCCAAGTTGTAATTTCCGCATGTTTAAGACACATTCTTTATCTTAGATAGCATCCTAGTGATTCAAATGTAAGCTATTAAATTACAAGGCACTTTACATCTCAAGAATGTCCCAAAATCAAATTCCAGTGCTTTTGGAAAGCAGATTTCCTTTAATATTTAATTCATCTCTTCTTAAGAAACCCCTTTTTATCCATTGGAACCATCTAGACCTTGTGTTTATGTCTTTTTGTATTCCTAGAATCCTTCAGAATTTCAAGTAATTTCTTTTTCTCAGAATATTAGAATAGTAACTCGTATGTATTAATCCCAATCAGCTTGGAAGCTGATGATGAGGGTTATTCGTTACTAGTCTGCAAGGGGGTGGTACAAGGGTTGCTTCATCTCAAACAAAGGCAAGTCCTGTTTTATCTTTACATTTACTTCAAATTATGAGTTTTTGCCAGAAATCTCAACTCAAAACTTATACTTAAAACTTTGGAATACTTGAATGCACTTTTCCTTTAATATAATATGTTGCTTTTGACTCTAAAGTGCTCAACTACACACACACAAGACAATTCAGAGAAGAAGACACATGAAAGCTCACATACAAATGCTTGATTGCACACAAACAAACACATATACAAAGGTATATATCGATACTTATATAATATTGAACTTATCTCCAGACGAAGCCTCGAGTAGCAGTGGGGGAATAAAGTGATCTTGAAGGCTCCAACTATAGGGACCTTCAAACTGATAAAAGCTCACATTTTCTCTGCTGCTGCTTGTCAATTGCTCATAAAACCCCTAGGGGTACCATCTCTCTCTCTCTCTCTCTCTTCAGCACAAACTGCTCTTGAGATCAATTCATTTTTTTAGGATACAGAAAATTCAGTAGTGGACTATTTAGATCCCTTAAAACATATCATAAGAGCTCAGATCTGTCCTGATTAAAAGTTCCAGCTGGTGGGAAGCTCTCTCCTTTACTTTGAGTCCATTTAACCCAATCAGAAACATACTGGACAATTTCAGGACCATAAGAGACATACATATAAGCTTTTGGGGTTCCCTTCAAAGAGGGATCCTGGGGTTTCTTTGATGTCATATTTCCAATTCTTATTAATAATATACATAAATGAAACACAGAAATTACTTACTTCTCACCCTCAGGGGACTCGAACCCCTGGGTATACTACTACTACTTTTTCACCTCCATCCATTTTTCATTCCGTTTTCTTGCCCATCGTCAAAGTTCCCGGTTTAAGCTCCGGTTTCGCCAGTTGCAGTTTGTTTTTAGTACTTTGCGAAGCGGGGGTAGTGGAAGGGCCCGCTCTGCTGTTTGACCTCCCATTTATCTGCAAAGAAAACGCAATTAACAGCGCGGCGTGTTTCCTACCCTATGCCCTTACCGTTGATTAGGAGTTCCTTAACAAGTCCTCCAGTTCCTTGGGTCTTTTGAGTCTGGTCGGTATCTACACGTTTTCAAGCCTCCCCCATTCAGCTAGAATGCTTTTCGTTCCCCTTTCACCTCTCCAACTTAAGAGGTAGCTGGGACGCTATTTAAATGCACTCCCCCTTTCAGCTAGGATGCAGTTCGTACTCTCCCCAACTTGGGAGAGTAGTACCTCCCTGTTTCCGCGAGGATTCTTTTTTTAGAGATCCGACGGCCCAGAATTTATTTTCGTCCCCCTTTCACCTCTCTAACTTAAAAGGCCACCTCTCCAACTTAAGAGGTAGCTGGGACGCAATGTATCACCTCTCCAACTTAAGAGGCTACTGGACATCACTTGGATCCCATCCTCATCGCCAATTTGTCGCGGAAACGGAGTGAACACTCAGACCCAGGAGATTTGTCTCGAAAGCCTTTATTGAATTGAGATATCACGGAGAGCCCAGCAGCATACAAGGGAGCTAGCTGGCACTCTGAGGAAGCATCAGAGTACACACATAGTTATAGTAAAAGCGTGTGTAACAGAGGTCATGCAAATTACAAAAGCTGCTTGACCCTTAGTAATTAATAACATTGAAATTTTAGCTTTGGCATGCATACAATTGTTCCGTCTTCGTTCATATTTATGCAAAAACCTTGAGTAGTTGCACAAAACCTTGAGTAGCCCATCTGTCTACTAGTCATCTGGACAGAAAACAGATACCATGACTAGGCCCTGTCTCATGCGCTGATAGCAGACATCCTAACTTTGTTTCAAGGTCTCTTGGTAGTTTGTTTATGATACTTGTTTTTCTTCCTTCACAATGGCTGACAGCGCAGGGTTGTCTGCTTCTGGTGCAAGGAGACTTCGTTGTGGTATTCCAAAATGGTTTCCCCACTTAACCCATTCTTATCCTGTAGATGTATTTTATTCTCCCACATATGTCATGGAATTGTTTGGAATGTCATGGAATGGAATGTCTTGTCATGGAATGTTGTAGAATGCAATGTCATGTCATGACACGGAATGGAATGTTATGGAATGGATTGTAATGGAATGTCATGGAATGGAATATCATGGAATGGAATGGAACGTCATTGAATGGAATATCATGGAACGTGATGTCATGGAATATCATGAAATGGAATGGAATGTCTTGTCATTGAATGTCATGTCATGGAATGTCGTGGAATGGAATGTCATGTCAAGGAATATCAAGTCTAGTGATGTCATGGATTGGAAGGTCATGTCATGGAATGTAATGTCATGACTTGAAATTGAATGTCATGCCGTTGAATAGAATGTAATGGAATGGAATGTCGTGTCGTGGTCTGTCAGGGATTTCATGTCATGGATGGATTAGAATGTCATGGAATGGAATGTCATGGAATGGAATGTCATGGAATGCAATGTCATGTCATGGAATGGAATGTCATGGAATGTCATGTCATGTCTTTTAATTGAATGTCATGTCATGGAATTGAATGTAATGGAATGGAATGTCATGTCATGGAATGTCAGGGAATGGAATTTCATGTCATGGAATGGATTGGAATATCATGGAATGGAATGTCATGGAATGTCATGTCGTCGAATGGAATGTATTGTCATGGAATGTCATGGAATAGAATGCCATGTCATGACATGGAATGCCATGACCTGGAAAGGAATGTCATGTAATGTCATGGAATGGAATGGAATGTTATGGAACGGAATGTCATGTAATGGAATCGAATGTCTTCTCATGGAATGTCATGTCCGGGAATGTCGTGGAATGGAATGTCATGTCTTGGAATGGAAGGTCCTGTCATGGAATGCAATGGAATGGAATGTCATATCATGGAATGTCAGGGAATGGAATTTCATGTCATGAATTGGAATGTAATGTCATGGAATGTCATGTCTAGGAATGCCATGGAATGGAATGCCATGTCATGGAATAGAATGTAATGGAATACAATGTCATGGCATGGACTGTGAGGGAATGGAAATTCATGTCATGGAATGGATTGGAATGTCATGGAATGGAACGTCATGGAATGGAATGTCATTTCATGGAATGGAATGTCCTGTCATCGTGTGGAATGTCTTGTCATGGAATGTAATGGAATGGAATGTCATGTCATGACATGGAATGTCATGACCTGGAAAGGAATGTCATGTAATATCACGGAATGGAATGGGATGGAATGTTACGGAATGGAATGTCATGGAATGGAATATCATGGAATGGAATAGAACGTCATGGAATGAAATGTCATGTCATGTCCTGGAATGGAATGTCATTGAATGGAATATCATGGAATGGAATGCCAAGGAATAGAATGTCATGTAATAGATTGGAATGGAATGGAATGAAATATCATGGAATGAAATGGAATGTTATATCTTGGAATCGAATGTCATTTTATTGAATGGCATGGCATGGAATGGAATGGAATGTCATGTAATGGGATGCAATTTCATCGAATAGAATGTCATGGAATGGAATGTGTGGAGCGTCATGACATGGAATGGAATGTCTTCTCAAGGAATACAATGTCATGTCGTGGAATGAAATGGAATGTCATGGAATGGAATGTCATGGAATGGAATGTCATGTAATGGAATGGAATGGATTGTCATGGAATGGAATCTCATGTAATGCAATGGCACGTCATGGAATGGAATGTCATGGAATAGAATGTCATGGAATGGATTGTCATGGAATGCAATGTCATGGAATGCCGTGTCATGTCTTTTAATTGAATGTCATGTCATGGAATTGAATGTAATGGAATGGAAAGTCATGTCATGGAATGTCAGGGAATGGAATTCCATGTCATGGAATGGATTAGAATATCATGGGATGGAATGACATGGAATGTGATGTCGTCGAATGGAATGTCTTGTCATGGAATGTCATGGAATGGAATGCCATGTCATGACATGGAATGCCATGACCTGGAAAGGAATGTCATGTAATGTCATGGAATGGAATGGAATGGAATGTTATGCAATGGAATGTAATGTCATGGAATGGAATGGAATGGAATCTCATGTAATGGGATGCAATTTCATCGAATGGAATGTCATGGAATGGAATGTATGGAGCGTCATGACATGGAATGGAATGTCTTCTCAAAGAATACAATGTCATGTCGTGGATTGGAATGAAATGTCATGGAATGGAATGTCATGGAATGGAATGTCATGTAATGGAATGGAATGGGTTGTCATGGAATGGTATCTCATGTCATGCAATGGCACGTCATGGAATGGAATGTCATGGAATGGAATGTCATGTCATGTCATGGAATTGAATGTCCTGTTATGGAATTTCTTGGAGTGGAATGGAATTTCATGGAGTGGAATGGAATTTAATGACATGTCATGCTATGTCACGGAATGTCATGGAATGGAAAGTCATGGAATGGAATGTTATGTCTTGTTATGTAATTGAATGGAACGTCATGGAATGGAATGTCGTGTTATGGAATGGAATGTCATGTGCTGGAATGGAATATCATAGAATCGAATGTCATTGAATGGAATGGAACGGAACATCATGGAATGGAATGGAATGTAGTGACATGTAATGTTTTGTCACGGAATGTCTGGAATGGAATGTCATGGAATGGAATGTTATGGAATGCAATTGATAATCTAGGATTACGAAGTTATGGAATGGAATGTCATCTCATGTAATGTCATGGAATGGAATGTGATGTAATGGAATGTCATGACATGGAATGGAATGTCATGTCCTGGAATAGAATGTCATGGAATGTCATCTAATGGAATGGAATGTCATGTCATGCAATGTCATGGCAAGGAATGTCATGGAATGGAATGTCATGACTTGGAATAGAAGGCCATGTCATGGAATGGAATTGAATGGAATGTCAGGGAATGGAATGTCATGTCATGGTTTGGAATGTCAAGTCATGTCATGGAATGTCATGTCCTGGAAAGGAATGTCATGTCATATCATGGAATGGAATGGCATGGAATGGAATGCCATGGAAAGGAATGTCATGTCATGTCATGTCATGGAATGGCATGTAATGTTATGTTTTGGAATGTCATGTCATGGAATGGAATGTCATGGAATTGAATATCATGGAATGGAATGGAATGTCTTGGTATGGAATGACATGTCATGGAATGGAATGGATTTTAATGTCATGTCATGGAATGCCAGGGAATGGAATGTCATGGCAATGAATGTCATGTCATGGAATTTAATGGAATGGAATGTTATGTCATGGAATGGAATGGCATGTCATGGAAAGGAATGGAATGGAATATCATATCGAGGAATGCCAGGGAATGGAATGTCATGTCATGGAATGGAATGGAATGAAATGGAATGGAATTTAATGTCATGTCATGGAATGAGAGGGAATGGAATGTCACGTCATGGAATGTCATGTCATGGAATGTAATGGAAAGGAGTGTCATATCATTTAATGGAATGGGATGGAATGGAATGGAATTGAATGGAATGTCATATCGAGGATTTGCAGGGAATGGAATGTCATGTCATGGAATGTCATTGAATGGAATGGAATGTCGTGTCATGGATGGAATGGAATGGAATGGAATATCATGGAATGGAATGTCATGGAGTGTCATGTCATGGAATGGAATGGGATGGAATGAAATGGAATGTCAGATCATGGAATGGAATGTCATGTCATTGAATTGCATGTCATGGAATGGAATTTCATAGAATGCCATGGAATGTCATGGAATGAAATTGAATTGAATGGAACAATGCTTGTTCCAGTGAAGCTCAACGCAAACTGGAGGAACAGCAGATCATCTACCGACTAGTCACTTTACAGCCTTCCGGACAGAATATCGAGTTCAACAATTTTAGTTCTTAAACTCCCTCCTCCATCCTCACCCCCTTTCCGTTCCTTCCCCCTCCTTCTTGTTTTTTCCAATAATTTATATAGATTTTTCTTTTACCACCTATTTCCATTATTTTTAATATATTCCACTGATAATTTGTCTATACCTTTTATGCCTTTTTAGTCTTATTTCACCCCACCACCACTAGAGCTACTTTGCTTGTCCTGCTATCGATTCTTAATTAGCACATTTTTTAGATAACATCAGCACCTTCAACACATTTATTTTCTTTTGTCTGTGATATATTTTGGTTATCTCCTCCTATCACTGCTTGCTTGTCCCAACAACCACCTACCGCACCCCCCTTCTCTCTCTCCCCCCACCCCCCACCCCCTCCCCCCCACCCACTCACCAACCTTAAACAAGCTTATATTTCGCCCCTCTCCTATTTTTACTTAGTTTTGTTGAAGGGTCATGAGGACTCGAAACGTCAACTGTTCTCTTCTCCGCCGATGCTGCCAGGCCTGCTGAGTTTTTCCAGATATATTTTGTATTCTTTATTTTTTGTTTTGGATTTCCAGCATCCACAGTTTTTTTTTGTTTTTATCTCCGTATTTGGGGAGTTGCAAATGTTCTGTCAATTGAGCTATCGTCATCGAACATCCCCACTTATGAGCTTATGGTGGAAGAAAGGTGATAGATGAAGCAGCTGAAGGTGCTGAGGACTAGGCACAATCCTGAGCATCTCTAGCAGTGACATCCTTGAACTGAGGTGAATGACCTGCAACTACCACAACCGTATTCATTTGTGCCAGATATGTCTCCATCCGAAGGAGAGTTTTTCCCGTTGATTCGCATTGACTCCACTTATTTGAGGGCGCCTTGATGCCACACCTGACCAAATGCTGCCTTGAAATTAAGTGTGGTCACTGTCACGTCACATCTGGAGTTCAGCTCTTATCCCCATGTTTAGACCATGGCTGTGATGCTATTGGGAACAGAGTGAACCTTGTGGAATCCAAACTGAGCCTCAGTGAGCAGAGTACTGCTGATCAGATGTCGCTTGATGAACCCTTCCATTACTTTCCTGATCATCAAATGGAGGATGATGCGAATGTTAATGAACGGGTTGGTTTTGTGCTGCGTTTTTCTGTATCTCGTACCTGGGCGATTTTTCACATATTTGGGTAGATGCCAGTGTTGAACCTGTACTGGAGCAGCAGGGGTATGGCACAGGGCACTATCGGGTTCAGAAGCTTTCAGTACAATTGCCGGAATATTCTCGATGCCCATCGTCTTGCAGTATCCAGAGGTTCTGCGGCTTCCTGATATCACGGAGAGTCAATACGCTTGAATGAAGACCAACATCTGTGATTTTGGGAAGCTACGGAATAGGCCAAGATGGCCCATCCACTCGGTACCACTAGAGGAAGATTTTTGCGAATGCTTCACCTTTACATTTTGCACTGATGTGCTGGGCCCTCGAAGCATTGGAAATGTGGATAATTGTGGAGCATCCTTATGCAGTGAGTTGTTTAATTGTCTTTCTAACATTATTCCCTTTTCATATATCCTTGTTGACACTGCGCAATGTTACCATTCTTCGCTATATACCCAGTTACCACATCCGTACTAATAGAGTGTGACATTTCCTATACCAGTCATGTCAAACTAACCTGTCTGCAGTTCTCCCTCGTCCCTCTTATTCCATTCTAAAATCGTGATGCAACATCTGATACATTGCAATCCGCTGGAGCCTTTCCAGAAGCTAAAGAATTTTGAAAGCAAACAACCAATGCATCCATTGTTTCTTTAGCCTCCTCCTTCAGCACTCTTGAAATGAAGCAATTCTAGTCCAGCGAATTATTTAACCATCAATCCAGTTCACCTTTCAAGTACTACCTTTTCCACTAAAACTATTTAATTCTTTTCGCTCCCCCGTTTCACAAGTCCTTTGGTTGCCTAGTTTACCTTGGAAACATTCTGTATGTTCTTCGGTGACGACAGGCGAACAATTACTCTTTCGTTCCTATGCTGTTTCCCTATTCTCCATGTTAAATATTCCCGTACCCACATGTAAATTGCCCAGATTTGCTCTTGATGTTCCTCTCTGGATTGCATTCCATTCTCTTCCCATTTCTAAATCAGTTTCTTAGTCCTCCTTTGCTGGGTTCTAAAATTCTCCCAACCCTCTGTTTTACCACTTTTTTTTCTTGTGCCACGATAAATCATTTCATTTCATGTAATGCAATATCTAAATTCATTTGGTATCAACGGTTGAGTTTTCTTTCTGTCTCTGTGTTGATCTTTCGATGAATGCATGTCTGATGTAGACAATTATTTCCTTAAATACTCGCCATTGCCTGTCCACTGACAAATCTTTTCCTATACTTTCGCAATCCATTATAGCCAACTTTCCTCTCTTACATTCGCAATTTCCTTTCTTCAGATTTTAGAACCGAGTTTTAGAGTTCAGCATATCGCTGTCATACGTATTGCGAAATTCTATCATTTTGTTGTGACTATTTTCCAAAGACTAGTTGAGGGCATGGAATTCCATTGAGTCTTTCGCGTGGCATAGCACTAAGTCCTGTCTAGCTCGATCCCTAGTTGGCTCCGAATGTGTTGGTTCTGAAACCAATCTAGTATACATTCAATGAATTCCTCTTCCACGCTTTTAGTGCTGATTTACTTAACCACAGTCTTTTTGCAAACTGAAGTTTCTCATTTTCCTGCTTTAACCATGTTACATTCAGCTCGAATTTCCTGATGTATACCGTGCACCGATTTAGCACCGTTGTTTGCTGGTCTATAAACAACTCCCACCAATGTATGACCCCCTTGGCGTTTCCCAGCTCCTCACAAATTTGCCCAACATCGTTTGCTGAAAGGTCCGCTCTGACCAATAATATCTTCCATTATTAAGAGTGCTACGCAGCCTGCTTTTCATTTTCGCCTATCCCTCCGAAATGTTAAAGCCGCACGAAGCTGCATTTCAAAGGATTGAATATTCTGGGTGACAATGGCTGTGGCGAATATGCTGTCGTGCCACTCAACCATTGCAAAGCGAAATTAGAAAGCTTCGACTTCGTAGTTAATCGTGGACTAAGTCTCTATTTCAACGTAAATTTGCAGCAGAATCAAAGAGCTTTATCAGCGATTTTTCGTGGACACCAGGCAATTTGTTTCAAACCTTTTTCCGTTTGGCATTTCCATTGAGATTAAGTCTTCTGAAAAGTTTCGTTCTCATCATCGTTTGAAAAGACTTAAGCACTGCCCATTATTTTCACAGGCCCCCTCCTCAATGGAATGTCCATCGTCTTCTTGTTGAATAAATCTGGCCAATGTGCTGGACCATATATTACTTCTTCAGTGGGAAGTGCGTCGGAATAATTCGCTATTTCATCAACCTTTGTAGATTTTGCCCTCTTCCTCAGCCTCGGTGGTACATTCGCTGGAGTGCATTAATTCAATATCTTACAGACTTGTCGAAATACTTTTCAAAGCCTTCTAGTTTTCCGGAGAACATTTCAGGGTCCTATCATTTCCCGTCTTTTTCTGCATTTTCTCCGCACCCGAGCAATATTTCCCAAATTTTCTCTGTCTCTGCTCATGCTAGCCATTGAATTCTAAATACGAATACGGCAGCTCATTTGTGTCAATTAAACAGACACCTTCAAACTTACTCACAAATGAAAGATCGCCCGCATTCACAGGTCACCGCAGCGCACTCCATATCCCGCCCTCAAAGCGCCGTGCAAGGCGAGGTCGCTACATTTCTCCATACCCGAGGCACAGCTCTGTCTGCCACACTCTAACATCGAAGCACATGCACCTTGGTCCCTCTATTCTATCTCATTCTTTAGGACAGCGACATTCTGTCTCTATTTCCCCTCACTTTCCCTTATACCAAATTGTATTATTTTACATTGCAACACATTAAATTGCATCTGCCTAGTCTGCTCGTCTCTCCATGTCCTATTGCAACGATTTCGTATCAACCTCATGGTTAATTCCCATCCTGCCATGTGTGCATCACGAACACATTTTGAGACGTTGTGCTGTAATCCAAGATACAATTGGTTCATATCGAGCAAAAATAAAACAAACCTGGATTCGTGGGGAATACCACTGGCTACCATCAACCAGACTGAAGGAAAACGACAACTAACAGTTTCTGTTTTCTTTGCATTACCGAATTGGATGTAATTGGAAAGCGACCCCTCCCCACCCACAACCCGCGCCTCTGTCCCCTGTAATGAGCCCAAATGTTCTTAAAGCAGCATTATCTGCGATAAGTTGACAATTGATATCTCAAAATCGTCTTCGCCATGTATTGTCTTCATTAATCTTCTCTGTTGTGACATCAAAATGCAACTAGTTTGTTCAAGCATGTTCTTATTTTAAGGCATGGTGTTACAAACCAGTAATCATTCTTAATTAAACTCAACAGTCTCCAATTCCCGCCGAGACTCTTGGCAGTCAGGGCAGGTTTAATTACTCCTTTAGAGCTGCAGCTGAACGGTGAGAGCAGAGATTTAGAGAGAGCAGGGAGCTGTGCACGAACAGGTGATATTTAAAAAAAATAAGAACAAGGTCATGAAAATACAGATTGAAAAGTAAAAGGTTCTCTTCCCCCGGAGCAGAGATTTATAAAAGTGCGGGAGTTAGATAGCGAGAGCATAGTTTTATAAGAAGCAGGATGTATTAGCTAGGACAGTGATTAAGCTATAGTAGAACAGAGCTGTCAGACAGGAGAAATGGGAAGCGCAGTAGCTGTGCAGCCACAGAAACAATGATAATTAATTTTATTCATTAAGAGGGTGTTGGCGTCAATCGTTCGCACACCATTTATTGCCCAGACGTAGGTACCCTTGAGAAGGTGGTGCTGAGCTGCCTTCTTGAATCGCAGCAGTTCCTCTGGTCCCTTACACCCATTGTGCTGTTAGAGAGGGAGTTCCTGGAATTTGACCCAACGACAATGAAGGGACAGGGATATAATTTCAAATCAGGCTAGTGAGTAGCTTGGAGGGGAACTTCCAAATCGCTGTGTTCCCATGCACCTGCTGCCCATTATCCTTCTAGGTGGTTGCGGTCGTGGCTTTGGACTGCAATTTCTAAGGTTAATTCGAGAATTCCTGCAGCAGACCTTGCAGATAGTACAATATGATGCTATAGTTCGTCGGCGGTGGAGGCAGTCAACGTTTATTGATGTGTTGTCAATCAACGGCTGATTTGTCCCAGATGTTATCATGCTTCTTGACTGCTATTGGCGCTGCACGCAGCCAAGCAAGTGGAGAGTATACCATCAAAATCCTATCTTGTAGATGGTGGAAAGGAATTGAGGAGTCAGGAGGTGTGTTACTCGCCGCAGGATTCCTTGCCTCTGAACTGCATTTGTAGGCGTTGTGTTTATATGGCCAATCCAGTTCTGTGTCCGGTCAACGATGACCGTTACAATGCTGATAGTGCGACTTTCGGCGATGGCAATACCATTGAATGTTAACGGGCGATGGTTTGATTTTTTCTTTAGGAGATATTCATTGTCTGGTTCTTGTATGGTGTGAATGTCCTTTGCAACTTGTCAGCCTGACACTGAACTTGCTGCTTTTGGCCATGGACAACCTCATTATCTCAAGAGCTACGAACTTTGTTGAATATTGCACAATCATCAGCGAACATCCCCCTTTCCGAACTTAAGATGCAGAGAAAGGCATTAATGAGGGAGCTAAACATCGTTGAGCCCCAGACACTAGCCTGAGGAACTCAGGCTCCCTCAGGAACTAAAAAGATAGGGAGCTGAACAGTCGGAGTGTATATTTAGAAAGTGCAGGTGCCGAAAAGCCAGAGCAAATATTTAAAAAGAGTGGTGTGAGAATTTAATAATTCAGGCCCTAATCAGCCAGTGCGAAGATGTCAGAAACACTGTAGCTGCTCGAAAAGAAGGATCACGTGTGCTTTGCTTGATGAACAATTAAAGATTGGCAATAGTAGATTTTCTTGCCAGTTATGCCCCTCGTGCCATGACCGAATCTGTCTTTTGTTTAATGTTAATTTGTTCAAGGAAAGCGGTTGTAGTTTTCTATTTAATGCCACTTTAATTGGCAGTTATTCTGGCCAAACATTTTACCGGGTGATTGAGGTGGTAAATTAAGAATGATGAAGAGGATTTTGGATTAATATCAGAGAAAAGTGATTGACCAGATCATAGGGAGATGACGGAGGAGTGGCTGCCGGTTGCATCTTCCTTCACAGAGACAAGAAGGAAAGGACGGGGCAAATGTTCTGTTTCTGTGCTGTAGCCCGCCTATGGTTGCATTCTACGAACGGCATTTAAGTTAAGTAAATGATAAGAATATGCGACGAGAGGAATTACATTACATTTTTTCACATTCACTATGTATAGGTATACAAAGAAGGAAGTTGATGGTAGGGTCATGTGTGATCAGACGTTTCTTGACTGGGAATTCGTGCAGATACCTGGTTGAAGCGTCACTCGCTATATTGATGAGTGGATATCACGGTAAACATATTAAAACATTCGAGAATTATGATAACAGCCATTTGGTGGCTGTGCGTGTGAAAGGACCAGATAACATGAAACAGAGAGAGTTGTCCATGAGCAGGTGGGGAGGAGATTCCCCCATTAATCCTGAAAAAATAAGTATGAACTATCTGCGCTTTCAAATCAATCGTAGGGAAATATAATTTAAAAGATTTGAATCCAAGATATGGAGCCGTCTCTCAGCCCGATGGATCGTGGGAACGTGTGATCAATTGCACCAATGCCCGTCCTTACACAAAACACGTGATGATCAGGCCTTCCTCATGTGAGGTATATGTTACTCTGATAAGCAGACCTTTGTGCAATTGTCCGATATTTGGAGGGTGCCAGACTTCATGAAACCTGTTCTGAAAATTCCCCCTATGTACTATTGGGCCCAGAAGAGACGTTGTAGGAAATGTGTGACGTTTGTCTATGTTATATTTGTCCAGTTATCATGATCCAGCTGCTGATGTTTGGGGTGTTCTCTTTGTTGATCAGAACTGTTCCAATGAACACCATGCTGTCAGAACCTGGAATCACAATTCACCCTTTCAATGTTTGCAACGCTAACAGGGGCTGTTCAGTATTTTTATTATTATTTCTTATGATTATTATCACAACTTACAATTCAACATTGATTACAGTATACTGTGAAAAGGAGTTCAATTTGACAATATGTTTTAAAAGAGCATTTTTAGTAGGATAGTATTTTATCCAGAGTGCTTAAACGTTGTTACAAGCATTTTGCTAACATGAGTTCTTTGAGGGCACAAACTTCATGTCCTCCTGTAAAGGTCAATGGGTTTTCAGCTGTAATTTGCCTAATTTTACGCACAGTTTCACAATGTACTGCATTCCGCTTTTCAGCTCCTCCCTAAACTTAGCCTGTGTCAGCACATAAATGAATGTATTTGTGCAGCAACTGAGGATCCCAAGCATGAATGCAACTGACTCAAGCACATTTGCACCTGAATTCGATGTGATTGTTACATGCGGAGAGATAATATATATAACAGGAGTCGTCCAGAGCAATATAAAGCTGCCGGTTATACTGAAGAGTAAAATAATGGACTTCCTTCGGCTTTCTATTTCAGAATCCCTGTGATGTTCTCCATTGCTGCAAACGCGGAGACCCCTGCGAACTTTACTGCCCACCAAAATACGTCTAGCCGTCAAAACATTTAACAACAAAATTAGAATGAATGGAACACATGGGGCCATGGTAAGGTGAAATAAGTCAAATGCGGCCCATTCAGCAGAAATGAAAAATGTCTGTTTTAGGACACAACCACGAATTACAGTGTCCAGTATATACGCAGGTTCATATGCAAAGTACCAGGGAATGTTTATCAAACAACTCAACACACACACCACTGATATGACAGCTACCGCTGTTGTTTCCGTGCAATATTTTCTTCGCAGCTTCTTACAACATATGACCACAAAACGATCAAAGGTGAACATCACTGTTAACCAGACAGAGGCTGATATGACTACGTTATTCAGTGTCACAGTTACATGGCACACCTTGCTCATGGTCAAGAATAAAACAGGGAAATAAATATTCAGCATATCCTTCAGCATGACTTCAGCACAAACAACCAGGAGATCCGCCGCGGCCATGGCGATCATATAGTGGGTAATACATTTGGAGAGGCCACACTTTCCTCGGGAAAGAATCACAATAGCAACAACATTAACTGTAAGAGAGGGATAGAGAGAGCAGGAGGTTGGTGACACAGGTGAACATGATTAATTTTCTTCCTGTTGCAGCAAAGGATCGTGCATTTGACCCAAATATGTACAGTCTGCTTTTCGAGGCATGCATGTTCTAAATGTAAACTGGACCTAGTAAAAATGCTTAGGGAAGAGAAACATCAGTTGATAATTCGTCTTTTGAAAGGAACACCTTCAACGTAAACTGGACAATTATTCTACAATAAAGATTGAGATTGCTGAGGGCGAATGTGAACTGATCAATTTGAATGCACACAAACGGCTGTGCCTGGTGAATATTAAAAGATAAATGAGAGGCGTAAAGAGTCAATTCATGTCTGTTGTTACAATGTGAAGTGGGAAATGAATGCTCAAAATAGAATCTGGTCAAAGTAGAGTTATACTCTGGCAGGGGTAGTGGTGCAATGCGTGCTCAGTGGTCCGTGGATGTGATAATTACTGGGAAGGATTACTGTGCTACAGGACTTACAGCTTGAAGGTACAATTATTTCCCAGGGGCACGAACATAATCTGAACGCTTGTGAGGGTAAAAATGGAATGGAAAAATACAGGGCCAAAGAATGCTCACTGAGCTACATTAAGTCCAGCATAGACAAGGCGGAATGCAAGTTTACACAGGAGTTATGACAATGGCGGTACAACGACAATCAGTACAAGGTGATATTCTTATGCAGGTTCCCAGAGAGAAGTTTTATTCTGGGATGAGTGCTGATCAGTCATGTGTTTTAAGTCAGACTGAATAAGGTGAGGTTGATATGCTGGCTGGGCAATGCGCAGGATTATTTCAGTTGAATGCATCGCTAATTCATTGCAGAAAGACGGAAGCAACATTTCTATGCAGAATCGGTGCAGTCAGTGTTTATCAAGAGGGCAGTTTAATGGTGGACTGGGAACGGTGACATTGCTATCAGATTGAGCGGGAAATATGTATTGGTCATAGGGGCAGATTTCTTGCAAAGCAAAGTGAATGAGCAATTCGAAGATGTGATTCCAGCGAGGTCAGAACGAGCGTTTTGCTGCCGAGTAGAGAGGACAGAGTTCCCATTAATTGATCGGCTGCAGAACAAATCACTTTGTTGCCGAAAGGCCAGAAGGGAGTCGCTTGCGTCTAAAGCACAGCATCCGTGTGAAGTGATTTGAAATGTGAAGCTGAAAATTAATTTTTGCTGGGCACCAAGTGCAGAAGATCACGAGAAAGATTGACCATGATGGGCACATCTATTTGAGTCTCTAGACTAATATATGTTCAGAAAAGTGAAATTACGAATTGTCAATTACCTGACGATAAAGACGTAACTCCTGAGACACCCATGTTTAAATTAATATCCTCTACAGCTTATTTCATTTCAGATTGGCCAGGCTCCTAAAACCCATGAATTTTAGCATTATTTGGTAAAATGCATATTTCTTTTTTTTCAAAATGCAGGAACACTTTTAATGAATTAACCAAGTTATTCAATGCTGCATTATAATACAGAAGATTAACTTAAAACATTTATACTGATTACAGCTAAAAATATGTCATTGGTTCGCTGCCGAAGTTTTGTTTGTAGTAGTGTCCCGATGGTATAGGATAGGATGGCATGGCTCTGGCAAAGGTGTAGAATAGCTTTCCGATTGAAATCGCCGATTAGATTCGGGAGGCTCAGATTAGGGAATGGAAAACATTCCCAAAATACTGGTATGAGCAGATAGAGAGCTATTTGAAGTACCAACTGTTTTCAAGGCTATGCAACATGGTGCAGATTGAACGTAGGGTTTTCGCAAACTTGAACTCAGGGAAACAACAATGCATTGGACGTCTATAAACGGGGTGGTGAATTGAAATTTTGAATCATATTATTTCAGTAACTTGTTGGTTAATGATTTAGATGAACGTTGAATGAAGTAAGTCGAATTAGTCGGTTAACTATGAAAAGCTTTTTACATTTTTGGGTCAGATTGCAAGTTGGCAAGCTTTAACCACACACACACAAAAATATGTATTTTCCTTACATACACATCCCAGTTGGCAGCCTCCAATTCACAATTCTCTAACTCGAATGCAAGCATCAAATATTGATTGACATAATTAAGCTGTCAACGATAATCACAAACAGCTATGAAAATGCCAGGCTATGGTTAAAAATTAAAGTGTGAGTTTCTGTTGACTTTGTGGGCTGCACTGGAAAAGGTGGAAACATTAGAATTCGAAGCTATATTGACACATTTGCAGCTTAAAATATATATCAAAAAATAAAATCGACCTTCATTTACCTGATACCTGTTAATATTTGAGCAAACCTAATATTTATATTCCTACAATGACATACATTTAAACTGAGAGGCATAATTATCCGTGCGCTATTGTTATTCCTACAAAGACTGTTAGCCAAATTATCATCACTTGAAACTGTACTGGCTAGCACTGAAAATAAGGAAACAGTTTTAAAAATACAGTAATTCAAACAATTATATAATGAAGCAGCCAATGTTTGAATAAATTAATTATCAAAACTATTATCCAATAAATTATCAGTATATTTCCAGAACTTTCCTCTGAATTAAACAATGAAACGCCCCAGGAATGAACCTTCCAATTATCTAGCGAATGAAATAGTGACCTATCCAAATCATTATTCACTGTTTAGCTAGCAAATTAAGGATACAGTCATCAAATATATTATCAACATTATTCCATGCTAAATAAACGAGGGAAATGAACATGTATATATGCTACAGAATGACCCATTGCTCTGTGCAAATGCAACCTGCTTCTGACGTGTTATAAATTTGCTGTTTGGGAAGAGTAACATGGACCAGGTGTGTAGTGCACTTTGGTTTATGCGCCTCTTGGTGTCGTCAGTGCAAACACCCGTCTCTGAAGAGCGACAGAGCGATGGAGTGTCCTGCACGGTCCCAGATCCATATCACTTTAATAACAATGTTCTATTCGCAATGCAAGTACAATGTAACAATTTTCTATCCGATCTTTTGCATTCAAAACCGATACGTAAGGGCTAATTCTTTTCAGTCAACTTGTGAATGTTGTGGCGGACGCACCACCGAATGTGATCCACTGAATCGTGTCTGTGGTTATGACGCCTTTCTGCAGGCTCGATAGCAGCACTTACACTAGAGAAGTGACAGAAATCCTCCGGCGCAGGTTCAAAACACTAGTATTGAATTAAGATAACAAAGAAACATTAAAATAAGTAGACCGCGGACAGGATTTTACGTTTTTCGGCAGCGTGAGATTGGAGAAATGTAAAATTAGCCCTTTTCCTACTCACCCTCGCTTAGACCACCTCCCACTCCAGAAATCATTAAATTCCCACGGAGAGGAGGCATTGAGTGATGCAAAATGGGGTCCGCGTCCAATCGGCAGTGAAAGCCTGAACATCGTGCGGCAGAGTGTAATGGTGTGAACAGAAAGTCGGTATAGCTGCAAGCTCAAATCCATCCGCTCTCAGAAACTGTTTTTCCAAAAATATTTTTCCTTGAAAGCTCAGGCAAGAAATAAAAAAAGTGAAAAGTAAACATGAAGGCGCTGCCACCTTTCCCAACACAATCTGTTGCTACATTTAATCATGGTCCCGGAGGCAGAACCTCTCTTCCGCGCGATTATCGCCTGGTGGTAGCTGCCCAGAAACATTTCTTTTTCCTATCCTCTGGGCCACGGCAAGTGCAAATCACGAATCAAGAAAACATACGATTGTGTCGTTCACAAACTCAATAACTTGCTAATCAGAAACTTTTAAAAGGTGGGCCCGCCCGTTCTCCATCTGCAACTGGGAGATTCATGTACGTGACGTCATTATACCTGAATCACGTCATTGATCTTCTTGCGCAATCGGCATTTTTGAAAGGGGTTGGGTGGTGGGGAGTGGGGGTTTTGGGGGGGTTTTGGTGGTGGGGGGGGGGCGGGGGCGTTGGTGTGACTGCGATTTGGGGACGAAATTTCCAGCCAATCCTTTTGGTTAAATATTTAGATATTCAGAAGTGAATTCCAAATACACGTTCTCAGTTAGGGGCCAGTGTTCTGCGAAATAATTTACATTTAAACACGCATTTTGTAGTTAACCTGTGCTGAGTTGGAACAAAAGAAACAGCTATGACCGTCATTTCAATACAAAAAGGACATCAATATTCATAGATTCGTCATTATGCAACATTTCCTTTTCTTTGGATATATTGACAAGATTAGCACTTTTATTTCCGTTTTCACTAATTCTTCATGAAAATAAGGGTTTTCTACTGTTGCAGTCCATGTGAAGTGGGTGCAGACATCATGCTAAAAGCGATGGATTTCCAGGTTTTTGATCCAGTGATGGTCAGGGAACGGTGATCTATCTCCACGTCAGAGTCGTGTGTGACTTGGAAAGGATTTTGGAATTAATCGTGTTCCCATGCCTCTTCTGCTCTTGTACTTCCAGGCTTTCGACCTCAAATGCACAAATGAAGGAACTTTCCCGACAACGGTAATATGTCCACAGCAGCAGCGATCAGACCTGGTGAATTCCATGCCAGGGCTACTTGCCAGCAAAACAGCGTATTCAGCATGAGAAAGACAGGGCTCATTGATCCCCTATCAAATAACGATAGCTCAGCTCTGAAGTCCAGTCACATTCTCCTTGAATGGTGGTGGAAAATTCTGCACCTCACTGGTGGGCGGCTTCCACCAATATCCCCATCGGCAATGATTGTGGAGCACAGCGCACCAGTGCATAGTAATGGCTGAACAATTTGCAGCCACATTAACCCTGAAGTGACGGGTGGATGACCCATTCCGGCCTCCTCCTGCGGATGAGAAGCTTCACAGCTTCCAGTCTTCATACAATGTGATTCTCAGCACTTGAATTTAAGGAATGAAGGAACTGGATGATGCAGAGGCTTTGGGTCCTTTTAGATAATGCCAAAAGTACGGGAGATCAGTGCTCCTGAATAAGCCTTCCTACCGAAGTTGGTATGGTGCATCTAAAATAATGGCATCTCCGTGAAAATGTGAGCATTTTCACAGGTATGCCGATTGACAAAAAACACGACAGATCCAAACAATCTAATTACAGCCCCATCTGCCTACACTTCATCATGTTCAAAGTGATGAAAATTATCATGGACAATGCCTTCAATCGCCAAATACTCGGCAGCAAACTGCTCAGTGACGCTCACTTTTTGCATCCTGCGAGCTGCAGCCCTCGGTTCCCCTTGATCTAATCCTGGTCAAAAGTGCTGTACTCATGAGTTGAGGAGCGAGCGGCTGTGTTTTATATAAAGACAACATTTGTCACACAATGTATCAAGGAGGGCTATGAAAATTGTAGTCAGTAAGAATAAGGGGCAATTTCCCCACTGCTTGGAGTCATACCAAGCAAACAGTATATATTTTTTTATTTCTTTTTTTTTGTTTTGCAGGCGAATAATCTCAGCTCCATGAGATAACTGGACGAGAGCCTGAGGGCAGTGTTCTGAACCCAACCATCTTAAGCTGCTGCATCAATGAATTTCTCTCCAATTTAAACACAGAAGTAGGTTTGGTGTGCTGGGTAGGGGGTGGGGTAGCGGGAGCTTCTTGTGTCCGCGGATCATTGTTCAAAGTTCAGCACCATTCGCGACTCAACAGATGTTGATGAAATCCGTCACCATGTGCATCAAGACCTGGGCATTAGCCAGACTTGTGCTGCAAAATGACAAGTAATATTCGCCCACACACAATTAACAGGCAATGTCCACCTGCACCAAAAGGAATATCCAAGAAAATACCATTGACATTTAATGGCATTACCATCCCTTAAGCCCCCATATTCAACATCCTTGGACAAACCATTGACAGGAAACTGTGACTAGAAGGGCAGGTCAGAATGTGAGAATGCTGTGGTGAGAAACGCACACACTGACTCTCCAAAACCTTTCCTCCATCTAAAATACACAAATCAGGAGTGTGATGGGATACGCTACACCTGTCTAGATGTTTTACACTCCAATAGAATTGAAGGATATTGACTTAATCCAGGACAAATCAGACTGCTTGATTTGCAATCATTCCGTAAACTTAATGATTCAAGCTGTTTATCCTTATCTGAATAATTCCTCTTACTGCTTTTAAAGTTGATATGAATCATCAGCAAACATCTGATTGAAATAATCTTATGTAAAAGTTGAATTATCCATCCAATTTATCGGTATCGCTCAATTGCATTACTGCTTTCCTAAATGCCATTTTGCAACACTTTCAGTGTGCACCATTTTTCATAGCCTTGAGAGCACGTGGTACTTAAATGAAATCTCATGACATCACGGAATACATGGGCAATGAATATCGCGTCCTGGCGACCACCTCCCGTTCCCCTCAGCGGATGAATCAATGATGATTAATGGCCGAGGTTTTGGGGAGTTACAAGTAAAAAAAGTGCTTTACGTCGGGGTCCTCGATGTCTGTGAGCAAGGGAGGATCGGTAGCTCCACTAATGGCCGGTCAGGCAGAGTCATAAAGATAAATGCTAGACTGGGTCTTTGGCAGGTGATCAGGGAAACAACGAGGTGCAAAAATCTAATTGAATTTGCTCCAGCACCCTACCCACCGCATATGCATCTATCCATTCAATGACTGATAGTATTGACCTAGGCACGGTCCTCGTGCAGACGAATTCCGCCTTCATATTGGGGCTTCCCTCCATCGTCTTGTGAGAGACAACCATTGTGCTAAATGGGGTAGGTTTCACCTTGATCAAGACCTCAAAAGAGAGCATTCACGACGCAATGTGGGCCATCAGCTGCAGCTGATTTGTGCACAACCATAATTTGTAACCCCAAGCCCAGCGTATCACAAACTCTGCAATTTTCATGTGGAGTGCTTATGGTGATGTTTCTGGTGCCAGTCAAGCATTCTGCTTTGCTCCTTTGGTGTAGATTTCATGAGGTGTTGTTGTAGTTCTGCGACAAGGAATGTTCAACAGATTACTTCTTGGATTACTGGTATTTAACTGGGATTGTCCTATGTGGAGACATTGACGAGACTCATTCTCTGCTTTCTGGAACATTGGTAAATGAGAAATGATCTCACTGAAGCATTCACCGTTCTTATAAATATCGGTGGTCTAGACCTTTGATGGATGTTTCCCCTGGCGGGTGTGTCTAAAACCAGGAAAAGCAATATCAGAATAAGAGGTCCGCATTTAGAACTGAGATGAGGAAGCATTTCATCACTCAGGGAGGGGTAAATGTTCGAAATTATGTACTGCACACTCGGCAGATGGGCAGTCATTGAGTTTGTTGAAAGTGCCGATGAACCGATTTTTCAATATTAATTGCATCCAACGATATGAGATAGTGTATGGAATGTCGTGGAGGCATAATTTCAGCCATGATATACTTGAGTAGTGGAGCATCCTCGTGCGGCCAAATGGTCAACTTCTACTCGTATTTCCTATGCTGTTATTGCCCTACACTAAGATTGGAGGCGTTGTGGACAGCGAGGAAGGCTTTCAAAGCTTGCAGAGAGATCTGGACCAACTGGAAAAATGGGCCAGAAAATGGCAGATGGAATTTAATGCGGAAAAGTGTAAGGTGTTATATTTTGGAAGGTCAAACCAAGGTAGGACATACACAGTAAATGGTAGGGCACTGAGGAGTGCCGAGGAACAAAGGGATCTGGGAGTTCAGATACATAATTCCCTGAAAGTGCCGTCACAGGTAGACAAGGTTGTAAAGAAAGCTTTTGACAAACTGGCCTTTATAACTCAAAGTATTGAGTATAGGAGTTGGGATGTTATGATGAGGTTGTATAAGACATTGGTGAGGTCAACTTTGAAGTATTGTGTGCAGTTCAGGTCGCCTAACTACAGGAAGGATATCAGTAAGATTGAGAGAGTGCAGAGAAAATTTACTAGGATGTTGCCGGGTCTTAAGGAGTTGAGTTACAGGGAAAGATTAAACAGGTTAGGACTTTATTCCTTGGAGCGTAGAAGAATGAGGGGAGATTTCATAGAAGTTTACAAAATTGTGAGGGGTATAGACAGAGTAGATGCGAGTAGGCTCTTTCCACTTAGATTAGGAGAAATAAGCACGAGAGGACATGGCTTTAGGGTGAAAGGGGAAAGGTTTAGGGGGAACATTAGGGGGAACTTCTTCACTCAGAGTGTGGTGAGAGTGTGGAACGAGCTACCATCTGACGTGGTAAATGCGGGCTCACTCTTAAGTTTTCAGAATAAATTAGATACATGGATGGGAGAGGTCTGCAGGGTTATGGACTAGGTGCAGGTCAATGGGACTAGCGGAATAATATTTTGGAACAGACTAGAAGGGCCGAATGGCCTGTTTTCTGTGCTGTAGTGCTCTATGGTTCTATGGTTCTATGTAACGTGACAATATGATTTTCGCAAAGCCAAAGGGGAGTCTGACAATGCTTATTATCCATCCACACCAAATCTCAATGTACATCAGTTAGATTTGAAAGCAGTATTTACAACAGCAGGAAGTGGAGGACTAGAAATTGAAATGAGCAGAATAATGAGAACCAGATACCGGTAGCATTCGTGTTCCGAAATCGGACCACTTATGTCTCAGTTAGCAATCTGCATGCTGAGATACATGTTCGACTACTACGTCCGGTGTCCGTACTTGAGAACAAAATTCTCGGCTAATGCTCCATTGCCGTAGTGAAGTAGTTCTGCAATATCGGATTTAATAACATTCAGAACAGGTGTCAAATCGATTCACAGGGTATACATCAAATAATCCATGGCACTTCTTCGCCCAACAACACTGTCGTAGCCTCTTGCATCCTGACAAGTATTTAAACTTCTGCTCAAGCCCACAAAAAGGATCATCAGGTCATTGTCTACTTGCTGCTTGTGGAAACCTCCCGACCAAAAATTGCTTGTCACCTTTTGCGTTTCTTCAGTGACTACACTTCATGTAAATTCATTACGGTGGTCGATAAATGAGGCTGTAGAAATGCATGTATTTCAATAGACAAGTGACTAAGACATCGGAATGTCTTCAGCACACACATTAATCTGTTGCACCTAGACTTCCAGATGTCCTCTCTGCATACAGATTTGTAAAAAGCATCGCTGTGGTAATAAGTATGTGATTTGACAGAGATTCGGATCCTTTAAAAATTGGAAAATGGATGAAAACCATTAGCAAAGGCTTCAAGTATTTCAAGCAGAATTTTGCAGAATGTGAATTTGCTTCTGCACAGATTTTCACAGATTGTGTTTTCTACAAGTTCAAACTCGGTTTGCACTTGATTATGATAATTATTGCAGAGCCCACCTGTTACATGACATTCCGTAAAGCAAGAATAAGGTGTCAGCAGTGGAGACCACGGAGTGAAAGATACAGCAACAGGAAGAAATCTGTTCACGTTATGGTTAAACATACATCCCTGCTTTGATAACTCCCCAACAGTAAAGAAACGATTCCATGTTATCGGAACCGGCGTTTCAGAGGAACGTCAACATCCATTTAAACAGGTAATGATTGTATTTAGGCATTTACCAGGAACACCAATAGCCTCGAGAATAGGATAGTAAATGGCTTCTATCTGGCGAAGTATCAGTGCTCCCATCGTTATGAGGAGATGTATTTCCTGCAGAGATGGATGCACAATGTGGAATGAACGTATGAGCTGAAACTTAGAAATCCTCTTCTTCTTTAAATTCATTTTTGGAAAATAAGAGAAACACCTTAAAATCACAAGAGATTCGCAAGGAGATGCCATATTTATTAATCTGGAGCAAAAGGGTAAATCTGGCACGACAGCATTCGTAGCAGGGAACAGAGAAAAGCTGTTACCTTTGGATAACATGAAGCCCTTTAGTTTACTAAGGAAACCCACGGCCGGTACGATATAGAAAGACAAAGTCAACATGAACATAGGAACATCACTCGCTGAACGTCCCTCTCCCAGCCACTCATCGCCCTGGTTCGGAAAAATATCGCCGTTCCTTCACTGTCTCTGTGTCAAATTAATGGACCCGCCCTCCCCCCGCCCCGCTAACAATAGCGTGGATGTATCTACACCACAAAGACCGCAGCAGCTAACCACCCACTTCACAGGGGGAATTAGAAATGGGAAATAAATGCTAGCCTTGCCAGCGTTGCCCTCATCCATGCATAAACATAAGGAGAGAAATTTATACTGTTAGTCCGAGAGCCTGTTAATAAACGTACATCGGAAAACGAGAGCTTCGAGAATGGGTTTGTAAATGGTCCGTATCTGATGAAGTACAGCAAATTATATCCTCGGTGAGAAGCGCTAACTCCTGTTGAAACAGATACACCGAGCCTTTTGGAAAACATGAAATGTGACATTCAGAGAAACTGTTATGTAGGCAGCAGATAAATCCCCATGAGCGCATTCATGTCCCCTAAAGAAATCAATTAGTTTCAGTCATTGAACAAACAGGTTACGTCAGTCGCTCCCATTGTGATAGGAACCGTTTCAACTTTGGAATGATGTGTGCGGTCAATACGATTGAAGGGGCTATATTTTAACGAGCGCCGGGTAGATCCCAAAGTGGATAGTCACGGTGGTAAATGATTGACCCACAGAGCGATGTTGGGAATCAAATCGTTACTAATTTAGATCAAAATGATTCGAGGAATCTCAATTGGCCTGAAACGCCAGGAGATGTAGTGGGGAAATTTCAGATGTTCTCCACTGTTTTGTGTTTCGGGACCCATTCTATGTTCCAACAGGGCAAATATTTGATGTATGTCTTTGTCATTTAATCTTCTCGAGGGAACATATGAGCTGCCCAAATCTTTCCGTGTATTCCTCTGGCAATGATATTTCGGTCAGTGACTTGACCTAAATTATGTGTCGTTGTTCATAACTTTGCACCATTCTTCCTGGAAATTATAAACGCAACCATAGGACCTGGAAGGTTGGTCTTGGTGGTGACCTGATGTTCAGTAGAAAGAGTCTGGAGAAGGCTTTTGTTTTCTCAACCGAAATATTTCAAAATAATGCGTTCAAGACAATTCGACCCCATACACCCTCAGTAACGATTCCCCACGCCATACAATCCTCCTGCTCACCCACTCACATACTCCATCCAGAGTGATGCTTGAACTGAATGAAAAACATTTTTTTGAATAAAATAATAGGATATATTGAGTACATCGCTGGGAGGGTATTCCAGACTTAACAACTCTTGGCCCTCCAATGTCTTCTGCAGAGAATCATTAGCAGATGGATGCATTGATTATAATGAACCCGAATCGACGGCGCCTCCGGCTTTGGTGTGGGCTGCATTTTAAACAAGTACCAAAAACAGGAAAGTTAAGGTCAGTAGGTCATTCGGCCCCTTGAGCCTGTTCTGCAACTCGGAAAGCTCATGGTTTATATGATCGTGTCCTTAGCTCCGCTAACCAGCCTCCTCTTCCCCATCCAGCGTCGTCCACAGGCACCCTCCGCCACCTCCACACAAAAAACAGACTTACATCCTCATTACCCAAGTCTCCGTTATTGGTCAATAAACTATCCAACTCAGCCATGAATATGCGACGCCCGTGAACAGATGATCAGTGTCATTCGCTCTTTGGTGATGGCGTCACAATCAGAGCGATGCAAAGTGGTTGTTCAGTGTGAATCCATTTCATGTCACTTGCGGCGCCAAATAAGGCTGTTTAATGGCTCCAGCACTGTTTGTCATATCTGTCATGTTTGTCAGGCGGTCATTCTCCAAGCATGCGCTCAAAGAGCTTGACACAGGATTACACATTCATTTCAGGACCACAGGCAGCCTTTTAAAAGAGCCAAAATTAAATCCTTGCACAGAGGTTACTGGAAAGCTACAGAGGGAAGTATTATTCACAGACCAATCCGCACTCATAGCTCAGGATCCGGAGACATTCAGCTGCGTGCTGAGCGCTTTCCTGCAAACTCAGAATGTTTTCGATTGAAAATGTATCTGAGGATAGAGATGCTGTATCCAACCGTTGTTGGTCACGTGCTCCAAAATACCACAGCCGCTTTGAACAACGCACCGCTCTGCTCAGTACGGAAGGTTTTCTAACTTGACAGCATGCACTCCAAGGGCACTAACTGGACGGGGAAACTACCCACCGCCTGACAAAAACAAGCTCGGCACTTTGCAGGCTTCACTCACTGACTTCTGCAAAGCAAACATGGAGTTTCCCTCAGATGGAAGATCAAGTCCTGCCAGGCAGTGTTTTTTATATCACTTCCAAATCAGTGCGAGACTTACATAACCTTTCGGCCTCATAGAAAGCTAATGAAAACTTTCCAACTTCACTGTCCGTTAACCATTTACAACGGTTGTTGGCAGGAGAAAATCCGCAAAAACGATAATCTTGCAAAGTGCAGCATGGCTGACATCGAAAGTATGTTCATTAGAGCCCCCGTTCCTTGGGTAGGTCATGCGGTTCAACTGGAAAATGCCTTCATAGGAAAACGCCACACTCGGTGAGCACGGGAAGCTCCACTTCAGAATGTATGAAATCTCAAAGACAAACTCAGAGATTGCAGGCTAGATCACAATACATGGGGTCCTGACTCCAACTTGCTAAAAGCCATATGAAGCATACACCGGGCGCACCGGAATCCTGGTACTATAATGTGGGATTCACAGGCCTGCTTCAGGCGTAAAGCCCTGTCGGGATGGAGGATTGGGAACGGGGGCAAGGCTGTGTTGGCCCCCAGTCAAAATCATGCACAAATGCGGCAGATATTTGGCGGTCATCGGGCACATTTTGCGAGAAATTGGTGCCTTTCCATTCCTGCATCTGCTACTTAGCAGATCTCGTCCAAATGGCGGCCAAAGAGAAAGGTGCAAGGATATTCTCCAGGTCTCCCTAAAGCACGGAGGCCTTAACACCAGGGAGCGGGGGGAGAATGCTGCCGGTCTCTCGGCCTGGCACAACGCGGTCCATCAAATCGAAAACCTCTTCGAGGCTCAGCGACTCAAAGGAGTGGTGGAAAGGCCGAGGCACAGCGAGGAGAAGTGAACAAACCTGGGCCTTTGATTTCCACACGTTAGTGCAAAAAACGTGTCCCACGGCGCAAGAACATGTAGGTACAGAATTGGACTCCTCAGTCATCTGAAATCACACTGAGCCTGACGGACTTTATTCTAGGTACTGAGGGAATGCCACTGACGTCAATCAGATGAAATACATAATTTCACTAAGGAAGGGCACCTCCACCTTTTCAAGGGCAATTTGTATTGAGCAATAACTTGTGGCCCATCTAACCAAATCCCCGCCACATGAAAGGATACGTTTGAAAACATGATTGTGAACAAAATAACAAACCTTCGGCACAACCAAATGGAGGAATCATCCAGTGATTTCAGCATTTGTGCAGTACAGAGTCAAGCGCCTTAAGGACAAGGAAGCGCGGGTTAAGTTAGTTTATTCCGCTGAACATACATTTTATGCAAAATTTGGCAATCGATTGTGCAAGTATAGATTGATCTAATCTCACACGTGATATAACACTGACTTTGTTTTGGCAGCTCACTCACATGTCGAAGGGCCGGGAGAATCACTCATCAAGACAGTTAGACAGACAGATCGACAGAGAGATAGACAGACACATAGACAGATACATAGATGCACAGATAGGCAGACATTCAGATGGATTGATTGATTTGACGAGCGAGTTGTACGCGAGAGAGAGCGAGACAGAGCGTGCGGGAAATGCAGCAAACGAGTGAAAGAGCAAGAGAGTGAGAGAGCGAGATGGATGGATATATATATATAGATATACAGATATAAATATATATAGATAGATAGATAGATAGATAGATAGATAGATAGATAGACAGACAGACAGACAGACAGACAGAGAGAGAGAGAGAGAGAGAGAGAGATAGATAGATAGATAGATAGATAGATAGATAGATAGATAGATAGATAGATAGATAGATAGATAGAAGCAAAAAACTGCGGATGCTGGAAATCCAAAACAAAAACAAAAATATCTGGAAAAACTCATCATGTCTGACAGCATTTGCGGAGTGAAACACGGTTAACGTTTCGAGTTCGTATGGCTCTTCAACAGAACTAAGGAAAATAGAAAAGATGTGAAATATAAGCTGGTTTAAGGGAGGGGGGGTTGGACAGGCAGAGCTGGATAGAGGGCCAGTGATCACTGTCATACGGATTCGAAACGTTAACTGTGTTCCTCTCCACAGATACTCTCAGACCTGCTGAGTATTTCCAGGTATTTATGTTTTTGTTTTATTTACATAGATAGATGGATGGATAGATAGAAAGATTTGAACATGAAGGGCTGAAATACAAGTGCTTCTTGCAACAAATATCCACTGTCGGATCATTGATAAAGGCAACTGTGAAGCAGAAAGAGATGATTGTGAATTAAAAGAAACATAGAAACACAATGAATTACACATGCGAGATGCGCTTATTGCACACAAATAAAACTGGGAATTTCGCCTGACAAATCCCCCCTAACATCGGATCGGATATAACGTCCAGGAACCCGTTCGCTGCCATTCACTTCGGGTAGCAAATAATACACTTTGAAGGATAACACTTTCCTCGCAACAGGAACAAAGGCATCACTAATTTACCGGGAAGTGAAAAAAAAACTGGAAAAAATAAATCAAAACTGATTCACCAGACCGAGAGCCAAGGGCACATTTCCCCTCTACCTGGCCTAAAACCCTCAGCTCTTTTCTGCATTAAATATGTAAACTGATAATCGACCTGGACAACACATTCAGTCACATAAATGTGTCTAAATACCATTATCAAAAATGCCTCGTGACAAACGCAAAAATAAACTGAAGAATCATTCCAATGAGGAAGAAAGATAGTAAGAGGGGGAAAAATCATTCCTGGCTAAACAAGGAAGTTAAAGGTGACACAGAGTCCAAAACTAAGGCATACCAAATGGCAAACGTCACTGACAAGCTGGAAGATTGGGAACATTTTAAAGATGAACAAAGGGTTACTAAAAATCATAAAAGACCAAAGGAAAATTAGCACAAAATGTAAAAACAGATATCAAAAGCTTCTACAAGTGTATAAAAGGAAACAGAGTAGCTAAAGTGAATGCTGGTCCCTTGGAGGGTAGGACTGGGGAGTTAATTGTGTTGAACACAGAAATTGCAATATATGTTTTGCCTCAAAATTTTGCCTGAATTTTCACGGTGGAGGAAACTAGTGTAACCCCAATCATAACATGTAGAGCAGAGGGTATAGAGAAGGAGGAACTTAGTACAATTACCATAACTAGAGAAAAAGTACTGAGCATACTATTTCGCTTAAAAGGTGACAAGTCCCCAGGGCTTGTTGACCGACATCCCAGGGTCCTGAAGGATGTGGCAGCATAGATAGTGGACGCATTGATAGTCATATTCCAAAATTCCTTGGATTCTGGAAAGGTTACAGTGGATTAGAACAATACTAATATGCCATCCTTATTCAGAAAGGCTGGGGGAGGCAGAAAGCAGGAAACTATAGACAAATTTAATATCTGTCGTTGAAAAATAGTTGGAATCCATTATTAGGTAATTACTAATGGGGTATTTGGAAAGTCGAAATAGAATCCAACAGAGTCAGCATTGTTTTATGAAGTGTAAATTGTGTTTGGGTAATTTGCTCGAGTTTTTTGAAGATGTGACAAACAAAGTAGATAATGGAGATACTGTGGATGTTGTATTTCTGGACTTCGAGAAGGCCTTTGATAAGGAGCCGCACAAACGATTAATACACAAGGTTAGATCACACGGAGCGATGGGTAATATATTAGTTTGGAAAGAGGAAAGGCTAACTAACAGAAAGCAAAGAGTCTGAATAATGAGTCTTTTTCTGGATGTCGAGCTGTAAATAATTTCTTTCGACAGGATTCGGTCATTGGGGTACAACTATTTACAATCTTTATGAATGACTTGCATTCAGGGATAGTAGGCACTATAGCTAAAATTTCAGCTGAAACCAAAATAAGTGGGAAAGTAAGGTGTAATTAAGACATAAGATATTTACAAATGGATATGGACAGGTTAGGTGATTGGAAGAAAATTTGCCAGATGGTGTTTAACAGGGATAATTGTGAGGTTATACATATTGTTCAGAAGAATAAGAAGGCGAAGTATTATTTAAATGGAGACATAGTTCAGAATGCTTCAGTGCAGAAGGATTTTGGTTAACTCGACTGACTTGTAAACTGTTGACCAGAATGTCCAGTACTTGATCCCCATGCTTAAGGAAACTTTAAACGGGGTCAGGGAATTCACAACACCAATTTAATACAGGCCATGAAATGATACAGTTAATTCATAACGTGGCTACCGTGTCGAAAGGTCATGCGGGGACTATCAATAAATTGATCCGGATAGGAAAACATATTTCATTATTTGTCCATTATTTTTGATTAAATTAGAAAACCTTCAACACATTGGCAAAAAATTCCTGAAGGAGAATCTTGGAAAGTGAGTCAGTGGATATCGGATTCATCTACAACTACACAACATCACAGTAGCTGCAGACTAAAGATCTGGATCAGTAGGCACATGATTCAGATTCACCTCAGCAACATGCCAATGACTGCAGACTGGGGATCTGGACCAATGCATACAGGATTCAAAAGTTTCTCCGCAACATCCCATGTACCACTGACTGCATGCCCGGACCCATGGATTCAGGATTGAAGTCCATCTGCAACCGTGGCTGGTGACGCCAGACTGGAAATCTGGATCAGTGGCTACAGTATTCACTTACAACTCCACAACATCCCAGGTACCCCAGGATGGAGATCTGGATAAATAGAGACAAAATTCAAAACCTCCTCCAACACATCCCTGTTCCTGCAGACTGGAGATCTTTATCAATGTATACAGGGTTTAAATTCATCTCCAAAATATAATTATTACTGTAGGCTGGAGATCTGGATCAGGGGATACAGAATTTAAATTCATCTCCAAAATATCCATCTTACTGGAGGCTGGAGATCTGAATCAGGGGATAGAGGATTCTGCCAATCAACTTCAATCTGGAATTTCATTATCTTTAAAAGGATTCACCAATCGATAATTCATCCTGTTTTCCCAGTTAACTTCCACAAGGATAAAAGGGAGTAGTTATCTCAAGCACTTTGATTTTTCTGCTCCTCTAAGGTCCCAAGATCTCTATTTCAATTAAAAATTTCGTAGCCAAAGAGAAGCATATATCCAAGAGAAAAATCTACCTTTATTCCCATCATCTACTCTTTACATTCATTAGAACGTACATGGTCACGAAATTGATATATTACATGAACGACACCGGAGGTGAGTTCTTCCATTTCCCATTTGATGTTGTGCCTTTTTACCCTAATTCCAGATCTTACCCTCAATCATTTCCTCGGATCGCCATACAGTTGCAATAGTGAACACCTCATCTTCTTCATGAGAACTGGGGAAATATTGTCGGGCAAAGTGAGGGGAGCCAGTTGACATGACCGCTTAAGGTCATGAGGTCGAGCACGGGAACGTGGGAGGTGTAGCTCGAGATCAGCTCACAAGTCGATTTCAATATCGTCTTCGAAACAGAAAGGTCACGTTTCAGAACAACAAGAGGTTGTGGAGGCAGGCATGGAGGGAAAGACCGAATCAGAGGCTGAACTGCTAAAAGTGATTGAGTTTGATGTTTTTCACACTACGAAGGGTAAGAAACTGGAGGGCTTGGTTAATGCTTACGTTTTTAATGTTCACCGGAAAATACAGTATTGTCAGCACAATAACAGGAAGGCTGTATTTAACAGACCTCTCGATTTCATTACATAACTTCTTTTTGGCTTGTAATGGCCTGATGATAGCATGTAATGTTCTTCAAACTGTGTCCTGGGCGACGGCAGCCACTTCTCACCTGCTATAACTTCCAGGCAGAGTCCTGCATAGTTTATTTTGCACCCAGGAGTAATGCACTGGTGGCAGGATGGCCTTGAAACCTGATAGAGAAGGTTGGTCTGAATTTGTGATGATTGTTCTGCATTTTGTTTTCAAATCACTGCGCCATTAGCAAGGAGTGATGATACAATGCGCTGAAAAGGAAAATGTTTTGATGGTTTCTTTGAAATTGGAATCAAACTCTTGACTCTAGGCGTAAGCATGTTTTGCCCTGTTTGTTCTTTCTTCAAATATAATTATGTTTTCACAAAAGTAACTTCTTAGCCTGTGTCCGAATTTTAATGTTGCCCTATGTTGAATTTAGTGTTCAATTTCTTTCTTCCAAGAAACAAACTTATTTTTTGATTCCAAAGAGCCGCCTGAACTGTTATTCGATTAGCGTTCTTCTTTTGAAAGTTGGATTTTTTTAACCCCCTTTAACGTCAGGTGCATTTCCCTTTCAAAGCGGGAAATATAAGCTCATGTCGAGTTTCTTTTATGAATTCCGGTTTCAGAAACAATTGGGCTCAGGCTTGGTGGTTTTCAAAGCTGATTTTTAGAAATCCGATCTTCATTGGTCGGTGTGTTTGCTCAGAACTCCCGTTCTCCAGCTCTCTGTCTCGAAAAATAACTAATAGTAACAAGCAGCCTGAACTGGTAAGGCCAGTCCTCTGGAGCACAATGACCTTATGCTCTGTCTTTAATTCACAAAACACTTGGGTTCACACGGCGCTTGAAAGAATCATCATCTTTGTTAAAAAACACAAGAAATCCATCGTGCCTATGGCCCACAGTTCAATGGGTTGATATGTTCACTCACGTCTCTAAATTTGGAAACTTGAAATCTAATAAGGACCAATATAATCCTGGTAAGACGAAGGTTATATGATGAACTAAAACGGAAGCAGCTAAGAGCACAACATGATTAACTCCACTGGGCGTTTAGTGGTGGAGGGGCTTGGTTGTGGGAGCGGAGAAAACTTTGCGCACAGTTGTGTCACTTCACCGGATTTCGAAACACACTTCCCCAATCAAAAGTCAAACTCTATGTGAGACTTGTTTTATTAAAGTCTTCCATTAGCTTTTATTCAGTTTTGCCCACATTATATATCTAATTTCAAGTGTTTTTAAGCCTTTCAACCTTTTCTAAAGCATTTCTCACCTGATATCTCTCGTGTTTACGCTTTGTCTCCTTTAGGACAGGATTGATGTATTGCTGTTCGCTGCTTTTAGCGAATTTGAGTAAAAGAGTCTGCGATTTGAATTTTCATCTTTCTTTTTAACGCAAATTATTTGAAAAGTTCAGATTGGATTTTGGCCAAACTTACTTCAGGTTCCAGGCTTATCTTTATATTTTGAGGCCGAACTGACCATTTCAATCTTATACGGATAAATTTTAAAATGTTCTTTCTGCACAGAAACTTGAAGAAATTTTAAAGTAATGCCAAGTGTTTACAAACGTCTGTAAATACTGATTTTCTTGCTTTGACAACTTTATCAGGACCCAAACCTGACATCTTTAAACTTTTAAAGAGGGTTCTGACCCAAGATAAATCCAACTGAGGATCAGCTGTATCAAAGTTCCAATTCACACTGTGAAACATTACAACGCCCCCCATTCCACCGTGGGTGAATTTGTATCCAGGTTAAAAGTCCCACGTGCTCATGAACACATAATCAGGTTGTGATTTTTGACCAGCAATTTTAGTTCAAAACTTATAACTTGATGCATATTCTTTACATCGTGCTTTCCTTTAAAATGATTGATTAAACTATTCCGTTTTCAAAGGGCTGAGGTTCCTCTGCCAAATTGAAGTTCAGGGAAGAAAAAAAACATTAAAGCTTCAAGCGCGCACACACAAACACAGAAACATACACACATTCGCACACAGAAACATACACACAAACATACACATGCACGAAAACACACCCTCACACGCAGACAAACGAAGATACATATACTATTGACACAGAATCTTTATTACTCAACTTAATTATCTCCATTCATGCCACACCTGACGTAACAACTGAGAACCTAAGAGATGTGCTTTTGGTTCTTCTTCTTTCAGATAAATTCAGTGAACGGAAGCATGTAAAAGAGCAGCATCCAATTATACACAGCACAGTGGAAGCAGGCCAGGCTGCTTTGGCTGCAAGTTAGGGTAAAAATACGAGGCGTAAGGAAAACAAATGGTACTCGAAAACAGCTCGGGCTTATCGGCAATAGGGACGCCATCTCTAGGAAAACACATCTAGGAGAACATTGGCAGATGCTTTGGCCAACTGCGAAATACTATAAGTATAGTGGGACACGACTGTCATGAATAAAGCTCACTTTATATCTCAAATTAATAGTATTGACTGGTTATTCCCCGCAGGCTTATGCATCAATCCCGCATTGAACCAGCTATTGGAAAGTTTAGTGGGGAAAGCGCTGGTGTCTATCTTAGCTAGTGCTGTAATAGCCCTTGGAATGCTCGATGGGGGCAGGTTTGGCGTCAGGGACATCTGTAATGTATCAAGATTTTTCACCAGCTTTTTCTTGGCGCTGTGAAGCTTTAATTGCTTCATCTTCACTTTCCTTTTACTCAGCAGGGGCTCCTCGATTTTACTCTGCTCTTCTTCCCTTCTTCTGTGTAGGAGAGATTTTAATGTATTCATGCTGCTGAAGAGTAATGTACTCTTTTTTTGCTTTTTGAAGAAGCAGGACAATCAGATGTTTTCCGTCTAACTATTTACGTGGACAACCAATGCCAACTCACCCTGAGCATCAGTGCCTTCCTTTGATGCTGCTGATAGTTCCAATGCAGCCCTTATCTCAAATAAAATTCAACACCTTGTTTTTTGATGTATTTTTGACGAATATAGGTTCATCCTGCAGAGAGCCTTTCAATTTCGCAGCTTCTTTGAGTCTTTTTTCTCCCTATTGTTTTGCCTGACTGTACATGTGGATGAGATTTTCTAACCCACGGTTTGATTTGTCAATTGTGCGACTGAGGGTGTTTTTTTCCCGCTGCTCCCTTTGCTTTACCTCTAACTTCTGTTTGTTCAGGCTTCCAAAATTCTGGCTCATTGAAAACTGTATTTTGCGAAGCGTTTTCAAATCTTCATATCCAGCCTGAGACTTCGATTCATCCAGTTCAGCTTTGAGACAAGCAATTTCTTTTTTTTTTCTCCTCCGCGTGCCAAATCACTATTTTTATTGATTCCCCTGTGGCTCACTACCAGCTGCTTGTACACTCCTGGAAGCAATTATGTGTCTTTGATAGGGAAATAAATTAGGATTCATGTCTCAGGCCCCCCATAAAGACAGATTCCTGGGAGTTCCAGGAAGTTCTGGGCCTTTATGGTCCCTCATATAACGTGTTCAAGGACGTAATTTCACCGTTTGTTAATTTGCTAAGGGTTTTCTATGCATCTCTACAGAGTCCTCAACTTGATGTTTCAAAGATTCGTGAACGGCATTTAATGTTTCATTGAAGGTGGTTGAGGACTTATCAATGTACTACATTGGGATTAGTGGACGTGGAATTTCAGCAAATGAGCGTAAATGTGTGGCTGGCCTGGACGTCTCCAGATATTGTGCTTAGAACTGATTCATCCAATAATTTAAATAAAGAAAAATATCCCTTCAGTCCTTGCAGAACAAAAATGGGGCTCTGTTGCAATTTCCTATCCATGGCCATTTATTTTTCATTTCCTGATTTAATTATTTTAAATGCCATTGCGCCTTTAAGGCTGTCTATGCAACATTTATTTTTTGTCCACTTCAGGATGGCTCTGCAGCTGTTAGTATCCCTGCTGTGAATTTCCTCCCTTTATAGTATTTGACGGATTGCTCTGTGACGATGGCAATTTTGTTAAAAAGGTTAGGCCTGTTAACCCCAAATTCATTACTTTTAAAGCAAGAACCCAGGGTTCAAATGAAAGGAGCATGTTTTTTTTAATTAAAACCTTCAGGTTTCTCTCTACTCTGCCTGTCGTTTTAATTAACTGCATTAATTGTATAAATAAAACTTAGTTTCACTTCAGCTGCGCCACCCAGTTGAACGCTGTCAGCTGTTGTTACAGCTTGCCTCCCGCTGCCGCCTTGATGTGCGAAGCCCTGAGTCTGCCGCCTACTTTAAAACGTACCTAGAGCTTCATTTTGTATTTTCCTTAGCCTTCAGTGATTTGGCCAATTCTATGGATTCTGCCTCACTCAGGTGTTTCCCCTCATCAAAGTGGATTTCCCCTAAAATGGATAAATCTGTCATCCTTTTTCATTTCTTCTGCTTGTTTATGAATTTGCACTGTGCTTTTTGTGATCAGCGCATGTTCCTCGATTCTGCACTTTTGAGCAGCCTGGCAATGGACTTCCACTCGTTCTGTTGCAGTCCTTAGCCCTCCACGTCTCAAATGAAACTTCATAATTTAGGAAACGTCTCCTGTGTCCTCTGTTTTCATTTTGTAAAACTATCTCTAATTCAACCAGCAATGTTGACATGTTATCTATGGTCACACCATAGCAATCCGCGGGCTTATTCCAGCTATTTTGAGATTTTGGTTTCATTCATTTAGCTGCGACAATGCTACAAAGTCTTATTAGGCGACTTCCGGAGGCGCCGTCGAGACTTGTACGATTATACATGAACTGTTAATTGCTAATATCTACGTTCATACCCAAGGTACTGCCATGCATGTGGGCTGCCTTAATAATGACTCTTTCCACCCTCCACCCCAAATTAATGTGACTCCATTCATCATACCGGCAGTACTAGGCGGTACAGCTCTCCAATCACACACCATCTCTTGCAGTGCGAAACAACACTACATTAAAATGCTATGCAACTCCCGCTGAGATGGAGCTGCAGCAGGACCTATTGTTAGGGACGCTGCCCTCTCCTGGAAGTGTTTGATGGGGATATTGTAGAGGGAGCTTTACTCGGCATCATACCCATTGCTTCAAATGTCCTGGTGGTGAGTATTTGGGAGAGTGTCGAGAGAGATTAAGGCTTTATTTAGCCTGTGCCATTAATGTCCTGGGATTGATTGATGGGGGCACTGTAGAGGGAGCTTTACTCTGTGCCTCTCCCAATGCTTTACCTGTCCTGGGATTGTTCATCGGAAACATTTTAGAGGGAGATTTACTGTGTATGTAACCTCGTTCTGAAACTGTCCTGCATGTTGTTACTGGAGAGAAACATTTGCTCTGCATCGAATACATTGTTGGTGCTTCTCTGAGAGTGTCGGCTGGGGCTTTAAGTCTAATCCTTCTAACATGGACATTCAAATCGCTAGCTAGACCATCATTTTTATTGCCCAACAGTGGCTGCTTTCTTGAAAGGCCGCAGTCCATGTGATGTACGTGTGCTCCCAGTGCTGTTGGGATTTCATGGTTTTAACCCTGGGACATTGCAGAGGCAGCGATGCATTTCCAGGTCTGGATGGTGAGTGGCTTGGGTGTCAGGTTCATGGTGGCGCTGTTTTCATGTACCTGCTGTTATTGTGCTGATGCGTATTCGAGGCCGAGGGGTTGGAAGGTCCCTTCGTGAGTTGCCGACGTGCACGTTGTTGATGAAAAATCTGCTGACATTGTGCTTCTGTGGATGAGGGAGCGATTTCTAAAGGTGGTGTATGTGGTACCAATGAAGAGGCATTCTTTGTTCCTGCATGGCCTACAGCTTCTTGAGTGTTGTTGGAGCTGCAGTCATGCAGGCAAGTAGAGGTTATTCCAAGCAATCCTGACCTGCGCTTTGTTAATTGTGGAAAAGCTTTTCGGTATCAGGGCTTGAGATACTGTCTGCATGATCGCAACCTCTGTACTGGCCTTAATTCCATGGTATTTATTTGGCTTAAACAAAAACAGAATTACCTAGAAAAACTCAGCAGGTCTGGCAGCATCGGCGGAGAAGAAAAGAGTTGACGTTTCGAGTCCTCATGACCTTTTGTCAGAACTGAGTAAAGTTAGGAGAGGGTTGAAATATAAGCTGGTTTAAGCTTTGGGGGGGTGGGGTGGGGGGAGAGAAGTTGGGGGGGTGGGTGGTTTTAGGGAAAAGGAATCAGGAGCAGATAATCAAAAGATGTCACAGACAAAAGGAACAAAGGGGTGTTAAAGGTGGTGATGTTATCTAAGAAAATGTGCTAATTAAGAATGGATGGCAGGACACTCACAGTACAGCTCTAGTGAGGGAAGGGTGGAAAGACTGACAGGGTAATACAGTTATAGATTTAAAAATAATGGAAATTGGTGGGAAAAGAAAAATCTTTATAAATTATTGGAAAAAACAAAAGGGAGGGAGAAGAAACGGGAAGGGGGTGGGGATGGGGGAGGGAGTTTAAGATCTAAAGTTGTTGAATTCAATATTCAGCCCGGAAGGCTGTAAAGTGCCTAGTCGGAAGATGAGGTGTTGTTCCTACAGTTTGCGTTGGGCTTCACTGGAACAATGCAGCAAGCCAAGGACAGACATGTTGACAAGAGAGCAGGGTGGTGTGTTAAAATGGTAAGCGAAAGGGAGGTTTGGGTCTTTCTTGTGGACAGACCGCAGGTGTTCTGCAAAGCAGTCGCCCACTCTGCGTTTGGTCTCTACAATGTAGAGGAGACCGCATTGGGAGGAACGAATGCAGTAGGCTAAATTAGGGGAAATGCAAGTGAAATGCTGCTTTACTTGAAAGGAGTGCTTGGGCCCTTGGACGGTGAGGAGAGAGGAAGTGAAGAGGCAGGTGTTGCATCTTCTGCGTGGGCATGGGGAGGTGCCATAGGTGGGGGTTGAGGAGTAGGGGGTTATGGAGGAATGGACCAGGGTGTCCCGGAGGGAACGTTCCCTATGGAGTGTCCACTTGGCTCATCTTCCGACTAGGCACTTTACAGCCTTCTGGGCTGAATATTGAATTCAACAACCTTAGATCTAACCCCAACCTTAAACCAGCTTATATTTCACCCCTCTCCTAACTTTACTCAGTTCTGCCGAAGGATAATGAGGACTCGAAACGTCATCTCGTTTCTTCTCCGCCGATGCTGCCAGATCTGCTGAGTTTTTCCAGGTAATTCTGTTTTTGTTTTGGATTTCCAGCATCCACAGTAGTTTTCTGTTTTTTATATATATTTGGCTAGTTAAGTTCAATTCTGGTCAATGGTAACCTCCAGGATGTTGATAGTTGGGGATTCAGTGACAGTAATGTCGTGGAACTCCAGCTGGCGATAATGACGTTCCCCCCACTTGGCGATGGCCATTGACTGGCAATTATGTTGAGCGAATGTTGAGAGGCAAAATGCAAGGTGTGAAATCGAATGTCATGAGTACGTTGCTTGGTCGATGGGTATGAACGTTTAGGGACTTAACCAAAAGCAACTTGCAGCCTCAAAGCGGTAAAACTATTATGTATTAACAATGAGTAACTAGTGAATAACCTCTCAGTCTAACATTTTATTCTCAAGTAAGGTGTGTTAAGTATCATCCGTATTTAGCAGCATCAGTAAGCTTTATTCATAGCGGAAAGATCTAATAGTATTGGGACGTTATCTTCGTGTTGGGTAGTTTTATTTGCGTCAGTAATCTTAACGAAGACACGGAAGAATCGCAGACCTCTCCAAACTATGGAGTGTACGGTATGTGCAATGTGGAAACTCCAAAATTTCCCCTGTGTCCTGGATAATAATTTCTGCAGGAAGTGCCATCGAAGGCAGCATCTTGAGCTCTCGGTTTCTGAAATTCATCGGCAGTTGGAATCGATGGACTTAATCCAGGCTCTTGACAGATTTGTGGGCTTTGCATTGATAGATGTGGTCACCTTGCAGCTTACGTCTATGTGTTGACATAGGGAATAGATATCCACCAACCATTCAGATAAGGAAACATAGTTGGCAGGCAGTCTGTCTGCCACACGTTCCACAATGAGAATTTAGATTGATTTGGATTGGAATACTAATGACAATCTGGTTTCTCTCAGGAGCGCAACAGGAGGCAGAGTTATGGCATCACTGATGGCTTATTTATAAATGGGGTTAAAAAGGATGCATAGAAGAACATTAGTGTTAGTTGTTTCTAACGTTAGGGAGTAGGTAAGCATCACTTTGGCCCTTTCAGTCCAGGGTGTTGTATTGCCTCCCAGGCGCCAAGATCGATGTCTGTGATCGGCTACAAATGCCTTTTGAGAGGAAAGCTTTCAATGACAGAAAATACAACGGGTCCAATGGCGTCGGCAGAAGGAGTGCTGTGGCCATGCAGTCTGCATTTTGGGATCCAGGTAGGAAATTCGCAAGCAGGGCCTAAAATATATTAACCTCTAGATTACTCCAAGTGTCACGAGCAAGGGAGTATCGTAATAGAAGGATCAAAAAAATGAATGTGCTTCGAGGAAGATGGAACTTGAGAAAGGGCTTTAGATTCTTATGTCATTGAGGCTGGCTCTGGAGGAGAAGGGTTCAGCACAGGCGGGTATATTTGGACCTATATAGAGCATCTTGTGGGCGTTCTAGCTGTGCTACTGGGGAGCGTTTGAACTAACGTGAATTGTGAAGTGGAAACCACGGAACAATGTCGTAGATGAATGACAATGCTTCCAGGATATTGTGAGGGATACATGGCACTTGATTATGGAATAAAAAATTAATACGTATGGCCACATTAAACAGAAAGCATTAAAGTCTAATTCTGGCCTATGTCATTTTGCGTTAATTTTCATGCTGTGGTAACTAAGGTGGGTGAATTACACAAGCAGGTTTCCATGTCCGTGTATGATTTTCTGGGCACAACAAAGACCTGGTTGAATGAAGGTCTGCACTGTGTCTGGAATACTCCTGGATTGAAATTTTTCAAGAAATTTAGTTAAGCAAGAAATGGAGGAGGGTTGGTGGACATGATTAAAGAGAGTGTTGCAGTGCAGGAGAGACAGGATAACCCAAAGGGGCAAGGGCACAATCTATTTCTCTAGAGCTACGGAGCAAAATAGATGTGATTACATTTATTGGTCTATATGTCACGAAGAAGTGGGATGGATGTGGTGGAAGAACTTGGCAAGGAAATTACAGTGAGGTGCAAACATTGTAGAATGTTTAAAATGAGGGAGTTTAATTTCTCGAATGTAGACAGGGATAGTAGCTGTTCCTAAATTATGCTCAGGAAACATTTCTACTGCATTGTGTTTCCAGTTCCAAGAGAAGTGAGGCACTGCAGGACCTCATTCTTGGAAATGAAGTGTACAAACTGGATCAAAATTCTTCAAGAGTCCTTGTACAGATTAACTGAACCAGAATGTTTAGACTAACTGCGGAAAAGGTCAATGGCAATCCACATTAATAATGCTGACTATCCCTGATTAATCCTTGCCTCACCAAGCGGAGTTCAAACCTCTCCCGGAGAATTTTTTTCCGAAAGTTTCCCTATCCCTGATTTTAGATTCTCTAGTTTAAAGCTCCCTGGATTATCGGCACCTAATTTGTATAATGATACCCCATTCGCTGTCCATTAGTCATCTGGGACTCTCCTGTGGCGAGGCTGGATTTTGAAACTAATGTCAGGGACCCTACAATCTCCTTCCTTGCCTTGCACTGCAGCCTGGATAACATCTTATCTGGGACTGGGGATTTATCTATTTCAAAGTCAGCTAAAACATCTAATATCTCCTCCCTCTCAATCCTAAATTGTTCAAGTGCATCACAGTCAAGGATCCTAATTTCTGTAACGAAACTGCCCTTCTCTACATTAAATACAGATTTAAGGTGCACAATTAAAAGCCCATCCAAGTCTCCCAAGTCCACACACAAATGGCCAACTTTGTCCCTAATGCGCGCTGCTCTTTCCCTGGTTATCCTCTGGACCATAATATACTTATAAAACGCCTTTTAGCATTACTTTATTTTACCTGCCAGTGTTTTCCAATGCCTCCTCATCCTTCTCCTAATTTCCTTCTTTAAGTAACCACACACACTTTCCATATTCCTCTAGGACTTCGGCTGTTTCGAGCCCTCGGCTTCCACAAGGAGTTTCATTTGTATCCTTATCCAATCCGCTACATTCCTCGAAATCCAGGGCTCTCTGGAATATTTTGTCCCCACACGCTGACTATTTCATTTCTGCAAGACACCATCTGCCCTGATGCAGGTTTTTGGACAATTGGATGCTCCCAGTCCATTTTGCCAGGATCGTGTATTAAATTTTTAAAAACAGCCTCACCCAATTTCAGGAGCTTTATATCTGGTACGTTTTAACCTTCTCAATATCTACCTTAAATCATTCTCAATTATGGACATAATCAGCGAAATTCTTCCCCTGTAAAACCTCTACCATTCGCCCAGCTTTGTTCCCAAATGCTAGGCCCAGCACCGCTCCATTTCTTGCGGGATTCATATTTTCCGGATAAAAAAACTCCCTGGGTACATTTTGAAAATTCAGCCCCCTCTAAGCCTTCCACAATTTGTATATCCCAGTTCATAGGGGGAAGTGCAAACCTCCCACTATTTTTACCCTGTAATTGTTGCACTTCTCTGTGATTTGCCTACATGTCTGCCTTTCTATCTCTCTGGCTGTTTGGGGGTGGCAAAGTGATTGGCCCCTTTTTGAATTTAAGGTCAAACCTCATGGCCTCATCTGAGGAACCTTCTAAGGTATCATCCTTCCTCTTTGCAGCAATTGACTCATTGATCAATGTTGTGATACCAACTCCTCTATTCCGGCCTCCCTTCCCCCAACGCCGGCCTCGTCTCGACTGTGGATTCCGTACCCAGAATACTGAGCTGCCAGCCCTGCCCTTTCCTTCACCAGATCTCTGTGGGAGGAAAAGTAAAATATTCCCTGTGTTAATCAACACCCTCAATTCATCTGCCCGACTCACAGGACTCCTTGCATTAAAATCAGTGCCATCCATCCTTGCTATGCTCCTTTGTGCCTTACCTTAACTATATACTCCCAGTCCTCCCGCTGACTTGGTTTTTATTCTATACTTGCCTGTAAATCACATCTTGCTTTACATCCACTCTGTGTCCTATCCCATTGCCAAATTAGTTTAAACCCGCACCAACAGCACCAGCAAATGTCCACTCCCCAGCTGCAATACCTAATAGGCTGAGTGAATCGTTTCACCTGGTTTAACTTTCCGATTGGATGAGGTGGCTTTCAATAACGGGGTGCGTGAATTAATAGAATGGCTGTGGAGATGGGGGTTTGGGGTAGTGGTTGTGTGAGTGACTGGGTGAAGCTCCATCTTGGCTGTGCTGCCTGTCAGACAGCGGGCGGAGCTCCTGATTTGGCTGAGTCTCTGAATTCTGTGCGTAACCGATAATTCACCAGGGTCTTTAACTGCTGTCTGATCTTGGACTGACTCACCGCATAAATTAACGTGTTTGTGCAGCAACTTTAATTCATCAGCATAAATTCGGCACGGATATGGCGTATGTGAATGGCTCCCGCTCTCTCAGACTTTGCCTGTATTCTCAAAGATTTGCGAACCCGTTTAATCCTTAAAAGCAAATTCCAAATTTTCCACACATATCTCGATAATTTAGTCACCCTCTCACTGAGCACCATCAGCAATCTTTGATATAAAGCTCCATGTTGCTGCATCAGGGATTTATGTGCATTTTACTGAACTGGCAGCTGAGGCTGCAGAACAGATCCTGGGTTAACATGTTCAGTCACATCCGAACGATTGGAGGACACCCCCTTTCTTCCAAATGTCTGTCTCCCACTTTTAAGTTCTTCCATAACCGGGCCCATAGGGCGCTCCCAATTCCATTCAACCCTAAAATCTACCTCCTTTATCAGGGAAGAATCGACATGAATTAGCAGACGAGAACGGCACAATAATACGGATAGGTCCATTTATTTTCAATGCTTGAACTGATTTAAAGAACAGGACAACTACCACTCTCGGATATTCCTCATCAGAAGACAGGAGTCGATTTGAAAGGACAGAAAGTCACCATTCCCTGCATTCTGACAGAGGGAAACCGTTCCCAATCTAATTTTACAGGGACAATCCACGGCTGCCCTCTCCTGAAATCCCCACAAAAGTCACGATTGGAACTTTCAGTGTTACCAGAAAGCGACACAGAGGACGGAAGAAGCGCGAAGGTAGCCACTCCCCTCCCCGGTTACTAAAAGCTGGTTAGCCTGTGATGGTCATTATTGCAGGTGAGTGAAACGGTGCCGCGAGACGTAATATACTGGATTAGCTCTCTTGATGTTCAAAAGTGGCAGCCTGTATTTCAATGTAACAGTGATTAATAGTCTGACTGAGTGTCGTTATTCTCCTGACAATGTCATTGTCAAAAAGGGTCCTAGACTGACTGAGTGCAGGGTTCGAATCCAACTCGCCTGACAGCAAACCCTCAGCTGGAATGTTGCTTTCCAATTTTACCAGCTGGCTCTCTGATCGAGCAGAATGATATGTTTAACGTCACAATAGCAGCACGGGGTCAGGATTTCCTTTACTTTTCAATGCACTGAGTCTAGTGACTTCTCCTAAGACACTTCCAGACAGGTTAGCCTTCTGACATTGCACGTTTCCTGGCAGAATACATTGAGTGGGTGACGAATCTTTGTGTGACTTGTGTCCTGAATACAGGAGCAACATATGCATTCATTTCATTCGCCATTTCCTTCTTAGCTAATATTAACTCAATTTTATAACTCAGAATGGGAATTTCACTCTCGTTATTTACTCTTTTCCTTTCGAAAAAAAATCTGTTGCAACTGTTTCAACAGTAACATACATGTTACATTTTGTAGCTTGGTTCCCCTCATACTCTAATTTCTTATTCGTGGTAACTATTTAGTCATTCCTTGATGTCCCTTTTAATCTGGCCGATCATCTAACCTGGCAGCAAACTTTGCACGGTCTATTTCGTTTTCCATCAGTTCGATGCTTTCCCTAACTTTTTCAGATATCCGTGGAGGGTGGGTCCTCCATTAAGAATCTTCCTTTACTGCAGAGATATACTTATTCTGACTCTTCTGAAAAGCCTCATGAACTGTCAGCCACTGTTTCTCCTTTGATCTATGCCCTAGCCTAATATGCCGTTCGCTTCAGCTCGCTCAGCTTTCATGCCCACATAGATGCCTACATTTAAGTTTAAAATACTTGACCAGGTACACTGGATGTAAATTTTATACACCCATCGCAACTTCCGTATGGTTACTGTCATGTCATGAAAACCAACAACAACAAAAAAATCATCAACATCGATATCCCGCAACATAAGCAATTCTACAAAAGGAGCATCGTTTTTCAAACTTGTGGAATCCATTAGGGGCTGTATTGAGTACTCCAACGATGTTATTATTGATTGCATACAGTCATTCCCCATAGTTCCACGGCTACAGGCTGTGGGTGCTAAATTACATTCCCCTATTCCGGTCTTATCAGGTAGAAAATAGGATGAATTGGGTACCCTTGTTCCCTGTGTAATAGGATCGACAGAGGCTGAATGTCTTCCGCCTGCTCGTCTGTAACAAACACAAGAAGGGCTGAATAGCCTTCTTCTATTTCTGCGAAACTGGATCGAGGCATTGAATTTCAATTCTAAAATGCCGGACGCTCAGATTGACCTTATCCTGTTCCTGTGCAAAAGGCTGAAAGTTGTTGAATGGCTCTTAAAATCAACCTTAATGATGCGATACAAGAGACAAAGAATTACGTGTCTACCTTTGCTGATGATATTGATCTTTGCAGAAAAGCAAGATGAGGGGGAGAAACGAAAGGTTGCAGAAAAATATAGAATGATGAATTGAGCTGTCAATATGATGTTAGATGAAGTGTCATGTGTCGAAGTGTGAAGTCATTGACTTCCGCCCTAATATTATGAAAGCAGAGTATAATATTTAAAACGTGTGAAACGTGAAGGCTTGCGTGTAAACAAATCAATTAATCGGGCAGATGACACGTTGAGATTATTTGTAAAAGGATTGGATTACAGGAGTAAATACAAGTATATATTGTTCAAAATTTTGGAAAATGTAAGATTTGAATGTAGCGGAGCAGGTCAATCGGCACTTCTATCTTGCTGCACTATTCATTAAGTTCATAACTGACCTGCAAGCTCTCTGTACGCCAACTTCCGACAGGGTCCATAACCCTTAATTCCCTGCTCTACCAAAAATATTTCTAACTCTACATTGAATGAATTCCACGACATAGACTTACTCACCCTAAACTACTACTTAGTTTACTCACAGAATGCCACATAGTGACGAAAAGTTGGAAAAAATACTCACCTCATTAAAATGTCTATATTTTTATTATTCTTTTATGGGATGTTGGCATCGCTGGCGAGGGAAGCATTTTCTGCCCTTCCTGATTGCCCTGGAGAAGGTGGTGGGGAGCTACATTCTTGAGCCTTGTCTGTGCATGTGGTGCAGATAAACCCACTTTTCAGTTAGGGAGGTAGCTCCAGGAACTGACCTAGCGACAATGAAGGAACGGTGATAGCTCCTAGCCAGCATAGTGAGTGGCGGGGAGAAAAACGTGCAAGTGCTGGTGTTCCCATGTGCCTGCTGTTCTTGTACATCGAGATGGCAGCTGCTCTGAATATGGGATGTACTGTCTAAGGTAGAGTGGTGTACTCCTGAGGAAAATATTGTAGCTGGTGAGCACTGCCGTCGCTGTTCATCGGTGGTGGAAGGAACGCACGCCTATTGAAGGGCTGCCAATCAAGCTTTGTCGTGATGGTTTTGAGGTTCCTGAGTGCTGTTGGAGCAGCACTGATCCGGGAACTCTTGCGATGTGCATTGTAGATGGTGGCCAAGCATTGGGGAATCAGCTTGAGAGTTACTCGTCGCAGATTTCCTAGCCTCTAGCCTGCTCTTGTAGCCACAGTATTTGTATGGTTAGGCCAGTTCAGTTACTGGTCAACAGTTGGTCCTAGGGTGATGATATCGGGGTGTCCGGAAGTCCTAATATCATTGAATGCTAAGGGACGATGGTTAGATTATTTTTTTGGAGATATAAATTGCTTAGCACGTACGTGGCGTGAACGTTACTTGACTCTTTTCTTCCCAAGCCTGGATAATGTCCAGACATTCCTATATTTGGGCATGGACGGCTCAGTATTTATGGAGTTGCAAATGTTCTGTCCATTGAGCAATCGTCATCGAACATCCCCACTTTAGGTCTTTTGGTGGATGAAAGGTGATAGATGAAGCAGCTGAATGTGCTGAGGACTAGGCACAGTCCTGGGCATCTCCTGCAGTGACAACCTTGAACTGAGATAAATGAACTGCAACTACCACAACCATATTAATTTGTGCAAGATATGACTCCATCCCATGGTGAGTTTTCCCGTTGATTCGCATTGACTCAATTTATTTGAGGGCGCCTTGATGCCACACCTGGTCAAATGCTGCCTTGAAATTAAGTGTGGTCAGTGTCACCTCACATCTGGAGTTCTGCTCTTATCCCCATGTTTGGACCATGGCTGTGATGCTGTTGGGAACAGAGTGAACCTTGTGGAATCAAACTGAGCCTCAGTGAGCAGAGTACTGCTGATCAGATGTCGCTTGATGAACCCTTCCATTTCTTTCCTGATCATCAAATGGAGGCTGATGCGACAGTTAATAAACGGGTAGGGTTTGTGCAGCGTCGTTATGTATCACGTCCCTGGGCGATTTTTTCCCATATTTGGGTAGATGCCAGTGTAACGGTTCACAAGCCTTCAGTACAATTGCCGGAATATTCTCAGTGCCCATCGTTTTTCAGTATCCAGACTTCAGCGGCTTCCTGATATCACGGAGAGTGAAGACACTTGGCTGAAGACTATCATCTGTGACGTTGGGAACCCATGGAGGAAGCTAAGATGGGTCATCTACTCGCTTCTTCTGGAGGAAGATCTTTGCGAATGCTACAGCTTTACATTTTCGACTGATGTGCTGGGCCCTCGCAGCATTGGAGTTGTGGATATTTGTGTAGCCTCCTTATGCATTGAGTTGTTTAATTGTCTTTCTAACATGATTCCCCTTTCATATATCCTTGTTGACACTGCGCAATTTTACTATTCTTTACTAAATACCCAATTACCGCATCCGTACTAATAGATTATGACATTTTCCATACCACTTATGTTAAACTAACATGTCTGCAGTTCTCCCTCGTCCCGCTTATTCCATTTTTAAATCGTGATGCAACATCTGATACTTTGCAATTCGCTGGAGGCTTTCCAGAACCTAAAGAATTTTGAAAGAAAACAACCAATGCATCCATTGTTTCTTTAGCCTCCTCCTTCAGCACTCTTGAGATGAAGCAATTCTAGTCCAGCGAATTATTTAACCTTCAATCCAGTTCACATTTCAAGTACTAACTTTTCACTAAAAGAATTTATTTATTTTCACTCCCCAGTTTCACAAGTCCCTTGGTTGCCTAGCTTATCTTGGAAATATTCTGTATGTTCTTCGGTGACGACAGGCGAAAAGTTACTGTTTTGTTTCTATGCTGTTTCGCTGTTCTCCACGTTATATATGCCTGTACCCACGTGTAAAGTTACCAGATTTGCTCTTAATGTTCCTCGCTGGATTGCATTCCATTCTCTTCCCATTTCTAAATGAGTTCCTTGGTCCTCCTTTGCTGGGTTCTAAATTTTCCCCAACCCTCAGAATTACCACTTTTTTTCTTGCTCCACGATAAATCATTTCATTTCATGTAATGCAATATTTAACTTCATTTGGGAACAACGCTTGATTTTTCTTTCCCTGTGTGTGCTTGAGCTTTCGATGAATGCATGTCTCAGGTAGAAAGTGCATTATTTCCTTAAATACTCGCCATTGATTTCCACTGACAAATCTTTTCCTATAATTTTGCAATCCATCATAGCCAACTTGCCTCTCTTACATTCATAATTTCCTTTCCTCAGATTTAAGAACGAAGTTTTAGAATTCAGCACATCGCTTTCATACTTATTGCCAAATTCTTTCACTTTATTGTGACTATTTCCCAAAGACTACTTGAAAGCATGGAAATCCCATGAGTCTTTCTCATGGCATAGCACTAAATCCTGTCTAGCTCGATCCCGAGTTGGCTCCTCAATGTACTGGTTCTGAAACCAATCTCCTATACATTCAATGAATTCATTTTCCAGGCTATTAGTGCTGATTTGTTTAACCACGATCTTTTTGCAAACCAACTTTCTCATTTTCCTGCTTTAACCATGTTAATTCGAATTTCCTGATATATACCGTGCTACAATGTAGCACCGTTGCTTGGTGGCCTACAAACAACGCCTAGCAAAACCTGATCCCCTTGCCGTTTCCCAGCTCCTCACAAATTGTCCCATCATCGTTTGATGAAAGATCTGCTCCTGCCAATAATATCTTCCCTTATTAAGAGCGCTATGCAGCCTGCTTTCCGTTTTCGCCTATACCTCCGAAATGCTAAAGCCGCACGAAGCTGCATTTTGAAGGATGGAATATTCTGGGTCACAATTCTTGTGGCGAATATGCTTTCGTGCCACTCAACCGTTGCAAAGCGAAATTCGAAAGCTTCGACTTCGTAGTTGATCCTGGACTAAGCCTCGATTTTAACGTTCGAGTTGTCGCATTCTTCAGCAACTGTAATCAATGCCTTCCTGATATCAGCTGTTTGGTAACATATTGCATTCCCACTCTACACTCGATATTCCACGAACTGTCTGACAATGAATTTAACGTTATAAAGGAAGCATCTGCTCTCAATATTTGTCATCCATTATTTCAAACTGAAATAATTCTTTAAATTCGCTGCACAACTCCAAAACATTATCATGGCTTTAGAACTACACTTTCCCATATCTTCCAATACCAGATGTAAGTTGTGGCAGTCTCATGGAGTGCAAGAGCCTCGACAGTTGTGATGAAGGGGGCACGCCTGTACTACTCGTAGCTGATCCTTAATGTTTACCGGATTGTTGTGTCCCTGCCCCTTACAGTCAGAGATTCGAAGACAAAGCCCATCTGGCGCATCATTGAGAGAATCAGACAGGCCTTGCCAACTTTTGTCTTAAATCAGCAAAAAATGAATTAAATCCTCCCTTTGATTCACATCTTCAGAAGTCAGATCAACCTAACGAAGCACAAGGAATATCTGATCTTCATCACGCAGGCCAGGGGTACTGTAAAGAATTAGCGCAAGGAGTATTGCAGCCTCCACCTTTACAATAACGTTTATTTTCTTCACCTGCGACGCCATCATCGAAATTAGCTCATTTTGAATACGAGGTCCAATAAAATGGTCAGGAGTGTATTAGTTTTTGATGCATGGGACATATCCTTGCAAAGTAGGCTCCAATTTAGCTCTGATGACGATTAATCCAAGAAAAGATACATTGTTGTGTTCATAAAGTCGTGCATGTGTTCAACGAAATTCTGAGTTTTGCTCAACTAGAACTGAACGGCTGCTATGATGCCTGTCAACGTTGCTTGTCATTTTTTCTTCACCTTGTTTATTTATTTCTGTGCTTACTCATCCAGTGCCTTCATTTCTGGGAACATTCGCTTTGTTTCAATTCATTTTGTTCCGTTTTGAATATGCTCCTTAGATAATTCGATGACATTGCAGTCTATCATTGAGATGTTTCCAGGCACTGCAACATTCCTTGCATAATTTCTGTGCAGTTTCTGAGCCGTACAATTTGCAGCGGAATCAAAAAGCCGCAACAGCGATTTTTCATATACACCAGGCAATTTGTTGCACAAATTTCCCCGTTTGGCATTTCCCGTGAGCTTAAGTCTTCTGAAAGGTTTCGCTCTCATCAGCGATTGGAAAGACATAGGCACTGCCCATTATTTCAGAGGCTCTCTCCTCACTGCAATGTCTATCGCCTTCTTGTTGATTAAATCTGGCCATTTTTTTGGACCATACTTCTTCAGTGGGAAGCGCGTCGGAAGAATTCGCTATTTCATCAGCCTGTGAACGTTTAGCACTAACGTCCTCTTCCTCGGCCTCGGTGGTACATTCGCTGGACTGCATTAATTCAATATTTTGCAGATTTGCCGAAAAACGTTTAAAAGCCTTCTGGTTTTCCGGAGAACATTTCAGGATCTTATCATTCTCTCGTTTTTTTTTCTGTCTTTTCTCCGCACCCGAGCAATATTTCCCCCATTTTCTCTGTCTCCGCTCGTGCTAGCCACTGAATCCTAAATACGAATAGGGCCGCTCATTTGCGTCAGTTAAACAGACGCCTTCAAGCTTACTCAGAAATTAAAGGTCGCCCGCATTCACAGGTCACCCAGCGCAGTCCATATCCCACCCTCAAAGCGCGGTGCCAGGCCCTGTCGCCACAATTGTCCATACGCGAGGTGCGGCTCTATCTGCCACACTCTAACATCGAAGCACGTGCACCTTGGTCCCACCATTCTATCACATTCTTTAGGACAGTGACATTCCGTCTCTATTTCCCATCACTACCCCTTCTGCCAAATTGTGTTATTTTATATTGCAATACATTAAATTGCATCTGCTTTTCTCCTGCCTATTCTGCTCGTCTCTCCATGTCCTATTGCAGCGGATTTGTATCATCCTCACTGGTTAACGTCCACCCCACCATGTGTGCATCACTAACACATTTTGAGACGTTGTGCTGTATTGCAAGATCCTACTGGTTTATATCGAGCAAAAATATAACAAACCCGGATTCGTGGGGAACACCACTTGCTCCCATCATCCAGATTCAAACACAACGATAACAAACACGATCTGTTTTCTGTGCATTACCGAATTGGGTGTAATTGGAAAGCGACCCCTCCCCTTCCCACAATCCGTGCTTATATCCTCTTTAATGAGCCTAAATGTTCTTAAGCAGCCTTAGCTACGATAATTTGTCAATTAATATCACAAAATGCACTTAGCCATGTATTCTCTTCATTACTCTTCTCTTCTGTGATATCAAAATGCAAATAGTTTGTTCAAGCATCTTCTTATGTAAAGGTATGGTGTTACAAACCAGTAATCATTCTTAATTAAACTCAACCGTCTCCAATTCCTGGCTAGACTCTTGGCAGTCAGGGCAGGTTTCATTACTCCTTTAGTGCAGCAGCTGAACAGTGAGAGCAGAGATTTATAGATAGCGGGGAGCTGAGCACGAACAGGTGATATTTTCTTTAAAAGAGCGGCAGTTGAGGCGCTAGGGCAGAAATGTAAAAAGAGCGGGAACTGAGTTGCCAGAGGAGAGTTTTAAAAAGAGCTAGAGCGAGATAGTGGCAGCTAGATAATCAAAACACAGCTTGAAAAGTGAAAGGTTCTCTTCCCCCAGAGCAGGGATTTATAAAAGTGCCGAACATAAATAGTTGGAGCATAGTTTTATAAGAAACATTATCTATGACAGTGATTTGACTATAGTAGAACAGAGCTGTCGGACTGTAGAAGTGGGAAACGCAGTAGCTGTGCAGCCATGATAATTAATTATTGTTCATTAAGGGGGTTTTGGCGTCAATCGCTCGAACAGCATTTATTGCCCTGACGTAGATACACTTGACAATGTGGTGGTGAGCTGCCTTCTTGAATCGCAGCAGTCCCTCTGGCAACCCTACACCCGTAGTGCTGTTAGGGATGGAGTTCCTGGAATGTGAAGCAACGACAATGAAGGAACAGGGATATCTATTCAAATCAGGCTGGTGAGTAGCTTTGTGGATTTCTTCCAGATCGTTGTGTTCCCATACACCTGCTTCCCATTATCCTTCTAGGTTGTTGCGTTCGTGGGTTAGGAATGTAATATCTAAGGTGACTTCGAGAATTCCAGCAGTGCACCTTGCAGATAGTACACACTGCTGCTATTGTTCGTCGGTGGTGGAGGGAGTCAACGTTTATTGATGTGGTGTCAATCAAAGGCTGATTTGTCCCAGATGCTATCATGCTTCTTGACTGCTATTGGAGCTGCACGCATCCAAGCAAGTGGAGAGTATACCATTGCATTCCAATCCTGTGCCTTGTAGATGGTGGAAAGTAATTGGGGAGTCAGGAGGTGTGTTACTCGCCGCAGGATTCCTTGCATCTCAACTGCATTTGTCGACGTCGTGCTTTCTGGCCAATCCAGTTCTGTTTCTGGTCAATGATAACCGTTACAATGCTGATAGTGCGACTTTCGGTGATGGTAATTCCATTGAATGTTAACGGGAGATGGTTTGGTTTTCTCTTTTGGCTGGTACTTCTATGGTGTGAATGTCATTTGCCACATGTCAGCCAAAGCCTGAACATGCTGCAATTGGCAATGGACAACCTCATTATCTCAGGAGTCACGAATTGTGTTGAAAATTGAACAATCATCAGCGAACATCCCCCTTTCCGACCTTAAGATGGAGAGAAGGACATTGATGAGGGAGCTAAACATCGTTGAGCCTCGGAATCTACCATGAGGAACTCAGGTTCCCTCAGGAACTAGAAGGACTGGGAGCTGAGCAGTCGGGTGCATATTTAGAAAGTGCAGGCGCCGAAAAGCCAGAGCAAACATTTAGAAAAGAGTGGTAGCTGAGCCGGCGGTTTGGGCATTTAGTAATTCAGACCCTAAGCAGCCAGTGCCAAGATATCAGAAAAACTTTAGCTGCTCGAAAAGACGGATCACGTATGCTTTGCTGTAAGAGCAATTAATGGTTGGCAATAACTGTATTTCTTGTCAGTTATACCCCTCATGCCATGACAGAACCTGTCTTGTTTTTAATGTTAACTTATTCAAGGACAGCGGTTGTAGTTTTCTATTTAATGCCACTTTCATTGGCAGTTGTTCTGGCCAATCATTTTGCCGCGAGATTAGGGTGGTTAATTAAGAATGATCAAGACGTTTTTGGATTAATATCTCATAAAAGCGAATGACCCAGATAACAGGGAGAAGCCGGAAGATTGGCTGCCGGCTGCATCTTCCTTTAGAGGGAAAATAAGGAAAGGACGGGACAAATGGTCCGCTTCTGTGCTGTATCCCGACTATGTTTGCGTTCTACAAACGGCATTTAAGTTAGGTATATGAAAAGAATATGCGACGAGAATAATTACATTTTTTTTTCACGTTCTATACACAGGTATACACAGAAGGAAGTAGATGGTAGGGCCATGTGTGATGAGACGTTTCTTGGCTGGGAATTCGTGCTGATACCTGGTTGAAGCGTCACTCGCTATATTGATGAGTGGATATTAAGTTAAACATATTAAAACATTCGAGAATTATGATAACAGCCATTTGGTGGCTGTGTGTGTGAAACGACCAGATAATATGAAACAGAGGGTCTTGTGAATGAGCATGTGGGGAGGCGGTAGCCCCATTAATCGTGAAAAAAATAAATATGAGCTATTCGTGCTTTCAAATGAATCGTAGGGAAATCGAATTTAAAAGTTTTGAATCTAAGTTATGGAGCCGTCTCTCAGCCCAATGGATCATGGGAATGAGTGATCAATTGCACCAATGCTCGTCCTTTCACAAAACACGTGATGACCAGGCCTTCCTGGTTTTAAACATGTGAGGTATATGGAACTCTGAGAAGCAGCTCATTGTGCAACTGTCCGATATTTGGAGGGTCCCAGACTTCATGAAACTTTTACTGAAAATTCCCCCTATGTACTATTTGGCCCAGAATAGACGCTGTAGGAAATTTGTGACGCTTGTCTATGTTACATTTGTCACTTATCGTGATCCAGTTGGTGATGTTGGGGTGTTCTCTTGTTGATCAGAAAGAACTGTTCCAATGAACACAAGGCTGTCAGAACCTGGCATCACATTTCACCATTTCAAACGCTGCAACGCTAACAGGGGCTGTTCAGTATTTTTATTATTATTTGTTATTATTATTATCACAACTTACAATTCACCATTGATTACAGTATGCTGTGAAAATGAGTTAAATCTGGCATTATATTATAAAAGAGCATTTTTAGTAGGATATTATTTTATCGAGAGTGCTTAAGCGTTGTTACAAACATTTTGCTAACATGAGTTCTTTCAGGGCACAAAGTTTATGTCCTCCTGTAAAGGTCAATGGGTTTACAGCTTTAATTCAGCTTTAATTTTGCGCACATTTTCACAAGGTACTGCATTCCGCTCTTCAGCTCTTCCCTGAACTTAGCCTGTGCCAGCACATAAATGAATGTATTTGTGCAGGAACTGAGGACCCCAAGCATGAATCCAACTGATTCAAGCTCAATTGCGGCAGAATTCGATGTGACTGTTACACGCAGAGAGATAAAATAAATAAGCGCAGTTGTCCAGAGCAATATAAAGCTGCCGGTTATACTGAAGAGTAAAATAATGGACTTTCTTCGGATTTCTATTTCAGGGTCCTTGTGATATTCTCCATTGCTGCAACCGCGGAGACTCCTGCGAACTTTACTGGCCGCCAAAATACGTCTAGCAGTCAAAACATTTAGCAACAAAATTAGAACGAATGGAGCACATGGAGTCAAGGTAAGGGTAAACAAGTCAAATGCGGCCCATTCAGCAGAAAGGAAAAATGTCTGCTTTAGGACACAAGCATGAATAACATTGTCCATTATATACACAGGTTCATACGCAAAGTACCAGGGAATGTTTACCAAACAACTCAACACACTCACCACTGATATGACAGCTACCGCTGTTGTACCCGTGCAATATTTTTTTCGCAGCTTCTTACAACATATGACCACAAAACGATCGAAGGTGAACACCAAAGTTAACCAGACAGAGGCTGATGTGACTACATTAATCAATGTCAATTTTAGTTGGCACAACGTACTCATGGTCAAGAATAAAACAGGGAAATAAATATCCAGCGTATTCTTCAGTATGGCTTCAGCAAAAACAACCAGGAGATCCGCCGCAGCCATGGCGATCATATAGTGGGTAATACATTTGGAGAGGCCACACTTTCCTCGGGAAAGAATCACAATCGCAACAACATTAACTGTAAGAGAGAGATTGAGAGAGCTTGAGAGAGACAACACAGATGAACGTGATTAATTTTCTTCCTGTTGCAGCAAAGGATCGTGCATTTGACCCAAATATGGACAGTCTGCTTTCCGAGGTGAATATGTTTTAAATGTTAACGGGACCTCGAGAAAGTGCTTAGGGAAGAGAAACATCAGTCGATAATTCGACTTTTGAAAGGAACATCTTCAAGGAAAACTGGACAACTATTGTACAATAACGATTGAGATTGCTGAGGGCGAACTTGACCTGGACAATTTGAATGCACACAAACGGCTGGTCATGGTCGATTTTAAAAGGTAAATGGAAGGTGTAAATGGTCAATTCATGTGTGTTGGTACAATGTGAAATGGGAAATCAAAACGCAAAACAGAATCTAGGCCAAGTAGAGATATACTCTGGAGGAGGCAGTGGCGTAATGACTGCTGGGTGGTCTATAGATGTGAATAAGTACTGGGAAGGATTACTGTGCAACATAACTTACAGCTTGAAGGTAAAATATTGCTCAGGGGCACGATCATAGTCTGAACACTTGTGAGGGTAAAGATGGAATGGTAAAAACAGAGGACCAAAAAATTGTCACTGAGCTACATAAAAGACCAGCTTAGATGAGGCCGAATGCAAGTTTACATAGGCGTCATCACAGTGGCGGTACAATGCCAATCGTTACTATGTGACATTCCTATGCACGTTCCCAGGGAGAAGTTTTATTCGGGGATGAGAATTGATCAGTCATGTGTTTTAAGTCAGACTGAGTAAGGTGAGATTGATATGCTGGCTCGGCATTGTGCTGGATTATTTCAGGTCAATGCATCGCTAATTCATTGCAGAAAGACTGAAGGAACATTGCTATGCAGAATGGGTGCACTCAGTTCTGATCAAGAGGGCAGTTTAATGGCTGACTGGGAACGGTGACATTGTTATCAGATTAAGTGGGCAATGTTTATTGACCATAGGAGAACATTTCTTGCAAAGCATAGTGAATGAGCAATTCGAAAATTTGATACTAGTGAGGTCATAAGTAGCGTTTTGCTTCCGAGTAGACAGGACAGAGTTCCCATTAATTGATCGGCTGCAGAACAAATCACTTTGTTGCCAAAAGGGCAGAAGGGATTCGCTTGCGTCTGAAGCACAGCATCAGTGTGAAGTGATTTGAAGTGTGAAGCTGAAAATAGATTTTGGTTGGCCAACAAGTGCAGAAGATTGCGATAATGATTGACCGTGATGGGCACATCGATTTGAGTCTGAAGACTAACATATGTTCAGAAAAGTGAAATTACGAATTGTCGATTACCTGAAGATAAAGACCTAACTCCTAACACACCCATGTTTAAATTATTATACTCTACAGCTTATTTCATTTCAGATGGGCAAAGCTCATAAAACTCATGAATTTTAGCATTATTTGGTAAAATGTATATTTCTTTTTTTTTTAAATGCAGGAACCTTTTTAGAGAATTAGTGAAGTTATTCAATGCTGCATTATTATACAGAAGATTAACATCAGACATTTATACTGATTACTGCTGAAATTAAATGATCTATATAAGTCAAGCAAAATTGACGTGAGCCTCAGATAATCACGGTTGGATTATGATTTCTGTTGTTTACTTAGTCAACGTCCACTTGAATTTTGAAGAATGGACTTTCTAAGTGAATCTCACTGAAATAATTTGTAGCTGCCATATATGTAATAACTTGATGTAGACGTTTATTAAATTAGTTTTCTACATTTCAAAGCAAGTTAGATAAGTTAGCAAGAGTGTAATGCTGTGAACAGAAAGTCGGTATGGCTACAAGCTCAAGACCACCTTCTCTCAGAAACTGTTTTTCCAAAAATATTTTCCGTTGAAAGCTCAGGCAAGAAACAAAAAAGTGAAAAGTAAACATGAAGGCGCTGCCACCTTCTCCACCACAATCTGTTGCTACATTTAATCATGGTCCCGGAGGCAGAGCCTTTCTTCCGCACAATCGTCGAAATCGGACCACTCATGTCTCAGTTAGCAACCTGCGTGCTGAGATAGATGTTTGAATACTTACGTCTGGCTTCAGTACTTGAGAAGAAAATTCTCGGCTAATGCTTCATTGCCATAGTGAAGTAGTTCTGCACTATCGGATGTAATAACTTTCAGAACAGATGTCAAATCGAATCACAGGGTAAACGTCAAAGAATCCATGCTACTATTTCGCCGAACAACATTGTCGTAGCCCCTTGCGTCCTGAACACTATTTAAACCTCTGCCAAATCCCACAAAAAGGGTCATCTGGTCATTGTCAACTTGTTGCTTGTGGAAGCTTCACGACCAAAACTTGCCTGTCACCTTTTGCGTTAATTCAGTGACTTCATCTAAATTCATTACGGTGGTCGATAACTGAGGCTTTTGAAATGCATATATTTCAATAGACAAGTGAGTAAGACATCTGAATGTCTTCAGCACACACAGTAATCTGTTTCACCGAGACTTCCAGATATCGTCTCTGCATACAGATTTGTAAAAGCATCGCTTTGGTAATAAGTATGTGATTTGACAGGAATTCCGCTGCTTTAAATATTGGAAAATGGATGAAAAACAAGCAAAGGCGTCAAGTATTTCAATCGGAATTTTGCAGAATGAGAATTTGCCTCTGCACAGATTTTCACAGATTGTGTTTTCTACAAGTTGAAACTCGGTTATGCACTTGATTATGATAATTATTGCAGAGCCCACCTGTTACATGTCATTCCGTAAAGCAAGAATAAGGTGTCAGCAGTGGATACCACGGAGTGAAAGATACAGCAACAGGAAGAAATCTGTTCACGTTATGGTTAAACATACATTCCTGCTTTGATAACGCCCCAACAGTAAAGAAACGATCCCATGTTATCGGAACCGGCGTTTGAGAAGAACATCAACATCCTTTTATACGGGTAATGATTGTATTTGGGCTCTTACCAGGAACACCAATAGCCGCAAGAATAGGATAGTAAATGGCTTTTATCTGGTGAAGTATCAGTTCTCCCATCTTTATGAGGAGATGTCTTTTCTGCTGAGATGGATGCACAAGATGGAATGAACGTGTGAGCCGAAACGTAGAAATCCTCTTCTTTAAATTCATTTCAGGAAAATAAGAGAAACACGTTAAAATCACAGAAGATTTGGAAGGAGATGCCACATTAATCAATCTGGAACACCCGGGGAAAACTGGCACGACAGCATTCGTAGCAGGGAACAGGGGAAACCTGTTACCTTTGACTCACATGGAGCTCTTCGTTAACTAATCAAACCCACGGAAGATACGATCTAGAAAGACAAAGGCAACATGACCATGGGAACGTCAGGAGCTGAACGTTCCTCTCCAAACCACTCATCGCCCTGGTTCGGAAAAATATCGCCGTTCCTTCACAGCCTGTGCGTCAAATTAATGGACCCGCCGTCCCCCCGCTAACAATACCGTGGATGTAACTACACCACAAAGACCGCAGCAGCTCACCACCCACTTTACAAGGGGAATTACAGATTGGCAACAAATGCTGCCGTTGCTAGCGTTACCCTCATCCATGAACGCAAAGAAGGACAGAAATTGATATTGTTAGTCCGAGAGCATGTTAATAAACGTACATCGGAAAACGACAGATTCGAGAATGGGTTTGTAAATGGCCCGTATCTGATGAAGTACAGCAAATTATATCCTCGGTGAGAAGCGTTAACTCCTGTTGAAACAGATACACCGAGCGTTTTGGAAAACATGAAATGTGACAGTCAGAGAGACTGTTATGTAGGCAGCAGATAAATCCCCATGAACGCATTCATGTCCCCTAAAGAAATCAATTAGTTTCAGTCATTTAACAAACAGGTTACGTCAGTCGCTCCCATTGTGAAAGGAACCGTTTCGAAATGAAACGTCGAACATTGCAATTATCTGTGCGGTCAATACAATTGAAAGGGCTATATTTTAACGAGCATCGGGTAGATCCCAAAGTGGATAGTCACGGCGGGAAATGACTGACCCACAGAGCGATGTTGAGAATCAAATCGTTACTAATTTAGATCAAAATTATTCGAGGAACCTCAATTCGCATGAACCGCCAGAGGAAGTAGTGGGGAAATTTCAGATGCTCACCACTGTTTTGTGTTTCGGGACCCATTCTATGTTCCAACAGGGCACATGGCTGATGTATGTATTTGTCATTTAATCTTCCAGAGGGAACTCATACGCTGCCCAGATCTTTCGGTGGATTCCTCTGGGAATGACATTTCCGTCAGTGACTTGACCTACATTCTGTGTAGTTGCACATAAATTTGCACCATTCTGCCTGGAAATTATAAACGCAACCATAGGAACTGGAAGGTTGGTATTGGTGGTGACCTGATGCGCAACAGAAAGTGTCTGGAGAAGGCTTTTGTTTTCTGTACCGAAATATTTCAAAATAATGCGTTCAAGACAATCCGACCCCAGACACCCTCAGTAACGATTCCCCAAGCCATGCAATCCTCCTGCTCACCCACTCACAAACTCCATCCAGACTGATGTTTGAACTGAATGAAAAACAATTTTTGGAATAAAATAATTGGATATCTAGAGTACATAGCTTGGAGCGTATTCCACGCTTTACATTTAACTCGTGGCCCTTAAATGTCTTCTGCAGACAATCATTAGCAGATGGATGCACTGAGTATAATGAACCCGAACCGACGGCGCCTCCGGCTTTACTGTGGGCTGCATTTCAAACAAGCACCCAAAACAGAATAGTTAAGGTCAGTAGGTCATTCGGCCCCTTGAGCCTGTTCTGCAACTCGGAAAGCTCATGGTTTACCTGATCGTGGCCTCAGCCCCGCTATCCAGGCTGCTTTCACCCAACCAGTGCAGTACACCGGCCACCTCCGCCACCTCCCTCACAACACGTACATCCTCATGACCCTAGTCTCCCTTATTGGTCAATGAAATATCCAACTCAGCCATAAATATGCGACAGCCCTGAACAGATGATCAGTGTCTTTTGCTCTTTGGTGATGGCGTCATAATCAGAGCGATGCAAAGTGGTTCGTCATTGTGAACCCATTTCATGTCACTTGCGGCGCCAAATGAGGCTGTTTAATGGCTCCAGCTCTGTTTGTCATATATTTATCGGTCATTCTCCAAGCATGCGCTCAAAGAGCTTAACACAAGATTACACATTTATTTCAGGACCACAGGCAGCCTTTTCAAAGAGCCAAAGTTAAATCCTTGCACAGAGGTTACTGGAAAGCTACAGAGGGAAGTCTTATTCGCGGACCAATGCGCACTCATAGCTCAGGATCCGGAGACATTCAGCTGCGTGCTGAGCGCTTTGCTGCAAACTCAGAATGTTTTCGATTGACAATATATCTGAGGATAGAGATGCTGTATCAAACCGTTGCTGGTTACGTGCTCCAAGATACCACAGCCGCTTTGAACAACGCACCCCTCTGTTCAGTACGGAAGTATTGCTAACTTGGTAGCATGCACTCCAAGGGCACTAACTGGATGGGCAAATTACCCTCCGCCTGACAAAAACAAGCTCGGCACTTGGCAGGCTTCACTCACTGACTTCTGCAAATCAAACATGGATTTTCCCTCAGATGGAATATCGAGTCCTGCCAGGCAGTGTTTTTTATATCACTTCTATATCAGTGCGAGACTTGCATAATCTTTCGGCCTCATAGAAAGCAAATGAAAACTTTCCAACTTCACTGTCCATGAACCATTTCCAACGATTGTTGGCAAGGGCAAAATCCGCAAAACCGATGATCTTGCAAAGTGCAGCATACCTGGCATCGAAAATATGTTCATTAGAGCCCCGGTTCCCTGGGTAGGTCATGCGGTTCATCTGGAAAATGCCTACGTACCAAAACGCCACACTCGGTGAGCACGGGGAGCTCCACTACAGGATGCATGAAATCTCAAAGACAAACTCAGAGATTGCAAGCTGGATCCCACTGCATAGGGTCCTGACATCACCTTCCTAGAAGCAAAGTGGCGTGCCTGCACCATATGAAGCATACATCTGGCGCACCGGAATCCTGGTACTAAAATATGGGGTTCGCAGGCCTGCTTCAGGCGAAAAGCCCAGTGGGGAAGGAGGATTGGGGACCGGGGCAAAACTGTTATGGCCCCCAGTCAAAATCCTGCACAAATGTGGCAGATTTGTGGCGGTCGTCGGGCACATTTTTCGGGAAAGGGGAGCCTTTCTATACCTGCATGTGCTACTTAGCATTCCTCGTCCAAAGCGCGGCCAAAGAGAAAGTTGTAAGCCTACTCTCCAGGTCTCCCTAAAGCACGGAGGCCTTAACACCAGGTAGCGGGAGGAGAATGCTGCCGGTCTCTCGGCCTGGCACAACGTGTTCAATCAAATCGAAAACCGCTCCGAGGCTCAGCGACTCAAAAGAATGGAGAAAGGCCGAGTCACAACAAGGAGAAGTGAACCAACCTGGACCTTTCATTTCCACTTGAAAGTGCAAAAAACGTGTCCCACGGCGGAAGAACATGTAGGTACAGAATTGGACTCCTCAGTCATCTGAAATCACACTGAGCCTGACGGACTTCATTCTAGGTACTGAGGGAATGCCACTGACGTCACTCAGATGAAATACACAATTTCAGGAAGGTAGGGCACCTTCACCTTTTCAAGGGAAATTTGGATCGAGCAATAAATTGTGGCCAATCTAACCACATCCCCGCCACATGAAAGGATACGTTTGAAAACATGATTGTGAACAAAATAACAAACCTTCGGCGCAACCAAATGGAGGAATCATCCAGTGATTTCAGCATTTGTGGAGAACAGAGTCCAGCGCCTTAAGGACAAGGAAGCGCGGGTTAAGTTAGTTTATTCCGCTGAACAGACATTTTATGCAGAATTTGGAAATCGATTGTGCAAGTATAGATTGATCTAATCTCACACGTGATATCACACTGACAATTTTTTTTTTGCAGCGCACTCACATGTCGAATAGCCGGGAGAATTAATCATCAAGATAGTTAGATTGACAGACCGACAGACACATAGATGCACAGATAGACAGACATTCAAATGGAATGATTGATTTGAAGAGAGAGTTGTACACGAGAGAGAGAGCGGGAGACAGAGCGTGCGGCAAATGCAGCGAGCGAGTGAATGAGCAAGAGAGTGAGAGAGCGAGATGGATGGACAGATAGATACATGGATGGATGGATGGATCGATAGATGGATGGATGGATAGATGGACGGACGCATGGACGGATGGACGGATGGATGGACGGATGGATGGATGGATGGACGGACGGATGGATGGATGGACGGATGGACGGACGAATGGACGGATGGATGGATGGATGGACGGACGGACGGATGGATGGATGGACGGATGGATGGATGGATGGATGGATAGGTAGGTAGGTAGATAGGTAGGTTGGTAGATAGGTAGGTTGGTAGATAGATCGGTAGATAAAAGCAAAAACTGCGGATGCTGGAAATCCAAAACAAAAACAAAAATACCTGGAAAAACTCAGCTGGTCTGACAGCATCTGTGGAGAGAAACACAGTTAACGTTTCGAGCTCGTATGACTCTTCAACAGAACTAAGTGAAAATAGAAAATAAGTGAAATATAAGCTGGTTTAAGAGAGGGGGGTTGGGGCAGGTAGAGCTGGATAGAAGGCCAGTGATCACTGTCAAACGGACTCGCAACTTTAATTGTCTTCCTCTCCACAGATGCTCTCAGACCTGCTGAGTTTTTCCAGGTATTTTTGTTTTTTGTTTTAGTTAAATAGATAGATGGATGGATAGATAGAAAGATTTGAACATGAAGGGCTGAAATACAAGTGCTTCTTGCAACAAATATCCACTGTCGGATCATTGATAAGGGCAACTGTGAAGCAGAAAGACGAGATTGTGAATTATAAAGAAACATAGAAACCCCATGCATTTACACGTGCGAGATCCGAGTATTGCACCCGAATAAAACTGGGAATTTCGCCTGACAAATCCTCCTTAACATCGGATCTGATATGACGCCCATCACCTCTGTTGCTGCCTTTCGCTTCAGGTAGCAAATAACACAATTTGAAGGATAACACTTTCCTCGCGGCAGTAACAAAAGCATCACTAATCTACCGGGAAGAGAAAAAAAAAACTGGGAATAATAAATCAAAACTGATTCAGCAGACCTGGAGCCAAGGGTACATTTTCCCTCGACGTGGCCTAAAACCCTCAGCTCTTAGCTGCATTAAATATGTAAACTGATAATCGACCTTGGCAACACATTCAGTCACATAAATGTGTCTAAATACCATTATCAAAAATGCTTCGTGACAATCGCAAAAATAAAGTGAACAATCTTTCCAATGAGGAAGAAAGATGCCAAGAGGGGGGAAAATCATCCATGGCTAAACAAGGAAGGTAAATGTGACACAAAGTCCAAAACTAAGGCATACCAAAATGCAAAGGTCAGTGACAAGTTTTACACTTGTAACTTTGTTACACTTTGTACACTTGACACTTTAACGATGAACAGAGGGTTATTAAAAAGCATAAAAGACCCAAGGAAAATTAGCACAAAATGTAAAAACAGATATCAAAAGCTTCTATAATTATATAAAAGGAAATAGAGTAGCTAAAGTGAATGCTGGTCCCGTGGAGGGTAGGACTGGAGAGTTAATAGTGGTGAACGCAGAAATTGCACTATATGTTTTGCCTCAAAATTTTGCCCAAATTTTCACGGTTGAGGAAACTAGTGCCACCCCTATCGTAACATGTAGAGCAGAGGGTATAGAGAACGAGGAACTTAGAACAATTACCAGAACTAGAGAAAAAGTACTGAGCAAACTATTTTGATTAAAGGGTGACAAGTCCCCTGGGCCCGTGGACCTAAATCCCAGGGTCCTGAAGGATGTGGCAGCGTAGATAGTGAATGTATTGGTCATTATTTTCCAAAATTCCCTGGATTCTGAAAAGGTTACAGTGGATTGGAACAATCCTAATATGACGTCCTTATTCAGAAAGGCTGGGGGCGGCAGAATGTAGGAAACTATAGACCAGTTTAATGTCTGTCGTTCAGAAATTGTTGGAATCCATTATTGAGTAATTCATAACGGGGTATTTGCAAAGTCGATATAGAATCGAGCAGAGTCAGCATTGTTTTATGAAGAGTAAATCCTGTTTGGGTAATTTGCTAGAGTTTTTTGAACATGTGAAAAACAAAGTGGATAATGGAGATACTGTGGATGCTGTATTTCTGGACTTCCAGAAGGCCTTTGAAAAGGGGCCGCACAAAAGATTAATACACAAGGTAAGATCACACGGAGCGATGGGTAATATATTAGCTTGGAAAGAGGATTCATTAACTAACAGAATGCAAAGAGTCGGAATAATGAGTCTTTTTCTGGATGGCAAGCTGTAAATAATTTGTTTCGTCAGGGTTCGGTCATTGAGGCCCAACTATTTACAAACTTTATGAATAACCTGGATTCAGGGATAGTAGGCACTATAGCTAAAAATTCAGCTGAAACCAAAATAAGTGGGAAAGCAAGTTGTAATCAAGATATACAATATTTACAAATTGAGATGGACAGGTTAGGTGCATGGAAGAAAATTTGCCAGATGGTGTTTAACAGGAATAATTGTGAGCATATACATATTGTTTGGAAGAGTAAAAAGGCGACATGTTATTTAAATGGAGAGAAACTTCAGAATGCTTCAGTGCAAAAGGATCTCGGTTAACTCAACTGACCTGTACACTATTGACCAGAATGTCCGGTCCTTGATCTCCAAGCTTAAGGACATTTTAAACGGGGACAGGGAATTCACAACAACCAATTTAATACAGGCCATGACATGATACAGTTAATTCGTAACCTGGCTACAGTTTTGGAAGGTCATGCGGGGACTATCAATAAATTGATCGGGATAGGAAAACATATTTCAGATGAAGCAAGCAGAAATGATGTCTCCAGCACCTATGGTCCCTGGACACTGCAAAAAGCCCGAGAGAATTTTAAACAGATTAATGAAGAGGTAGTTACTTTATGGGTAACTAATGAACATTTATTTAATCTTTCACGAAATAACGAGCATGCCTTGACTGCTTGCCAGCTCAGAGGTTTAACACGTGTATATAGAATGAATCTTGAATGTATAGTGAATAATATTATGCTATTAGGCATTGTCTTAGTGATACCTGTTATGCCTATGTCAACACGCGGCAGAACAGGGAGCGAGCGCCGAGAGGGAGATGCGGAGCGAGAGAGTGAGAGAGAGAGGAAGTAGAGAGGAAGGGAGACTGAGCTAGAAGGGGTTAGGGAGAGATAAGGACAGCGACAGAGCGAGAGAGCGAGAGAGAGAGAGAGATAGAGAGGGAGAGAGAGAGAGAGAGAGAGATGAGGGGAAATGCAGAAAACGAACATATGAAATGGGTGAATTACTGCAGACCATTGCCGTCCTTGGGCTGCCCCAGAGCTCTGAACATATAATGAGTTACTGTGGTTAATGTTTCAAGCATCGAAACTCATCAGTGAGTTAATAACCAAGTAATATGTTTTGCTGATGCTGGTCAAATGATCAATATCGACCCCAAGGGAGACATCTGCCTTTCTTCCAATAGTGGCAATCAGTGTGGGATTTTGGATGATCGGGTGAAACACATTGAAGGTAATTGGCAGATAACCCGTTGGAAGATGTGGAAAAAGTATTTATACAGAAACTGTCCATGTGACCTGTAAGGTGATTCCTGAAAGGGTAATGGAAGAAGGTGCAATGTTAAATCACAAATGAGGGGTTGTGGACGTAAAAGAACGGAAAAAAGAACGACGGCTGAGAAATAGAGATTGTGAAGAGATAGAGTGGCCGGTATTCGGCAGCTATTTCGAAGATCAAGGAGCTGGTCCATGGGATAAATGGAGCTCCTCTCCGGAGATTCTCTCTTACCTTATAAATCATTAACAATTATTTTAAACCTCTTCCAGTTCAATCATTACACAGATCGGTCTCTCTGTTGGTTAACAAGTACCCGGCTCGGGTGACTGTCTCTTTATCTTGCTCAAAGTGGAGACAATCATCATTGTGTGCATGTTATTATTAACTACATAATTGCTCCTCAGTTCCAATAAAGAGCATCTGTGCTGGTAGTGCACCAGAAATCCAAGTACCAATAATAAAGCTTTCCAGGTCTTCTCTTGAGCACCTCAGAGTCACAATGAGATAGCTGGAGCACAGATGATCTTTATTGGAACTGAGCCTAATGGAGGTTAGCATATTTCACAGTAGCCACCGTAGATCAATATTGATTGGAACAGGAGGAATCGATTTCGCACACCAAGCATGTCCCTTCTTTCAACTGACAGCTGTCTGATGTGTGCTGAACACCATCACTCCAATTTTATCCCATAACCATTAAACCCCTCTCCAAATGTAAACCCATCATTTCAGTTCCGGGCCCTTTAAAGAGACAGCAAATAATAGCATTTTAGTTATTGTGGACCTACCCAGTCTCCACTGATATCATCTATGACAATTCTACAAGGCGTCCAATATGGCATAGCAGCACAAACATTCTCTATTTTTAGGTGATGTCACTTTGAGGATCTGGATTAAATCCCTTTCACCAAGATGTCACCTGACGCTAAATGAGGGCTCAACTGGCGCTTCAGTTCAAGCTTCCACATCGGCAACAGCAGACGGTCATGAAGCCCGCCTCACCAGCAAACGGAATTGGCTTGTACATGTGTTCCTTGTCCCATGCCTCACCGCCACCCCCAAAAACCCCTTTCACTTCTGACGATAGTGGCCCCCGATTCAACCCACATACCCTGAAATGTGCCCGCTGTCCAGAACTGATCCCAGTGACACAAGAAAACGAGGCTCTTCTTCTTCCATCTTTCCTCCCTAAGGGGTAGAGGTACAAACGATTTCAGAGTAAAAATGCATCAATCGCTACAAATTGACCTATATGTTGACAGGGCGTTAAAAAAAATCCAAACCAAAGACTAGGCTACATGCCTTGGGGATAGAATTGAAAAGTCGGAAAGATATGCTGAACCAGATTAAAACATTTGTTGACAAAACTTGGACAATTGTGCGCATCGTCAACATGCATGGTTATAAAAGCGATATAGATGAACTCGCGCAGAGAGGATTGATAAAGATGATGCCAGGAATGTGCGGGCATACAGATCAAGAGGAGTTTTCAAGCTCTCCTCTTCTCTCTGGAAAAGTGTGAACAAGTCTCCGGGTTGGCACAATAGAGGTGTCTAAAATGCAGGCATTTTGAGAGATTGGATACAGAGAGAATAATTCCTCTGATGGGGAGGGACGCAACTAAATCGTCAACAATGTACGACAATCAGAAAATTATCCAATAGGGAATTCAGCAGGGACCTCATGTCCAGTGAGTCGTGAGGATGTGGAAATTGCTACGGGATGGGATGGTTCAGGTGAACATTATAAAACTCTTCAAGGGGAAACCAGGAAAGCAGGTGAGAGAGAAGGCAATGGATGATAAAAATGGGAGACATGGATGAGGCAAGATGCGTGGAGGCTCGTGGGGAGATTTAACAAAGACAAAGTCCCATTTTGTAAAATCACATTTACCATTCATGTTCATCAGTAAAGCGATTGCTGTTTTTGCTACAAGACCAGGCCGGGGTCTGGGAACACTGAGTTAAGTAACTCACCTCATCAGTCCCCAAAATATGTGCAACATATGCAAGGGCCAATTGTGGAATGTGTTATAATGGAGATGTGGGCTGGCCAAATGCAGTTGGGTGGTGGGGGGTGGGGGGGGGTGGCGGTTGGAGTGCTGGGATGTTTGGGTGATGCTGCTGGGAGGGCTCCTTGTACAATTGGTGTGAAGGAGAAGGAAAGTGGACCAGTCGATTGCCCAATGGGAGTGCTTGTTATTCTGGAGACTATGATGTCTTATCAGACCGAGGTACCTTCATTTTGTAAATGCCAATTGTTCAACAGACAATGTTACCATTTGCGACCAGCCCACGTTTCCTCATTTGCATTGCTGGCAAGCCCCTCCACACGCTGAAAACCTGAATTAGCATTAGACAATGCTGCCCACCAACAGTGTTTCAGTTACTTCAATCATTTTCCAGCACATTCTTCAAATGCAATCGCAACATATTCTGAGTCACAATATAAATGCAAATGATTGTGCATCAATTCAGGAGCTGCAGAATGAAGCCAAACACTTGCACAAAATTGCCTGGAAACATAAAACTAGACAACGCATCCAACATCTGCCATCACAGAGAATAAACCGTAAACGTTGACCATAACCTGATGCAATTGGCTGAGAGGACAAAAGTAAAATGTTGAGTTCACTTCGATTTTCCATCTGTTTGATAGCCTGGCATCTCCTGCAGCTTGTGCTGGTCACTAACCCGTGCCTGACAGTGAAACCATTGAGCAGCAGAAGCCGGGCAAATCGCCTCTCCAGGGTTAGAATGTGATTGAGGAACTCGATTATTCTCCAGGCCAGAAAATGCAGGTCATTTGTTGTCACTAAACAGAGCGGGTTTTTGTCGCCAGCCAATACTCATTTGCTAACAATAAATATCAGGAAATGTTCCTTAAACAGCGCAAAAAAGTTATGATTACCCGAACATCAGCCGCTGTTTCTCCAGCACAATACTTACATGTCAGATTTTGGCAACAAATGGCTACAGAGCTTTCAATGGTGCGAGTGACTGTGAACCAGGCAGAACAGTCAGTGGCTGATAGTATTGGCATTTCAGACGGTGGTGGAGTTCAAGAAACATAACTCTTTTTAGAAAACAATCAGAAAGTGTCGAAATATCAGGCTGAAGAAACCAGGTTTGCCACTGCCATAGTCACCATTTGCCGAGTGTCACATTTGGAGAGACCACACTTTCTGCAAATGTGACACAATCGTCACTATGTTAGCTGAGCGGAAGAGAAATGTACAATACCAAACTTACAAGTTTTCGTCAGCACTTATTGAGCATTTCAGAATCATTCTACCTGATTGATCAGACGGTTGATGATACGCGGGAAGGCAGGAAGAATTAAGTGGAAGTTCTTGGAGAATAAAAGATGGTTTGAGGGTGGAAGTCAGAGGTTTGGGGCTAGCAGGGATGATGGGGGAGCGAGAGGTGATGGAGGAGCTACTGCCGATGGGGGAAGCTGAGGCTATTGAGGCAACAAGATTCATGAATGAAGATATGGGTTGATGGGGATATCCGGGCATGACGGCAGGGAGCCTAGTCTGGAAACAAGAATAGCTGTGTTGATGGGGGAAAATTGCGTTCGGTGAGACATCATGGTGGAATGGGGAAATTAGTGTTGATGGGGTGAAGAGGAGTGTTACGGGGTGCTAGGGTGCCGTGGGAGCTGCGGGAGACGAGTTGTAATGGGGTGACTGATTGAGGATAAGCTGGGGTGACATGGGGGAGAGCAGCTAAAGTTGTCTGAGTGCAGGACGGGAAGGGAACGCGGTAAGGCAGAGATGTTGGCAGAGGTGTTGGTTTAAAGGTGTGTTCTCCGAACAGCCTCTCAACAAGATAGGAACCGCCCCAAATAAAACAAAGTCTGATTTTATATCAGTCCTGAGCAATCAGTTCAACATCTTCATCAAAACATTTTGATGGAGGGTTGACTCGGAGCAGAGGCACTGTGAGGGGTTCCTGAGTGGGGCTACCGAGAGAGGTTCGAACGAGGAGTTCCTGAGAGGAGTTCCTAAGAAGAGTTCCTGACTGGAGTTCCTGAGAAGAGTTCCTGAGAGGAGTTCCTGAGTGGGGTTCTTGAGATAAGTTACTGTTTGCAGAACCTGAGAGGAGTTCCTGAGAGGAGTTTCTGAGAGGTGTTCCTGAGAGGAGTTTCTGAGATGGCTTCCTGAGAGCAGTTCCTGAGAGGAGTTCCTGAGAGGAGTTCCTGGGAGGAGTTCCTGAGAGGAGTACATGAGAGGTGTTCCTGAGAGTTCTTCCTGAGAGGAGTACCAGAGAGGAGTTCCTGAAGGGGTAACGTAGGGTGGTTCCTGAGACTGGTTACTGAGTGCTGCTTCTGAAGGGACGTCCTGAGAGGGGTTCCTGAGAGGAGTTGATGAGAGGAGTTGCTGAGTGGAGTTCCTGAGGGGAGTTACAGAGGGAGTTACAGAGATAAGTTCCTGAGCGGCGTTCCTAAGTGGGGTTCGTATGAAAAGTTCCTGAGAGGAGTGACTGAGAGGGGTTCATGAGAGGAGTTGCTGAGAGGATTTCGTGAGAGGATTTCATTTGAGGGGTACCAGTGAGTAATTGCTGAGATATGTTCCTGAGAGGAGTTACTGAGGGCTGTTTATGACAGGGGCTCCCGAAAGGAGTTACAGAGAGGAGTTACCGAGAGGGGTTCCTGAAAGGGGTTTCTTAGAGGGGATACTGAGAGGCACAGCTGAGAGGTGTGCCTCTGAGGATTTACAGAGAGCCGTTTCTGGGAGGAGTTCCTGAATGGAGTTCCTGAGACGCGTTATGAGAGGTGTTACAGAGGGTAGTATCTGTGAGGGGTTACTGAGAGGCGTCCCTGAGAGGAGTTCAATAGAAAAGTTCCAGAGAGGAATTCCTGAGAGTTGTTCCTGAGAGGTGTGCCTAAATGAGAACCTGAGAGGAGTTCCTGAGAGGATTTCAATAGAGAAATACCTGAGAGGAATTTCTGAGAATGATCCTGAGAGGATATCCTGTGGAGGGTTTCCTGTGTGGAGTTCCTGAGAGGAGTTCCTGAGAGGAGCTCCTGTGAGGGTTTCCTGAGAGTTATTCCTCAGAGAAGCTGTTGAATGGACTTCTTGAGAGGAGATCCAAAGAGGGGTTGATGAGAGGAGATCCTGAGAGGGGTCCCTGAGAGGAGTACCTCAGAGGAGTTTTTGAGAGGACTCCCTGAGAGGGGTTCCTGAGAGGTGTTCCAGAGAAAACTTCCTGAAAGTGTTACGTGAGAGGATATCCTGAAAGCTGTCCTGGGAGGGATTCCTGTGAGGGGTTACTTAGTGCGTTTCCTGTGTGGAGTTCCTGAGAGGGGTACCTGAGAGGAGGCCCTGAGAGCTGTTCCTCAGAGGGGTTCCTGAGAGGTGTTCCTGAGAGGGGATATTGAGAGTGTTTCGTGTGAGGAGTTGCTGAGTGGGGCTCCTAAGTCATTTTGCAGACGAGGGCTCCTGAGAGGGATTTCTGATATGAGTTTACTGAGAGGAGTTCCTGACAGAGGTTCCTGCGAGTAGATCCTGAGAGGGGTTCCTGAGAGGATTTACTGAGAGGAGTTCTTAATAGGAATTCCTGAGAGTAGTTACTATGGAGGCTACTTGGGAGGAGATCCTGAGAGGGGTTCCTGCAAGAAGAAACTGAGAGGTAGCTCCTGAGAGGTAGCTCCTGAGTAACATTATTGAGAGGCGATCATGAGAGGGGTCCCTGAGAATGACTCCTTAGAGGAGTTCATGAGATGGCTTCCTTAGAGGGGTTACTGAGAGGCGTTCATGAGAGCAGTTCAGAGGCGGGTTCCTGGGAGGAGTCCCTTTGAGGAATTCCTGAGATTGGTTCCAGAGAGAAGTTCCTGAATTGGGCTCTGGAGAGGGGAGCCTAAAATATTTTTCTGAGAGGAGTTCCTGGGAGGCTTTCCCGGGAGATATTCCTGTGTGGAGTTCCTGAGAGGAGTTCCTGAGAGGAGTTACTGAGTGAAGTTCTTGAAATGCTTTTGCATGAGGAGTTACGGAGCGGTTTTTCTGAGATGTGTTCCTGATATGAGTTAATGAGAGGGGTTACATAGAGTGGGTACTGAGACACGTTCCTGATAGGGTTCAGAGAGTGGTTCCTGAGCGGTGTGCCTTTGAGGAATTTCTGAGAGTGTTTCATAAGAGGTGTTCCTGAGAGAGGTTCCTGATAGGAGTTACTGAGAAGAGGTCCAGAGAGGAATTCCTCAGAGGGGTTCATGAGGGGGATCCTGAGAGGTGTTCCTTAGTTGTGTTCCTGAAGGAGGTACTGAGAGGAGTTCATAAGAGTGGCTTCTGAGAAGAGATCCTGAGAGGGGTTCCTGATTGGAGTTACTAAGGTTTGTTTCCGGGAGGGTTTTCTGAGAGGTTTTTCTGAGAGTAGTTCCTGAGATTGGTTCCTTAGAGGGGTTCCTGTGAGGGGTTCCTGAGAGGAATTACTGAGAGGGGTTTGTGACATGTGTTCCTGCTTGGAATTCATGGGAAGGGTTCCTGAGTGGACAACCTCTAAAGGGTTCCTGAGAAATGTGTCTGAGAAAACTTCATGAGAGTGCTTCCTGAGGGGAGCTGCTGAGAGGAGTAAGTGAGAAGAGGTCCTGAGAGGCGATCCTGAGAGGAGATCCTGAGATGGGTACCTGGGAAGAGCTACTGAGAGGAGATCCTGTGAGGCGTTCCTGAGAGGAGACGTTGGAGGGGCTCCTGAGAGGAGTTCTTGACAGGAGTTCCTGACAGGGTTTCCTGAGAGGAATTATTGAGAAGTGTTCATGAGAGGGTTTCCTGAGTGTTGTTACTGTGGGGACTTCCTGAGCGGGGTTCCTGAGAGGTGTTTCTGAGAGGAGTTGCTGAGAGGAGTTCCGGAGAGGAGTTACAGAGGGAGTTACAGAGATGCGTTACTGAGAGGCGTTCCTAAGTGGGGTTCCTGTGAGAAGTTCCTGAGAGGAGTGACTGAGAGGGGTTGATGAGAGGAGTTCCTGAGAGGAATTCCATAGATTTGTACCTGAGAGGAGTTACTGAGGATTGTTTCTGACAGGGGCTCCTGATAGGAGTTCCAGGGAGCAATTACTGAGAGGGGTTCCTGAGAGGGGGTCCTTAGAGCGGATACTGAGAGTGGCTCCTGAGAGCTGTTCCTCTGAGGGTTTACTGAGAGACGTAACTGGGGGTGTTCCTGAAAGGAGTTCCTGAAAGGCGTTATGAGAGACTAAGATGATTTTCTCAGAGGAGTTCCTGGGAGGATTTCCCTGGGATTATTCCTATGTGGAGTTCCTGAGAGGAGTTCCTGAAAGGAGTTACCGATGGCTGTTTATGAGAAGGGTTTTTGATAGGAGTTACTGAGAGGAATTACTGATTGAAGTTACTGAGAGTGGTTCGTGAGAGGGTTTTCCAGCGAATGTTTCCTGTGAGAAGTTCTTGAGACGAGTTCCTGAGAGGAGATCCTGAGAGGAGTTCCTGAATGGAGTTCCTGAGATGTCTTCCCTAGAGCAGTTACTGAGGGTTTTTTTTCTGAGAGGTGTTCCTGATAGGAGTTAATGAGAGGGCTTATTTAGAGTGGTTACTGAGAGGCGTTCCTGATAAGGTTCAGAGAATGGTTCCTGAGAGGAGACCCTTTGAGGAATTACTGAGAGGGGTTCGAAAGTGGTGTTCCTGAGAGGGGGTACTGAGAGGGTTTCCTGAGAGGAGTTGCTGAGAGGCGGCCCGGAGTGTAGTTCCTGAGAAGGGTTCACGAGGGGAGATCCTGAGAAGTGTTCCTTAGTGGTTTTCCTCAGAGGAGGTACTGAGAGGAGTTCATGAGAGTGGTTCCTGAGAAGAGATCCTAAGAGGGGTTACTGGGAGGAGATCGTGATTCGGGTTCATGAGAGGGTTTCCTGAGAGGAGTCCCTGAGAGGCTTTCCTGATTGGAGTTACTAAAAGTTGTTTCCGGGAGGGTTTTCTGAGAGGTTTTACTGAGAGGAATTCCAGGAATGGGTTCCTTAGAGGGGATCCCGAGAGGGGTTCCTGAGAGGAGTTACTGAGAGCGTTCGTGACATATGTTCCTGAGATGAATTCCTGTGAAGGTCCTGAGTGGAGATCCTGAGAGGGGTTCCTGAGAGGAGTGCCTGAGAGGACTTCATGAGAGTGCTTCCTGAGAGGAGCTCCTGAGAGGGGTAAGTGAGAAGAGCTCCTGAGAGGCGATCCTGAGATGCGATCCTGAGAAGAGCTAATGAGTGGATAACCGGAAAGGCATTACTGAGCGGGGTTCCTGTGAGAAGTTCCTGAGATGATTTCCTGAGAGGAGTGACTGAGAGGCGTTCATGAGAGGATTTCCTGAGAGGAATTCCGTAGATTTGTTCCTGAGAGGAGTTACTGGGGGTTGATTCTGACAGGGGCTCCTGATAGTAGTTCCAGTCAGCAATTACTGAGAGGGGTTACTGAGAGCGGTTCCTTTGAGGCGATACTGAGAGGAGCTTCCTGAGAGGGGTTCCTCTGAGGGTTTACTGAGAGACGTTGCTGTGTGGAGTCCCTGAAATAAGTTCCTGAGAGGCGTTATGAGAGGAGTTACAGATGTTGTAACTGTGAGGGGTTACTGAGAGGCATCCCTGAGAGGAGTTCCTCAGAGGAGTTCAATGGAGAAGTTCCTGAGAGGTATTCCTGACAGTGAGCCCTGAGAGGAGTTCCTGAGAGGTGTGCTTAAATAAGAAACTGAGAGTAGTTGCTGAGAGGAATTCAATGGAGAATCACGTGAGAGGAACTCCTGAGGGGGATCCTGAGAGGAGTTCCTGAGAGGAATTCCTGTGTTGAGTTCCTGAGAGGAGTTCCTGAGAGGGATTCCAGAGAGTTATTCCTCAGAGTAGCTGCTGAGGGGACTTCCTGAGAGGAGATCCTAAGAGGGGTTGATGAGGAGAGATCCTGAGAGGTGTCCCTGACTGGAGTTCAATAGAGAAGTTTCTGAGAGGAATTCCTGAGAGTAGTTCCTAAGGTGAGTTTCTTAGAGGTGTGCCTAAAAGAGAACATGAGAGGAGTTCAGTAGAGAAGTACCTGAGATGAATTCCCGAGAGGGATCCAGAGAGGATTTCCTGAGAGGGGCTTCTGTGAGGAGTTCCTGAGATGGGATCCTGAGAGGGGTTCCTGAGTGGAGTTCCTGAGATGGAATCCTGAGAGGAGTTCCTGCGGGGAGTTCCTAAAGGAGATCTTGAGATGCCTTCCTGAGTGGGGTTCCTAAGAGGAGTTCTTGAGACGGGTTCCTGAGAGGATTTCCTGTCAAGAGCTCCTGAGAGTGGTTTCCAAGTGGAGTTACTGAGAGGTGTTCCTGAAAGGATTTCCTTAGAGTCGTTCCTGAGAGATGTTCCTCATAGGACTTAGTAATTGTTGTTTCAGATAAGGGTTCCTGATAGCAGTTCCGGAGCGGAGTTTTTGAGTGCGGTTCCTGAAGGGGGTCCCATATAGCTTTTCCTGAGAGGGGTTCCTGAGAGGAGTTGCAGAGGGGTGTTTCTGAGAGGGGTTCCTGATAGGAGTTCCAGAGAGCAGTTACTGAGAGGGGTTCCTGAGAGTGGTTCCTTATAGGTGATACTGAGAGGAGTTCCTGAGATGTTTTCCTCAGAGGGTTTATAGAGAGAAGATACTGGGAGGAGTTTCTGCGATTAGTTCCTGAGAGGAGTTATGAGGAGAGTTAGAGAGGGTATTAACTGAGAGGGGTTCCTGATAAGGGGTCCTGAGAGGCATCCCTGAGATGAATTCCTGACTGTGGTTCCAGAGAGGGATTCCTGAGAGGAATTATGAACAGAGATCCTGAGATGGGACCCTGAGATGATTGCCTGACAGGCCTTCCTGAGAGTAGATCTTGAGAGGTGTTCCTGAGAGGGCTTCCTGGGTGGGAGGGGTGTGGGGGCGGGAGCACTTCCTTAGAGGTGTTCCTGACAGGGGTTGATGGGAGGGATTTACAGAGTGTAGTTCTGGAGAGGGGTTCCATAGAGGAGTTAATGCGAGGAGTACTTGAGAGGGATTCCTGAGATGAGTTCCTGAGAGGAGATCCTGAGAGGGGTACCTGACAGGCGTTCAAGTGAGGAGAATCTGATAGGGGTTCCTGAGAGGGGTTCCTAAAAGAATTACTGAGTGGTGTTCCTTAGAGGAGTTCCTGAGAGATGTTCCTGAGTGAGTTTCATGAGAGGAGATCATGAGACGGATTCATCTGAGGGGAGTCCCTGAGAGGTGTTCCTGAAAGGATTTCCTTAGAGTCGTTCCTGAGAGATGTTCCTCATAGGACTTAGTAATTGTTGTTTCAGATAAGGGTTCCTGATAGCAGTTCCGGAGCGGAGTTTTTGAGTGCGGTTCCTGAAGGGGGTCCCATATAGCTTTTCCTGAGAGGGGTTCCTGAGAGGAGTTGCAGAGGGGTGTTCCTGAGAGTGGTTCCTTATAGGTGATACTGAGAGGAGTTCCTGAGACGTGTTCCTCAGACGGTTTACAGAGAGAAGATACAGGGAGGAGTTCCTAAGATTAGTTCCTGAGAGGCGTCATGAGCAAAGTGACAGCGGGTATTAACTGACAGGGGTTCCTGTCAGGGGGTCCTGAGAGGCATTCCTGAGATGAATTCCTGACTGTGTTTCCTGAGAGGGATTCCTGAGAGGAATTACTGAACAGAGAACCTGAGATGGGACCCTGAGATGATTTCCTGACAGGAGTTCCTGAGAGTTGTTCTTGAGAGGAGTTCCTGACAGGGGTTCCTGGGGGGTGGGGTGGGGGTCTTCCTTAGACGAGTTCCTGACAGGGGTTCCTGGGAGGGATATACTGAGGGTAGTTCTGGAGAGGGGTTCCATAAATGAGTTAATGCGAGAAGTACTTGAGAGGGATTCCTGAGATGAGTTCCTGAGAGGAGATCCTGATAGGGGTTCCTGAGAGGGGTTCCTTAGAGAAGTTACTGAGTGGTGTTACTAAGAAGAGTTCCTGAGAGGGGTTCTTGAGAGATGTTCCTGAGAGGGGTTCCTGAATCGAGTTGCTGAGGGGAGTTAATGCGAAGTTTCCTCTGAGGCATTCCTGAGAGGAGTTCCTGAGAGGAGTTACTGAGAGTCGGCTCCTGTGAGGAGTTCATGAGAGGGGTTCCTGAGAGGAGTTCATGAAATGTGCTCCTGAAACGAGTTGCTGAGAAGGGTTCCTGAGAGGGTTTCTTGAGAGGCGTCCCTGAGATGGGTTCCTAAAGGGGCTTTCTGACTGACGTTACTGAATGGAATTCCTGAGACGTTTCCTGAGAGGAGACCCTGAGAGCGCTTCAAGAGACAGGTTTAACAGGGAAGTTCCTGAGAGCGGATCCTAAGAGAAATTGCTAAGATGGTTTCCTGACAGGGGATCCTTCGAGAAGATCCTGGGCTGGATTTCTGAGAGGGGTTCCTGAGAGGAGTTCCTGAGTGGAGTTCATGGGAGGAGATCCTTAGAGCAATTCCTGAGTGGATTTCCTGGGTGAACTACCTGAGAGGGTTTCCTGAGAGCATACCCTGAGAGAAGTTCCTGAGAGGAGTTATGCAGATTTTTTACTGAGAGGTGTTCCTGAGAGTACTTCCTGAGAGTGGTTCCTGAGAGGAGTTCATGAGAGGATAGATAGCTGCATAGATGACTATGTGGTGGGTAGCATTAGTATGTGTGCGGATGACACAAATATTGGCCGGGTGGTCAACAGTGAGGTCGAGTGTCTTGTGTTACAGGAAGATCTAGACGGGATGGTCTGATGGGCAGTTAACTGGCAGATGGAAATTAATCCTGAATAGTGTGAGGTGATACACATTGGAAGGAGTAATTTTACTAAGAAGTATTCTATGTACGGCATGACAAGAGGAACTTCCTCAGAGGGGTTCCGGAGAGAAGTTTCTGAGAGGAGTTCTTAAGACTATTTCCTGAGAGGGAGTATGTGTGTCTGTTTCCGCTCTTGCATCCATCAGCATACAATTATGACCAGCCTCTGTTTCGATGATTCTGTTAAAAAATCATCTGTAAACATGATTTTCGCTCCCTATGGCCTCTGATGGAACAGAGCCATCGAATCATACATTTGAGGAAGACGCCATGTGGCCCATCGTGAACGTTTGGACTCTGCCACACCTATCTAATCAACCCTCCTCTCCTCCCCTCCATTAGCTGTGCAAATATCCACTGCCTGTGCTCATCCAATTCTATTTTCACAGTTAAATGTTTATTTGCATTCGTCAGCCTGTCAGGAAGGACATTGCAGATTTCTTTGCACGAACAGCTCTTCAACCGCGCTATGCTTCTTTTTCAATCACTTTAAAACTCCCTGTGCTGGTCACTGACTGATTTTCCAGTATCACCAGTTTCACGTTATTTACTCTGTCTAAAACATTCGTGATTTTAAATGCCTCTATTAAACGTACCCTTTGCCTCGTCTGCTCGAAGGAAAACAATCCCAGCTTCTCCAGTCTCTCCACATAATTCAAGCCCCTCATCCCTGTTCCAATTCCAGTAAAATTCCTCTGCACCCTCTCCAAGGCCCTCACATCTTTCCTGAAAAACGCTCGCCAGAATTAGACACAAGTACTTCAGCTGAGGCTTCACCAAGATTTACACATATGTTGTCTGATTTTCTTAGTTTTGTAAACTCTGATTCTGTTTATCAATAAAAATATATTGCTATTTTAATACTCTAAAAGGCTTGCGCTGCCACCTTCAACGACTTGCTTATGTCCACCCGATATTTATACTAAACACTTCCTACATTTGCCCGATTTTCTGCTTCACACTATTCTCTTTACACTATTACGTCCATCAAAAACGGACGGACGGACCAGCTAACTGTTCCAATTTAGTGTGGTGCAAGTATATTTGGACTGAACGGGTTAAATGAGCCTGTTTGTTCAGTGGCTGTAATTAATGTCAGTCTCCATAGATCCTAAATAACTCACAGGGGGGCTTCCCACTGTTGTTAATCAGGGAGTCGCAACATTGTGTTACCTCATATTGTCAGCGGGGGCATCAGCTCCTTGAGGAACAGGGACCCGCGGTTATAAGACAGGGAGAGAGGATATCAGAGTCTGAGAACAATATATTGGAAAGTTCCAACAATGGATCAGATTCTGAGAGCAATGGATTGGAATGTTACAACAATGGATCAGGATCTGAGGACAATAGATCGGAATGTTACAACAATGAGTAGGAGTTCATTGGAGGCGCTTTATGAACTTTCTACATATTATGATCGGATGTCAGTGGAAAGCCGGATCTATCGGACACTTCAGCTGATTCAGGGGGGTTACTATCCCATCCTCGCTATTTTTGGCATCCCGGGTAAGTCTCACTGTATATGGCTATTAATTCTATAAACCATGTTGAACTGAATTATTTCTTCTTCATCAGAATTACAAGTATTTTGGAGATTGCAAAGTTTTTATACCAGTTCAAGTATCCAGGAGGACAGGATTATGATTAACAGCCGATTTCAGCAATTTAAGTAACATAGTTATTGCCATTTAATCTCTATTGTCTCCCACCATATCAGAGACATTTCAGTCTATTATTGCATGTACAATACTTGCAATACGGCACTGCAGGCAGCAACATAGTGGAAAATGTCAGCGCCTTGAGGCAAACTGATACTTGTTATTTACAAGCATTCTGATTGGGTATTGGGAATGGTTTCATTTCCTGTGGGCCATGCGTCTGTGTCATATCCATGCCGTCCTGCTTTATGCAGCCACTGGACGTTGTGTGTGGTTCAGAGACTTTCACATTTGATCGGTTTGTGGCCATTTATTTCCAGAAACTGAAAAGTAAATATTGCACCGTGAAAATGGCTCTGAGAGGAATGACTGCGCTGAGCCTTTTAAAGAATATTTTCTGCTATTTCATGTTACCAGATTCTTAGTTGCTGATGAACAACCCGTGATTTTTTTTTCTATTATTAGAATTTCAGACATAGATTAATAGAGTCAAAGTGGTCTGCAGCACAGAAAACTCGGACCATCGAGTCTGCGCCGGTCAAATAAGTACCTAACTATTCTAATCCCATTTTGCAGCAATAGGTCCATAGCCATGTATGCCAGGGCATCACAAGTGCACATCCAAATACTTCTTAAATGTTATGAAGTTTTCTGCCCCGAACACCCTTTCAGGCAGTGAATTCCAGATTCTCACCACCTTCCGGGTGAAATAATTCTTCCTCACATTCTCTCTAAACCTCCTGCCCCTTACATTAAATCTATGCCCCCTCGTTATTTGTCCATCCACGAACGGGAAAAGTAACATCCTGACTCCGCTATCTCTGCCCCTCATATTTTTATACACGTCAATAATGTCCCCTCTCAATCTCCTCTGCTCCAGTGAAACTAACCCCAGTTTATTCAAACTCTCCTCCTAACTAAAAATATCCAGGCCAGGTAACATCCTCGTAAATCTCCTCTACACCTGATGTACTCACATCCTACCTATAATGCGGATTCCAGACTGCACGCAATACACTAGATGTGGCCTAACCAGCGTTTTTTACAGTTCAGCATAACCTCCCTGCTCTTATATTCTATTCCTCGTCTAATAAAGGCAGGTATCCCATATGCTTTCTTAAACACCTTATCAACCTGCCCGACTACATGAAGAGACTGCTAGACATGCACACCATGATCCCTATGATCCGCGGTACTTCCCAAGATCCTAACATTCCTCATATTCCCGTGTCTTGATTGTCCTGCCCAAGTCCAGAAACTCAACATTATCTGGATTAAATTACATTTGAAAATGTTCAGCCCATCTGATCAGCCTGTCTCTATACTCCTGTAATCTAAGGCTATCAATCTTACTACTTACCACCCCACCAATATTCGTGCCATCCGCGAACATACTAATCAACCCCCCTGCATTCAAATCTAAATCGTTTATATATCCCCAAAACAGCACGGGACCCAACACGGACCCATGTGGAACGCCACTGGACACAGTCATCCAGTCACAAATACCCCCGTAGACCATCACCATGTGCTTCCTGCCACTCAGCCAATTCTGGGCCCAATTCGCCATATTGCCCTGGATCCCACGGGCTCTTACCTTCGTTATCTGTCTCCTGACCATATCAAAAGCCTTGCTGAAGTCCAAGTAGACTACATCAAATGCATTGCCATAATCTACACACCTGGTCACGTCTTCGTAAAATTCAATCAAATTACTCAGGCATAACATCTCCTTAACCAAACCAAACTGACTGTCCTTGATTTTCCCTGCCTCTCCAGGTGTAGATAAAGTATCGCCCTCAGAATTACTTCCAATAATTTACCCACTGTTGTTAGACTGACTGGCCTCTAGTTCCCTAGTATATCCCATCCTCCCTTCTTGAATAACGGTGCCACTTTGGCTCCTCTGGCAACTCTCCTGTGGTCAGAAAAGTGTTGAAAATTATTGCCAGAGTCCCTGTTATCTCCCCGCTTGCCTCACTCAAAGCCTGGGATCAATTTCATCTGGTCCTGGAGATTCATATTATTTTAAGCCTGTCAACCGCTTAGAACTTCTTCCCTTTCTGTGCTAATTTATTTAATTATCTCACAGCACCTCTGCATGATTTCTATCACCCCTCTCACTTGTGAACACCAATACAAGTCATTTATTTAGAACCTGACCTACGTTTTCCGACTCCACACACACATTTCCAAAATGGTCCTTAATGGGCTCTATTCTTTCCCTACTTAACCTCTTACTCCTAATGAACTTGTAAAATAACTTTGTATTTTTCTTTATTTTTCCTGCCAATGATTTTTCATACCCCCTTTTTGCTCTCCTAACTTCCTTATTCAGTTGCCCCCTATACACTCTATTCTCTTCTAGGGCATCCGCTGTTTTGAGCTCTCGTTAACTGCCATAAGCCTTTCATTTTCTCTTTATCCAATCCTCTATATCCCTCGAGATCCAGGTTTCCCTGGATTTATTGCTCCTGCCCTTTATTGTTACTGGAATATGCTGGTCCTGCACTCTCCCAACTTCCATCTTGAATGAGTCACACTGCTCTGATGCCAATTTACCTAAAATAAGCTCCTCCCAGCCCACTCTGGTAAAATCATATCTGATCTTCTTAAAATTGACCTTCCTTCAATTTAGAACTCTGATTTCTGGCACTCCCTTGTCCTTTTCCATAACAACGTTAATCTAACGGATTTATGATCAATATGCCCAAAACGGTCCCCCACAGATACCTCGTCCACATGCCCGGCTTCATTTCCTAAAATTAAGTGCAGGACCGCCCCTTCCTTTGTAGGACCTTCGATGTACTGGCTTAAAAAGCTCTCCTGGGTGCATTGTAAGAATTCATAGCCCTCTAAATCTACCACACTAGGACTAACCCAGTTAAAGTTGGGGAATTTGAAATCACCCACTGTTACTACCCTATTATTTTTACACTGCTCTATAATTTGCCTAGATATCTTCTCTTCCATTTCTCTATGAATCTTTAGCGGCCTGTAGTACACTCCCAGCAATGTGATTGCTCTTTTTTAGTTTTTTCAGTTCTATCCATATGGATTCAGTTGAGGAGCCTTCTATGAGCCTCCTTACTGCTGTCACTGATTCCTTGACCAATATTGCGAAACTCCCTCCTCTTATACCCCCTTCCTTGTCTCGCCTGAAGACCCTATACCCTGGGATTTTGAGCTGCCAATCATGCCCCTCTCACAGCCATGTCTCTGCGGCAGCAAGGACATCATACTTCCATGTGTTAACTTATGCCGTCAAATCTGCCTTTTTTGTCAGACTCCTTGCATTAAAATAAATACCATCCAACCTTGCCAAACTTGCTTCTGCCTTAACTGGCCTATATTTATATGCCTTCAAGACTCACTTGCTCTCACTACTTATTTTGGCTGTGCAACTCCCCCTGCTGAACCACCTCTCAGGATCCCATCCCCATGACAAGTTAGTTTAAACCCTCACCAACAACACCAGCAAACCTCCCCGCAAGGATGTTGGTCCCATTGCAGTTCAGATGCTTCCTGTCTGCCTTGTACAGGTCCCACTTCCCACAGAAACTGTCCCAATATGCGATAAATAGAAAGCCCTCTCTCCTGCACCGTCTGACCAGCCACGCATTCATTTGGACTAATCCCCTACTTCTATACTCACCAGTGCGTGGCATTGAAAGAAGTCCGGTGATCACTACCTTTGAGGTCCTGTTTTTAATCTGCTTCCTGGATGCCTAAATTCTTTTTGTAGGTCCTCATCCCTCTTTGCAGCGATGTCGTTGGTACAAATATGTAACACGATCACCGTCTGTTTGCCCTCCCACTTTAGAATGCCCTTCAGCCAGTGCCATCCTTGATCCTGGCACCAGGGAGGGAACATACCATCCTGGAGTCACGTCAATGGCCTAAGAAACGGCTGTCTGTTCGCTTTATTATGGACCCTCCTGCACCTATTGTTCTTCCCCTCTTTTTCCTTCCCCGTTGTGCAGCTGAGCCACTCAGTGCCATGAGCGTGGTGGCACTCCCCAGTCGAACCGTCACTCTCACCGTTTTCCAACACAGAAATACGGTTCTCGAGCGATATGCACCCTCGGGATTTCCTAACTACCTGTCTGACACATCTCTTCAGACTGATGGTTACCAATCCAGCTCTGTCTGCTTTGGGGTCACCATACCTAAAAACGTTCCAGCCACCAAACTCTTAGCCTCGCCGATGCGCTTCAGTGCCTCCAGCTGCCGCTCCAGCTCTGAAACTCGGAGCTCATGTAGCTTCAGTTGACGGCACTTCCTGCACATGTGGTCGGTCAGAGAGTAAGGAGCGTCTAAGACTTCCCACATGTTGAAGGCGGTACATAACATGGGACTGAGCTGCCCTGCCGTGCCTCTAGTTTGAAAAAAAAAACCGTTCTTTACTTTAAGTTAAATACTGTAAAAAATAAACTTTATGTTATTTATGTATTTTAAATTAAAAAATATAACTCTTACCTTTCCTTAGCTTATCCAGGGGAATACACTTCCCCGTGACTCACCAATCAGCTCTCACCTTTGTGCTGCCGTCACTTTTTGAAGCATCCCCGCACTCGCGCTGTTTCTGATCTCTCCATCGCGCTCTTTTTTGATGTCACTATTTTTATTCTCAAAAATATCTGCAGGATACTCTTTCCAGACGTCTTCACGGTGACGCTGACTGCATGACACTCTTTCCAAAACCATCTCCCGTCTGGACAGCTGTCCAGTTCCTCCATCACATTCTTGTTTTATTCATTCATGAAACGTGGGCGTCGCTGGCTAGGCTGACATTTATTGCCCATCCCGAATTGCCCTTGTTCAGAGGGCAATTAAGAGTCAACCACATTGCCGTGGGTCTGGAGGCTCATATTGCCCAGCAGATTTCCTTCTCTAAAGGGCATTAGTGAACCAGGTGGGATTTTGCCACAGTTGGCCATGGTGTCATGGTCATCAATGTGCTTTTTATTCCAGGTTTTTGTTCAATTCAAATTCTAACATCTGCCAGGGCGGGATTCAAACGCCTGTTCCCTGACCATGATTCCTGTTTTCTGGTCCAGTGACAATCCCTCTACACCATCGCCCCACTTAATTTCTACCCCCTGTCTCCCATTTGTCCTGATTGTGCTGCTCAATGTTCTCACCGTCAGACACATTTTACTGAACAGCAGAGCCCGCAGGAGACTCCAGGTTCACAGCAGTGGGGAGAGTCCCAGAGACCCAAAGGTCGAGAGTCGGAGGAAATCCATGATTTTACTGCTCGTTATCTCAGCCAATTTCATCCTATTGTGGGAAATGTTAATATTCTTTCCTATGTGGAGCCGGATATCGTTCTTGGGGAATGTGCAAGTTGATCTAGATTATATTGTGATGGAATTGGGCTTCATGCTGCAGCTCCTGAGTTGCTGCACAAACACTGGGATTAACACCGTGACCCAGGTTCAGTTCAGGGAGCAGTTGAAGAATGTGCTGAAATATCGTTTTCTTCCAATTCTTTAATCCACCCGAGAATTTGAACATTGACAGACTGAGGATGTCCATTACGTTTCCATATTATTTTTCTTTCCATTGGCAGAGGGGATGTTTGCTGGGCTGACACCAGGCAGAGGGCGGAGTGGGAGGATGTGCGGCCGTTACGGTCACAGAACAAACGGAAAGAGTCTGTTCCATAAGCTGTTAATTGGCAGCGCTGCACAGAGACCCATACAGACTGGAGAACAGAGGGAAGGGGAGCGTCATCAGTGGTCCCGCAAATCCCTGGTTGTGAGAGCAATCAGGCCATCAACAAAAGCAGCAGCAGCAAGGAGGGATGATGTTTATTGCCGGTAGTGCGAGGGAAAATACAGTTACATGAGGTAGGGGGTATTCCAGGCACAACAGTGCAGGAAGGTAATATAGCAGGTACAGTGGGGGATGTACCCGTTCCAGGTGCACCGGGGAATTGTGAAATTACAATAGGTACAACGTGCGAGTGTGGGTGAGATTCCAGGATCATGATTGCGGAAGTCTATAATAACAAACACACCAGCAGCGGGGCTCCGCCAATGTGATATACCAGGTAGACAGAGGGAGGAAAGGTGATATACCGGGCTTTTAACTCAGCACTGGCCTCTGACAGCGCAGCACACCGTCAGTACTGATTCTCCGACAATGCACCGGTCCCTCAGTACTTCCGCTCCGACAATGCGGCATTCCCTCTATGCTGAATCTCTGAAAGCTCAGTGATAACTCAGTGCTGATAGTTCGATAGTGCAACAATTCCTCAGTACTGACCCTCAGACAGTGCAGCGTTCCCTATGTGCTGACCCTCTGACAATGCGGCACTCCCTCAAAAATGAACATCTGACTTTCCTCATCCCACCCCCCCGCATTTTCCTATCCCACCCCGTCTCCCCCACGCCGCATTTAACACACAACATTGAGGTGCGGACAATAAATTGCTCTCACTGTCAAATGTTTGGACGCGTGAAGGTAAATTCAGAATCATAGAATGACGGAATTGCAATGGTGCAGCAGGAGGCCATTCTGCCCATCGTGACCACGCCGGCTGTCTGAATGAGCATTATTGTTCAGTGCCATCCACTTGCCGTTTCCCTATAACCCTACTATTTGCCTCTATTCAAATATTCATGTAACGCCCTTTTGAAAGCCTCGATTGAACCTGCATCCACCATATTTCCAGAGAGTGCAATCCAGACCAGAACAAGCTGCTATATGAAAGCAGCTCATTTGGCCCCTCAGGCCAAATTTAACAGGCCGGATTAGAAAGGTAAGAGTCATAAAGCAGCAGGTACTAAACAATGGATGACTTCTCCTTGGCTGTTTTTGTGTAGAAATGGTGGTTACCATCCTTTCTCTCAGGGCTGACGGTCCAGATTTTAAAAAAAGAATTAGAGCTAAATTAGTTCAAGCATAATCGATGAAAACTGAAGGTCTGTAAGATCTATGTATTGCTTCATATCAGTGAAACATTTTCCATTTAAGGATACATAAACTAAAGGTCTAGTTGAGAAGACACCTGAAGATGTCCCTCGGAGATGTGTGCAGTTTTGTGAGAATCTCTGGCTTCTATTGATCTGCCTGTTTTATGAGTTTGTTTAGCTGCAACTGGGACAGGTGCCTTCGAATGTTCACTGTGAGAAAATAACCAGTTGATGACACTTACTTAGGATTGCGCAGTGAGCAGCGATTATTCTAAACCCAAGATTCATCACGTGGAGTGCAAGTGACGTTAATGTCAGCACGGATTGCATGAGGAAAAATAATCTGGAACGTTTTCTGGTTTGAAACTGAAAAAAACATCTACAGTGGTCCTCACAGAGCCTTGTGTCAAAATATAGCCAACCGTGGATTAACATGGAAATATTGAGGAGAAAAGAGAACAAGGGAATGAGTCGCCTAAATACATGTTAATTTAAAGTCTTAAGGCTGAGGATGGCTGGAACTGAGAAGATATAAAGCAAGCGACATAGCACTGGCATTCTAGGTGATCCCTAAAGAAGTCAATAGCTTCAAAAGTTTTTATGTTCTATGATAATTCTCTGGAGGAAGGAACAAATTTGGGCGAGTACCATCTCGGATTATATACTGTAGCATTCAGGAAATTGTGCTTGCGTAGCTGAACCATCTGTTGCTGTTTCCCAACAAATACGGTAATTCGCACGTTGTCATTCTTAGCCAGTACAGTTAACAAAAAACACACTTTCATCATCAGCCCTACCTGATACATCATCAACGATGCCAATGGAGTTTGTCAGAGGCATTTTTTTTCCATTAATGTGTCTTTTCTGGCTGTTATTTATAAACCCGTGGTTTCTCATCAACAAACTCATTTTACCCCAAATTATTGAGTCTCTCATATAACACAACGTTTCACTAACAATTCTTTGATTGATCGGCAGATACAAGTTTTATCCATCTGCCCTTCGATAAACAGGGAGCAACATTGACAACACTTTGGGAATAGTCCGATATCCAAGGTGGATTGAAGAATACTGGTTAGTGTGTCCACGATTTCCACCTTTCCTTCCCTCGTAAAACCTCAGACATCCCCACAAAAGCTGCAAAAAAGCTGTTTAATTAGTGTACAATAGAAAGGGCTTAAGTGACACTTTTATTTTGTGGCATAATAGTATCAGTCTCCATGGACCTTAATTGTGCCAATAAAGCTAACACCTTTTCAATTAAAATGCGATTGCTTCCAATAAGCCATCTCATCCTATAACACGGATAATCAATACGGCGCTGTCACGGAGCAGCAGCTCCAAAGCGAGGGTGAAGTTATATTAGAATCGGAGGACAATAGTTTGTACTATTATATTGATCTGTCCGAATCCGAGACCAGCAGCTTGGATTTTTTTCCACAATGGATCAGGATCTGAGAAGAATAGATTAGAATGTAACAACAATGGAACAGAATCTGAGAACAATATTTAGAATGTGGCAGCAATGGATTAGAATCTGAGAACAATAGATTGGAATATTACAAAAATACATCAGAATCTGAGAACAATAGAGTGGAATATTACAAAAATGGATCAGAATCTGAGAACAATAGGTTGGAATTTTACAACAAAGGATCAGAATCTGAGAACAATAGATTGGGTTTTTACAACAAAGATCAGAATCTGAGAAGAGGTTGGAATGTTTGAACAATGGATCAGGACCTGAGAACAGTCGATTTATATCATACAAGAGGCTGGGGGTTACCCTGGTATGTTCACTATCTGTTGACGATTTATTATGGAATCGTATTCAAATATCGGGTCCCAATGGTTCTTCAGGTTATTTAATGTTTTTACTATCCAATGCTCGCTATTGTTAGTGTGCCTCGTAAGTCTTTTTCTCTCCAGTTTTTAAGTACGTAAAGAGTGTTCAGTTGCAATGCTGTGCTTGAAATTCACATTCGTGTCTTCCGTTCATTAGATATCCCTGGATGTCTCTCTGTGTAGCTATTATATCTGGAAGCCACATTTCACTGATTAGCTGCTCCTTTTTCTTATTTTTCAGTTGAGCCTTGTGAGGATCGAAGCCAGTGTCACCTGACTATCCGAAAATCTCTCCTCCATCCACACATCCTCCACCAGCCACACACCCCACCCCCTCACAATATCGCGACCCAGCCCAATGCCTCATGCTTAACCAGAGCGTTTGCTGATGGCCTGAGCTCAGTTCCTACCCAATATACACCTTTCCGAAATACTGCCCACGACCATCGTCCTACAATCACATGTCTCCAATCCTGCCTCGACCCATCTGCTGCATAAACACACAATCTGGGCATTTTTTTTTCAAATTGAGACCCATATGCTCATCTATTACAATGTCATCCGAGCCAAAATATCCTCCTCTCACTCACCACCGACCACCCCCACTCCCCCCCATCCGCACCGCCCCAGACCACCACCTTGTTCAAAGTTCACCTCCTGGTTACAACCTTTACAAAACTCAACAGATACCACGTTCTGCTGCCTGTAACCTAACTGGAATCAAATCCCGTTTAACCACCGTCCCTGTCCTCAGAGAGTTACATGGGCTGGTAGGCCGAAAGCGAATATTTTCATTCTTATATTGTTGCCCCTCACCTCTTTAGAGTTTTTCGCCCTCGAATGTTTAACAAATTCACGTTTTAAATGCATTATTAAATCTGGCAGCACCGCATTAGTGGCCAGTGTATTTCAAATGAGACCTCTGCTCCTTCTGCCAATCAGATTATATCTGAGCCATCCGTTTATCACCCATTCAGCAAACGGAAAGATAACTGCATCTTCCTTCAATTTCGCTCAACTGGTCAAAATGTTGAACATGTTAATGTAACTTTCTCAGCACACAATTCTGACATTGGTGCAGGAGCAGAGTGATCTGTATGTACATGTGCGTGAATCAGTGAAGGTGGGAGGATATTTTGAGACAGTGGTTCATTAATCTTAGCGCATCCTGAGCTCTATGAGTACGAAAGGAAGATGGAGATGATAAACCTCCATAAAACGCAGTTTCGTCCTCAGATGGAGCATTGTGCCCAGCTCTGGAAATCTCATTTTAACAAGAATGCTAAGGCACTAAAGATGGTACAGAAAAGATAGGCGACAATTTGCTCTGAGATGATTAATCCCAGTCGTGTAGATGAATTGGAAAAGTTGTGGTTGTTCTCCTTGGAAAACACAACATTGAGGGGCGACTTGAAGAGATATTTAAAATGATAAACGGTCTGGAAAAAGTAGGTATGGAGAAACCCTTTCAATGTTGGAAATATCGAGAATCAGAGTGCATGAATGTAAGGTAATTTGAAAAAGGGGCGATGTCCCCCTGAGGAAAACCTTTATTGCAAACCTTAATCTGGAATACGCTGACACCAGCGAATTGCTCCGTCAGTGGACCTGCATGGATAAGATGTGCTGAATATCAACCTTCCATGCTGCACCCATTCTGTGATTGCACTCTTCTTGACAATAAATAAGCTTCTCCCATCTATCCATGTTATTGTAATCACTCACCTGCGGTGCCATTCTTGCCTGTCTCCTCTCTACCCTCTACAAATTATTCACGTTACTTCGAAAGTGAGCTGCACATTATTCGGCAGAATACAATATGTTTGGCGAAACAAGTGTTTTGAAAAGTTGTGGAGGAGATTTATGGAGTTTGCATCCATTCATCAAGTGGAAGGTCCCAGCTGTTTTATTAACCGTTTCGGTTAAGCTCGCCTGACGTGTTCAAATATTGGGAACAGGCACCCAAAGTCGCTGTGCTCCTGCACCTCCAATAAAATTGAGTTCTACAATGTCAGTATTGTGCTTTCAACATTTAATCTCGCCAGACATACAACATTTTAAAACTCCACTATTTGTTCTTTCAGGTAAAATCAATTAAATGTATTAATGGTTACAGTGGCACCATCGAAAATTACAATATGTGATCAACGAAACCATTATGCTAACCTAATGTATTCTTTTCCTGTTTATTTCCCTTGCTCGCAGTTATATCGCTGACAATTCTGATCATTTCCCGGGGAAAATGTGGTCTCTCCAAATGTGTTACTTACTACCTGTTGGCTATGGCATCGGCGGATCTAATGGTGATTATACTCGACATGGTGTTGAGGCATATTCCAATTGTCCATCGGGAGCAGTTTCATTTCTTGTACTACCTTCGTATCTGTAATATCCATGCCGTGCTGCTTTATGCAGCCACTGATTGCTCAGTCTGGTTCACTGTCACTTTCACTTTTGACCGATTTGTAGCTATATCTTGCCGAACTTTGAAATGTAGATATTGTACCGAAAAGACAGCAGCTGCGGTTCTTGGAACAGTGACTGTGCTGAGCTTTTTAAATAACCTTTTCTGGTATTTCATGTTCACAGGATTTTATCAACTGATGAACCTGCCCTGGTTTTGTTCTGTAATGCTAGATGTTTACCTGTCTACGGTTTGGGTAACAATCGAGTTTGTCCATTACATTCTTACTCCCTGTGTCCCATTTGTCCTGATTCTGCTGCTCAATGTTTTCACCATCAGACACATTTTAGTGAGCAGCAGAGCCCGCAGGAGACTCCTGGCTCAGAGTAGTGGAGAGGGGCTCAGAGATCCGGAGATGGAGAGTCGAAGGAAATCCATGATTTTACTGTTTTCTATCTCGGCAAATTTCCTCCTGTTGTGGGCAACGTTTGCGGCGTATTCTGTATGGATCCGGATGCATAATTTGGGTTATGACTCCATATTACTCCATCCTTATGTACAGGAACTGGGCTTCATGTTGCAGCTCCTGAGCTGCTCCACAAATTCTTGTATTTATGCCCTGACCCTGACTAAATTCAGGGAGCAATTGAAGCAGGTACTGAACTGTCCCTTTGCACCAATCGTGGAATTCTTTCAAAAAGGTGAGAAGAAATGACTCAGGGAAAGTCCAGCACTTTCTCATTTTAATTCACATTCCCAGTGGGTGGGGCTGTTGTGCCGTTCGACAGAGTGACTGGAGGAGTTGGATAGCTCCGCCTCCGGTATGGGGTGTGGGGAAGGTGCCTGATCCCCATGGTGACAGTATTGAGGTGAGGCACCTAATCCGCACAGTTCCCGGGGAGCAGGTGGGCGGTGGGGTGTGGGGTGGGGGGTGGGGGGGGTTGGTGCTGTTTCCCATGACGACGGCATAACGGAGTTGCGGCACCTGTGGCTGCACAATGCCTAGGGGGAGTGATCTGTTCCTCATGACAACGGCACAATATGGCAGGTGGGTCATGTGACGGCACAATGGCCAGGGGGCAGGACCTAGTCCCATGATGACGTCATAACAAAGTGTGGAGGGCCCTGAGATTGTACAATGAACGGGGGAGTGATCTTGGCCCATTGAGGACGGCACAATGGAAAGTGCCTGGTCCTGCTTCCTTTGTCGGGCACAATGGACGGGGTTGGAGCGAAGGTTCCCGCCGGCTCCGCCCATTGGCGCAGGGAGAAAAGGTGAGAGTGCAAAGGTTCACCGCCAAGTCCCTCCACATGTGCTCTCCTGAACATCCAAGGGAACAGCAACAATATCAATAAAAATGGCGTTTGAAACTTCGTGCGAAATATTTCTCCTGCACCGCCTTCCACTGGGCTCTTTAACTGTATCCTTTAGTACTTTAATAATGCTGAGGAGAATCAATAAAGATAAATGTGATTAAATCAAATCTAAATGTTCGCCAGTAAAAGCACAACAAATTTCTCTGAAATCCCTCTGTCAGTTACACCGACAGACACTCACCAACATCAGACAGCAGCAAATTACAAACCACATGATCAGAAATGATGAACATTAGCAGTGTCAGGAATTGTGAGCCCCTCGACACACACACGCAGACACACACACAGGCACAGACACACACACAGGCACACACACACACACACACAGGCACAGACACATACAGACAGACACACACACACATGCACAGACAGAATGATGCAGACACACACACACACATACACAGACACAATAATGCAGACACACACACACACATGCACAGACACGATGATGCAGACACACACATACACTGACACACATAAATATAGACCGACACATACACAGGCGCAGAGGCACAAACGCGCATAGATACACTCCCCCGCATACATACATGCACACAGGCACATACCCACACACGCACAAATACTACTCTCATATGCATCCACACAGCCACACACACACACACAAACGCAGACACACACACACACTGACGCACAGACGGACAAGCAGACACACACACACACACTCTGACGCACAGACGGACAAGCAGATACACACACACGCACTCAGACGCACAGAAAGACACGCAGACACACGCACACGCACACAGATGCAAACACAGACACGCACAAACACACACACAGACACATTGGATGGAACTAGAATGCAATTTGAAGTAACGTGATCCGGTTTTCAGGATTCACACAGTGACTGGGAAATGAAAAGGACCAACTGACAGAGCTCACTTCCATCCACATCTCACACATCATCTGAATTCCTTTCAGCTCAATCTGTCTCTATCTCTCTCTCCGCTTCTCCCTGTGACCTGACTATTCCCGCTAGCTTCGAAACCATGAATTCGGGACCCAATCAGAGCCCCGAGTACTGATGTTGGGATTGTGAGATGAGGGAACAATCTTTCCTGGAGGCCGTCTCCTAATTGTCCATTGCGAAGCTCACTGTGAGATGCTGAATAGTGGGAACTCCCCATGGAGCCTCATTACTAAGAGTGCCGGTAGTTCTGGCGCTGGGGCAGCCCCACCGGGAAAGTTGCACAGCCCTGGTAATCGGTGGCTACGAATCTGCCACAACATGGAGGCTCCCTCATTGTTCTTTACATCAATCACCTAATAACCATTTCTATACTGAAGAAGAGGTAACCCGCCGCTCTATTTGTCTGCACACTCTCACAAGAGTAGCCCCCTCCTTTAGGCACTAATGGGACCAGGAACATTCAGACCCCACACTCACTCCGTTTGTGACTCTCTCAAGCCATCTTGTTTCGCACTCGTTCAATCTTAACCTCACTCCCTGTTGTCACTCCCTATCACACCATCTTTCTTTCTCTCACATTTTTTCACTCTGACTCCCTGTTTGTCACTCTCCCTGAAACCATCTCTCTTTCTCGCACATTGCTTCACTCTCACTCCGACCCACTGATTGTTACTGTCTCTCACAATATCTCTGTTCCTCTCACATTCTTTCACTCTCACTCCATGTTTGTCAATCTGTCACACACCCTTTCTCTTTCACTCATATTCCTTTACTCTCACTCTCTGTTGTCACTCTCTCTCAAACAATTTTTTACTCCCATTCCTTCACCCTCACTGTCAATCCCTGTTTGGTTCTCTCTGTCACATACCATCACTCGATTTACATCTGTCCCTCTCCCTCTCTATTTTCACGTACTTATCACTCTCTTTCCCATTAAATGCCGGAATCTCCTACATTTTGTTTGTCACTTTCTCACTTTCTACGTCCCTGTGTCTGCCCCAGATTATGGTACCAAGACGTTATTGTCCCTATCTGTCTCCATCAGAAAATGCCCTCCATTACTCTCTCTCCGACATGTATTAGTTTCACGATTTGTTTAACAGAGCAGGGTCACATTGGTGGGTTTCAGACTGCATAAATGATTATGTGAATAATTTTCTAAATTTTCCTCCTAATTAAAAGTTCTCTTGCGGTGATTAAAACCAGAGACATTTGCTGTAACTATATAACTTATTTAAACATTTGTTGGTTCCAGGCCGGAATCTGACTAACTCCACAAATGAAGTTGAAACACATTTACCATTTTAATTCTCACTTTAAACCAAATTCTTAAATATACTCACTCAGTCTGTGTATCACTCAGGCCAATGTATCTCCACACTGACTGTGTGTTATGACTGACTGCACACTGTAAAAGTTCCTGTCTTATATTGAGCTGTGATGAGGCCCTCTCTACCTGTGGGTCCTGCTACAGTCGTCAAAAACTATTCAGGCAAAGGTGATTTAATCCTGAGACAATTGTTTGTCCAGTTAACTTACTTAAAAATCTGCGAGTCCATGGCCAGATTCTGACCCTTACTCTAAAAATGAACTTGAAACATATTTACCATGCAAATTCTCAAAATGAACCAAATTTCCAAACATACTAACTTTTGGATCTGTCGCTGAAATCTCCACCCTTCCTAAGGCAACTGCCTGCTAAACAGAATATTTCTAGGTCAGAATCAGACTCTTACTCGAAAATTGAAATTGAAACAAATTTACCATTCAAATTCTCACTTTGAAGCAAATTCCAAATTCACTAATATACTCACTCAGTCTGTGTATCACTCAGGCCAATGTCTCCTCTCACTGACTGTGTGTCCATTACTGACTGCCTACTGTAAAGTTCCCTGTCTTAAACTGAGCTGTGATGAGTCACTCTCCATCTCAGCTTCTTGCTACAGTAATCAAAAACTAATCAGACAACGGAGGTAGACAGTTAACTGCCACTAATGCTGCTCATCTCAGAATCTGTCTATCTCTCTAAATGTAAACTTGAAACAATGTTCAGGGTTTTGGCGTTTGGGTTTTCAGTGTTTTGGGGATTCAGTCTTAGTTGGTGTTTGGGGGTTCCAACGTCAGTGGAGTTTGGGGATTCAGTGTTTGTGGGTTTTGTGGTTCAGTGATTTTGAGGTTTAGTGTTTCCGAGTTTCATGGCTCAGAATATTTGGGGTTTGAGGGGTTCTAAGTTTTCGGGGTTTTGGGGTACAGCGCTTCGGGGATTTGGGGGTTCGGCAAGCACTTGAGTAACATTCCCTTTCGCTATCACAGGCCGGGAGACATCACACAACGAGGGATCTGAGGAACAAAGTAGTCGAGATTCCACTCGGCGTCCATCCTTTGTCAGAGTTGGATCATCAGACTCAGGTACCTGACTTGTCAACTCAATTTGAGGATAATCTTATCGCAATACCACTTCATCACGGAGATTCATTCAGTCTGTCAGCGAGGGGAGTGGACAGAGTCTGACCCTCGAGCCTTGTCCCTGCACTCTCTCCGACCCCTACACAACCCTTCGCCTCCAATCCACCTCTGTACCCAGTTCTCACTCCCATCTCTAACCCTGCCCAGCGGCTTTGTGTGGGTGTGTCTGAAGCATTGTCCTCTCGATGTTACAGCGGTTCTGGACCTCAGCAACGTGGATTGTGACCAGACCAATGCCGAAGTCCAAGTGATGTACATCGGGAAAAACAAACTGGACACTAAGGGTGGGGGTGGGGGGGCGGGGGTGGTGGGGCACTGTTTCAGAACAAGGGGTCTCCCATTGAAGACGGAGATAAGAAGGAATTTCTTCTCTCAGAGAGTCGTTAGGTTGTGGAATGGATTTCTCTCCCCCACAGAGCACTGGAGGCCGGGACATTGAACATATTGAAGGCTGAGTTGGACATATTTTTGATCGACAAGGGGGTCAAATCGTTATTGGGTTGGCGGGGGGGGCACAGGCAGGAAAGAGGAGATGAGGCCACAAGCAGTTCAGCCATGACCTTGTTGAAAGGCGGAGCAGGCTCGAGGGGCTGAATGGCCTAATCCTGCTCCTCACTCCCATGTCCGTATGCTCCGATTGATCTGTATTCTGAACTGCAGACTAACCCGTTTGAATTCTCATCCAAAAATTGGCAGCTTTTTGTCTGAATCTTTGCCTCTTGCATTTATTTCATTGATTAATGTTTGCTGAATAAATCTGTGACATCTGGCACCCAGAGATGTGAATCCATTTGATTTGAGAGGTGTGTTATCAGTGAAAGAAAGATTTAGCCATCCTATTGGATGGGAGTCGGCCAGACTGTAAAACCATAATGCATGAGATGGAACTACACCCTGAACTCCTAATCCACACATGAAGGTTTCATGGCCTGAATCCCTCTTAAACCACCAGCTCCTGAGGTAACCCCCTTTACCTCATTGACCCTGCCACCCTCACCCAGGAGCCGGATCAACCAATGACAGTCTCACCTTCAAACATCGCAGCACACATTGGTCAGCAGCCTAGTTCAACAGGCAACTGACTTTTTTGCAGTTCACTGTCAATCACCCTTGCCTGAATATTTTTTGATGACAGCAGTAGGCAGCTCAGCTAGAGAGTGACTCTTCACAGCTCAATATAAGACAGGGACTTTTAAAGTGCACAACCAGTAATGCACACACAATCAGTGAGGGGAGACATTAGCCTGAGTGAGACAGACACTGAAATGAGTATTTTGGTGAATCTGGTTTAAAGTGATAATTCAAAAGTTAAATCTGATACAAGTTTAATTTTAGAATGAGAGTAATATTAGAGTAAGAGTCTGATTCTGACCTTGAGATAACCAGTTTAACAGGTACCAGCCATAAGAAGTAAGGGTGGAAATTTCTGAGACAGAGCCAAGGGTGAGTATGTTTGGAATTTTGGTTCAATGTGAGAATTTGAATGGTAAAGCTGATTCCAGTTTAGCTTTGGTGTGAGAGTCAGTTTCAGACCTAGAGCTAGCATAATTTTAAGTGAGTTAAATACTTAAAGCAGCAGCTCCTAAAGAGAGTGACTCGTCACAGCTCAATATAAGACAGGGACTTTCAAAGTGTACAGTTAAAGCACACAAAGTTTACATATGATTGTTAAATATTCAACAAAATCCTCAACTATGTACCTAAGATGTTAAATATTAGGCTTGTTGACTGACTGACAATTGGTAATTACAGACAGAATAATGAATGTATTATTACACACAGGGGGAAACACACACAGCAGGGATCGCGAACACACACACGTTGGGGATTGGTAAAGGTGTGTGTGGTGTGTGTGTGAGATTCAGGCAGTATATATTGCTAAAGGTATTTGTTTCTCTGTCACTCTGACAGTTATCCTGCAGAGGGTTGATTGTTAAAGGTGTGTGTGTGTGTCTGAGTGTTTCTGGGTTTTTGTAATTCTGGCAGTATCTAGCAGAATGTAGATTGCTCAAGGCAGCTCGCCAGCACCTTCCCAAGGAGCAATTAAGGATGGTCTACAAATGCTGGCAGAGGCAGCAACACCCACATGCAGAGAATGAAGAAATAATAAGCAAGTACCTGAACTGCTGACCAAGACACACACAGATACACACACAGACTCCAGCATTTAATCTTTTCCATGTTATTGCAACTCCTCCCCCCGGCCACCCCGCTTTGTGTGAAACGTAATTTTCTGTCTCTCACCTTCAGCATCCTCTGTGCTTCCGCCATGTGGTGTTTTTGTGCATTAAATCGTAAGAGAATGTTGTTCACCTCCTTGTGGATTGCACCTTTGCAATGTCCTGGAGAGAGATGCAGTGTTTTTTGATGGGGTTCATCCCGAGCAGTTCTGTGACACAGGACTCTGTGTTCCATCGGCTTTTCCAGGGACAAACACTGAGACACACGTCAGCTGCAGCTGGAGAATCACCAACTTGATGAAAGCAGCTCTTTGCTCTGCCTGAAACCGGCTGGTCCTCCAGTGCAAATACTTGTTCTCGAGCGAAAGTTCCATTCTGCCACATTCCAAGGTCCAGGACTACATGCTGAGTGAATCAATCTATATTTCTGACAGATAAAAACAATGGAAATTGTTAGACTGCCAAAAGACAGGAAGTGGTATTTGCTCTCTCTCTCTAATTTTTTTAATTGTTCTCTCTTTCTACTTTATTATTTGCATTTCTCTATTTGCGCACTGAGTTGCTTTCACTCTGTATATGTAGAATTTATTAATTGTATTCCACCTCTATTTGTACACTGGTTGCTATCTCTGCATCATATTAATCACATTCCCGCTCCATTTGCACAATGTGTTTCTCTCTCTAATTGATTAATTACATTAATCCTCTATTTACACACTAGGTTTCAATCTGTCCGCTCTAATTTATTAATTAAGTTCCTCCAGAATTTGGACACTATGGTGCTCTGTCTCTCCCCCTCTCTCTAATTTATTAATTACATCCCCCTATATTTATGCACTGGTTTGCTTTCTCTCTCTCGCTATTCATTTTTACACCTCTATTATCACACTGCATTGATCTCCCTCCCTCTCTCTAATTTAAAACTTACATCCCTCCTATCTTTGCACACTGGGTTGCTGTCTCTGTCTCTATCTAATTCATTATTTGCATTTTTCCTCTACTTTCTCACTGGGTTACTCTCTGTCTAATTTATTAATTAATTTCTTCCTCTATTTTCACACTGGGTTACTCTCTCTCTCTAATTTATTAATTAATTTCCTCCTCTATTTTCACTCTGGGTTGGTGTCACCATCTGGTGGCCATGGGAATCTTGGCTGCGCGCGCAACTCCCTCCCTCTTGGGATGGCAGCGCATCTGTCGATCGCGCTAACGTCATTTGTGCCCGAAGCCCCGCCCTTTTCTGCCGTCGCCCATGGAGATCGCCTCTTCCGGTTCCAGCCTTACCTAAGATGTCGGCGGTGGTGATCTGCTCTGCAGCCGGGCGGCGCGTGCAGGGTGCGGCCTAACTCCCCCTGGCACCGCCGGGAGAGGCCCAGGCTCTTTTTGCGGCCTGGTCCCGGAGGCAGCCTCTGTCGGGGCCTCAGAGGGAGGATTATCCAATAAGTGATAGAAATTAGCCGGAGGGCAACCGAAAATCGTCAATTAACCATTAACATCCCCTAAACTCAAATGTTCAAAAATACTAATTAATTCCCCCAAATATTAACATAATCCAACATTCAGCAATTTCCCTGAGGAATCCTGATACTTTCTATCAGATAATTACAATTCAAAGCTTCAATTCACCATTTGGCGGGTTTCATTTCAATATTAAATTCATATCAATTCAACATCTATTGAATTCCAATCACATTTAAACAGATTTAATGTTAATATTTGTATAAAACTTACATTTACATAAATTGAACAGTTTTAATTATCATATTTAGTTTAAATTTGTGTTTGTTCTGTGAATTAACCTATTAATTTAACTGCAACATTTAAGGCTCATTGATCAGTTTGTCCAAACTGGTGTTTTTTTCACTCTGTCGATTAACACATTTAATCATCTCATTGAAACATGTTTGTTTGATCTGTCAATTGAGATTTTTAATGTTTATATTTACTTCGTCTAATATTGTGTTAATATCAGTTCTCACATTCAGCCTAAACTCGAGTTTGTTCAATCAGTTAACATGTTAAATAAAATGTTTTCCTTTCTCTAAACTGACATTTGTCCTGTCAGTTAACATATTTAATAATTAGATTTAATTTATCTAAACTGACTTTGGTGGTTCTGTTCTTGAACCTCTTTTGCTTTTGTGTTCAAGTTGTCTAAACGTGTGTCTCATCTGCCATTTAATATAGTTATTACCAGAATTAAATTTAGCTAAACTCGTTCTGTTTCCACAAAGATTAACACAGTCATCACATTTAAAACGTGCTTGTTGTGTCAATTAACGTACCTGATCTTAATATTTAATTTATCTAAACTTGCGTTTGAATCAATTGGCAGATGTAATAATCATATTTCATTTAAACTTGCATTTGTTCTGTTCATTTAATTTAATATCTGTTGATAGGTTGTTTAATGTTCATAAATATAAAACCATGTCCCATCTCTTGTGACACAGTCACATGAGGGGACATTTTTAAATACATTTTGAAACCTTTAGTTCATTAATTAGAATTGTTTCATTTTCAAATTTAATATATTGTGGCTGATTTAATTAATCTTCATATTTCTGTCAATTAAAAAAAATCACTTTTACTTCTTAAAAACTTGTGGTTGTTCTGCCCCTTAACACATGGTAATAATATTCCATTTGCCTAAACTTGTGTACCTTCTGCCAATTAATAATCTTTCAGCAGATTTATTCAATTTTGATATTGAATTTAATATATTTTGCTATTGATCTATATTAATCAGTAAACAACAGCTCATTCTAAATAAAAAAAAGTTTGCATTTAATAATAACTTGGATTCATATTTAAAAGCATTTAATTTTTTTTAAACATGTGTTTGTTCTGTCAATCACAAATTCTCAAATAACTGATCTGTTAGTCTTGATATGATTGTAATGGTTTGTAAGAATTAGCATAGCTTAAATAACAACTCGACTGCAATTTTAATAACCGTAGTTATGAAAATTTGTGTTGTTCCAATAAATTAGCACAAGTTACTCTTTATTACCCTGGCTAAATCTTTAATAATCGGAAAACATTTGCAAAATATATGGAATAACTTAGCTTAATAGCAATAACATAATTGATGTAAACTTCCCTTTTTTCTGCCTAAATAATACGTCAGGTATTCACTATTTATAATTAATTGATCAAAATTCGCGTTTGTTCTCGAAATCAACATATTCATTAAATAGTCCATTATTACTCTTTCCCTGTCTGTAACTATCAATAGTCAAGCAGCAATCTAAATATTTAATGCTTTATGTACATGTTTACGAATCGTATTGAATACTTAATAATCATATTTAACCTTTGTGTTCATGAAATATTTATTATTCTGCATAGACCTGTGCTAATCACTAAATAATCTGGAAATATTTGTGCAGTCTAAATAATAATTTCACTTGTTATTTTAATAATCATAGTTAATTTCTTTAAACTTGTGTTCCTTTAATATATTAACACATGCAAATTAACTCTCTACTACAGTGATTACTTTGGAATAATTAATCATCACCCGCGCTAACTAAATATTCAATGTTTGGACCATCAAACGTTTTGGCTAAATATTTAATAATTAATCATCCTATTTAGGAATATGGGTGTTCAATAAATTATTCTGAATCAATCAGTAATAATAATCTAACAAACAAAATACTTTAATATTTCGGTGAACGTTTAATAATTTAGCGAAAAGTTTAAAAAATCAATCTCCACCTTTGTTGAGGTATGTTTAAAAAATTCTCTTAATGATCGGGCAATGATGCGGAAGAATTTTTCTGTATTTACTTAACATAGTTAATTCAGAAATAAATAATTAATCTCTTTATCCTTTAACAGATCTCGGCAAACCAAATCCAATCATATCATAATTGTACCTATTAATTATTAAATCCAATTACAGGATAATCAGTGAATAATCCTAGTATTTTCAGAGATTATCTCGAATTGGTAATTAATAACCAATGGTTAACCTAAATAACCAGCCTCCAATGAGCGTCATTCCACCAAATTGTAATTAAAATTTGTTATTCTAATTCGTTAAGAAGCTCATTAAATAAGCATCAATTAAGAGAAATCGGCTTTCAATGATAACAAATAATTCATGAATTGTAGAGACAATTATTGAGCGAATGATTAATTTGAAAATCAGCACTTCAAGCGAAGTAGTGAATTTAAAGTCATCATTTACCAATCGACGTGAAATTCATCTCAAGTACATTGGCAGCGATAATCCTTCATTGCAAAGTGAGGCACAGGGCTTGGTTCAGTCAAAACCCGATTTAGTCCAGGCGATTGCGGATATAGAACAATAATCCCCTCCTTTGCTTTGGACTAATTTATATTTCTATCAAACAGGGAGTGTGGGAGAGGCAAAGAAAACTGGAGTGAAGAATGTGGAGCCAATTGTAAAAGGAGCGCTGGGACAATCGGTCTGAACTGATTGGAATATCAGCCCAGGGGGTGTTGCAGAGGAGGAGAGTTATCCCTACATGGCGGATGATGATGGTTGGTATAGATGGAGGCAGCGGGAGGACGACAGCTCGCTGGAGGAGCGCTCACGGGGTCAGCCGAGAGGCAGGTTGAGTTGGAGAGACAGGAACACGCGGCCGGAGCTGGATGATGACCAGATGAGTGCAGAGGAGACCAATGACTCGCCGACCGAGAGCCAGGAAGGTATGGACACCAGTCGAGGTTGTGTGGCTTCACTCTGTATCTAAACCCGTGCAGTACCTGTCCTGGGAGTGTATGATGGGGACAAGGTGAATGGAGCTTTATTCTGTATCTAAATCCGTGCTGTACCTGTCCTGGGAGTGTTTGATGGGGACAGGGTGGATGAAGCTTTAACTCTTATCTAAACCCGTGCTGTACTTGTCCTGGGATTGTTTGATGGGGACAATGTAGAAGGAGCTTTATTCTGTATCTAACCCCGTGCTGTACCTGTCCTGGGAGTGTTTGATGGGGACAGTGTAGAAGGAGCTTTATTCTGTATCTAACCCCGTGCTGTACCTGTCCTGGGAGTGTTTGATGGGGACAGTGTAGAAGGAGCTTTATTCTGTATCTAACCCCGTGCTGTACCTGTCCTGGGAGTGTTTGATGGGGACAGTGTAGAAGGAGCTTTATTCTGTATCTAGCCCCGTGCTGTACCTGTCCTGGGAGTGTTTGATGGAGACAGTGTAGAGGGAGCTTTACGCTGTATCTTACCCCGTGTTGAACTGCCCTGGGAGTGTTTGATGAGGACGGTGTAGAGGGAGTTTTACTCTGTATCTAACACCGTGCTGTACCTGTCCTGGGAGTGTTTGATGGCGACAGTGTAGATCGCTGTTAGTTTTGTGTATGAAGCAGTTGGCATTCCAATCCTTCCACATCCATCAGTGATGCTCCCATTCCCCTTCCCGGAGCTGAGCTTTCCTTTGACTGTGTCTTTGCAGAGACATCCCGGCAGGTGTTATGTGGGAACGGGTGGAAGAAGCTTGCAATTGGTTCACTAGCTATCGCTGCTGTCTGTGCAATCATCGCCGTTATCTTGTACCGTGAAGGTAAGGCCAGCAATATCACTGAGGCGATAAGGGTGAGCAGGGCAGAGCGAGGGTGCATGAGGCACAGACACACACACTGATCTGGGCAGGGAGAGAGAACAGGGCAGAGATACAGTCAGTGGGCAGGACAGAGAGAGCAAATGGGACACATATGGTGAATGAATGGGTCAGAGATACAGACTAAGCAAGCGGGACACGGAGAGAGATGGAAAGCTGGGTAGATATTTTCTTCTTAACGCAATTATGGGATGTGGGTATCGCTGGCCAGATCCAGCATTTATTGTGCACCCCTCATTGTCCTAGAGAAGGTGGTACTGAGCGGCCTTGTTGAACTACTGCAGTCCATGTGGTCTAGGTACCCCCACAATGCTGTTAGGGATTGAGTTCTAGGTATTTGACCCAGTGACAGTGAAGGAAGGAGTGATATATTTCCAAGTCAGGATGGTGAGTGGCTTGGAGGGGAACTTCAAGTTGTTGGTGTTCCCATGTATGTGCTGGCCTTGTCTTTCTAGATGGTTGTGGGTTTGGAAGGTGCTGTCTAAGGAACCTCGGTGAGTTTCTGCAGTGCATCTTCTACATGGTACACACTGCTGTGCATCAGCGGAGGAGGGAGTGAATGTTTGTGGACGTGGTGCCAATCAATTGGGCTGTTTTTTCATGGACGATGTTTAGCTTCTTGAGTGTTGTGGGAGCTGCACTCATCCAGGCAAGTGGAGAGTATTCCATCACACCCCTGACTTAGATGGTGGACTTGCTTTGGGGAGTCAGGAAGTGAGTTACTCGCTGCAGGATTCCCAGCCTCTGACCTACACTTTTAACCACTGTTTTTCTGGCAAGTCCAGCTCAGTTTCTGCTCAATCTTAGCCCCCAGGATGTTGATAATGGGGGATTCAGCAATGCTGATGCCAGTGAAGACAAGGGGCAATGATTGATTTCTCTCTTGTTGGAGATGGTTATTGCCTGACACTTGTGTGGCATGAATGATACTTACTACTTGTCAGCCCAAGGCTGGATATTGTCCAGGTCTTGCTGCATTCGGACATGGACTGCTTCATTATCTGAGGAGTCGCGAATGGTTCTGAACATTGTGCAATCATCAGCGAACATCCCCACTTCTGAACTGATGATGGAAGGAAGGTCATTGATGAAGCAGCTGAAGATGGTTGGACCGAGCACACGACCCTGAGGAACTCCTGCAGTGTTGTCCTGGAGCTGAGATGACTGACCTCCAATAACCACAAGCATCTTCCTTTGTGCTAGGTATGACTCCAACCAGCAGAGATTTTCCCTCTGATTACAGTTGACATCAGTTTTGCAAGGAGTCCTTGATGCCAGACTCGGTCAAATGCTGTCTTGATATCAAGGACAGTCACTCTCACATCACCTCAGGAGTTCAGCTCTTGGGTGTATGTCTGAACCAAGCTGTCATGAGGTCAGGAGCTGTGTGACCCTGGCGGAAACCTAACTGACTGTCTGTGAGAAGGTTATTGCTAAGCAAGTGCCGCTTGATAGCACTGCTGATGACCCCTTCCATCATTTTACTGATGATGGAGAGTAGACTAATTGGGCGTTAATTGTCCGGTTTGGATTTGTCCTGCTTTTTGTGTACAGGAAACATCTGGGCATTTTTCCACAAAGCTGGGTAGGAGCCAGTGTTATGGCTGAACTGGAACAGCTTGTCTAAGGGCGCGGTGAGTTCTGGAGCACAAGCCTCCAGTACTATTGCCAGAATATTGTCATGGCCCATAGCCTTTGCACTATCCATTGCCTTCAGTCGTTTCTTTATATCACGTGGAGTGAATCCAATTGGCTGAAGTCTGACATCTGTGATGCTGGGGAACTCTGGAGGAGGAAAAGGTGGATCATCGACTCCTGGCTGAAGATTGTAGCAAATACTTCAGCCTTATCTTTTGCACTGATGTGCTGGGCTCCCACACATTAAGCATGGGGATATTTTTGGAGCTCTCTTCCATGTATGACCTGATGCCATGAGACTTCATGGAGTCTGGAGTTGATGCTGAGGACTCCCAGGGCAACTCCCACTTGGACTGCAGCGGTAGAAGGTAGCTCACCACCACATTCTCAAGGGGGCAATTCGGGATGGGCAATAAATGCTGGCCCAGCCAGTGAAGCCCACACCCCATGGGAGGAGGGAGATAAGAGACTGAGCAAACAGGTTGTCTTTTCATGATCACCAAGCTGTTCTGGTGATTTTTGCCATGCAGAAACTCTGCTTCCTCGATGCTCCCTGTCTCAGCGCTGAACACTTTCCTGAAGCAGTTCAGCTGGGCTGGGGGTTGGGGGTGGGGCCTGTATCCCGTGGTGGGGGTCCCTGGGGAAGGGGGTGTGTTCCACGGGGTGGGGAGGGGTGTCTGGTGCCCGGGGCTAGAGATACCTGCAGTCCTTTCATTCCCTCGGCTGCTCTGTCAACAGGTGCGCGGATCAAACGGGAGATCTTGTTGAAACAAACAGCCCTGGACGCCACCCTCAACAGCTATAGCAAGGTCAGTGACTCCATGAAGCTGGAGCTCACACCATCTGACTGCGCTCATTACCAAGACACCTTGAGGAATTGGCTCCGCTCCTTCTGCAAGATTGTCAGTAAGTTTTGGGCCTGTTGTTGCTCACAACGAGACAGCAGGAAGTTCCCTCCCTCTCTCCCTCTGCAACCATTTCGCCACCACCCCATTTCCACAACCCCCACCCCATTTCCACAACCCCCACCACTTTCCAAAGAAACGCCTCCTCACTCCCTTGGTTTCTGCTTCCCACCCCACCCCCAGTTCTCTGTCTGTGCTGTTATTTGGGGGGGGCGGGTAGGGTGAGTCACTCAGCTGCACATCCTGTTTGGAGCTCATCCAACATGTGCAGCACACTTTTTTTTGGGCAAAAATATACTTTATTCACAATATATCTTCAACAACATTTCAAAATCACCATCACCAAAATACAATCAGGTTCAACTTTTACAACGTGTATCACGAAATGCATCAATACAATAAATGAATATTACAATCATTTGCATACATTCATTTTCAGCTGGACAGCCCGAGGGGATTTAAACAGTTCCCAGTCACTCGGTGCACGAAAACGCTCACATCTCTGCACACTCACATGCACACACATATGCACCCACACAGACGCAGAGATGAATTCACACCTTCTCTCACACTCACTCATACTCTCTCCCTTACTCCTCACACACACGAACAATCGCTCCCTGCCTCTCATACACATTGGACAAACTCGCTCCCTGTCTCTCACTCACATTGGACACACTCGCTCTCTGTCTCTCACTCACATTGGACACACTCGCTCGCTGTCCCTCACTCACATCGAACACACTCGCTCTCTGTCTCTCACTCTCATTGGACACGCCCGCTCTCTCTGTCTCTCACTCACGTTGGACACGCTCGCTGTCTGTCTCTCACTCACGTTGGACACGCTCGCTCTCTGTCTCACTCACATTGGACACACTCGCTCTCTGTCTCTCATTCACATTGGACACACTTGCTCTCTGTCTCTCAGTCACATTGGACACACTCGCTCTCTGTCTCTCACTCACATTGGACACGCCCGCTCTCTGTCTCTCACTCACGTTGGACACGCTCGCTCTCTGTCTCTCACTCACATTGGACACGCTCGCTCTCTGTCTCTCACTCACATTGGACACACTTGCTCTCTGTCCCTCACTCACATTGGACACACTCGCTCTCTGTCCCTCACTCACATTGGACACGCTCGCTCTCTGTCTCTCACTCACATTGGACACGCTCGCTCTCTGTCTCTCACTCACATTGGACACACTCGCTCTCTGACTCTCACTCACATTGAACACTCTCGCTCTCTGTCTCAGTCACATTGGACACGCTCGCTCTCCGTCTCTCACTCACAATGGACATACTCGTTCTCTGTCTCACTCACATTGGACATACTCGTTCTCTGTCTCTCACTCACATTGGACACACTCGCTCTCTGTCTCTCACTCACATTGGACACACTTGCTCTCTCTCTCACTCACATCGGACACGCTCGCTCTCTGTCCCTCACTAACATTGGACACGCTCGCTCTCTGTCTCTCACTCAGATTGGACACACTCGCTCTCTCTCTCTCACTCACATTGGGCACGCTCGCTCTCTGTCTCTTACTCACATTGGACACGCTCGCTCTCTCTCTCACTCATATTGGACAAACTCACTCTCTGTCTCTCACTCACATTGGACACACTCGCTCTCTTTCTCTCACTCACATTGGACACACTCGCTCTCTGTCTCTCACTCACATTGGACACACTCGCTCTCTGTCTCTCACTCACATTGGACACGCTCGCTCTCTCTCTCACTCACATTGGACACACTCGCTCTCTGTCTCTCTCTCACATTGGACACACTCGCATTCTGTCTCTCACTCACATTGGACACACTCGCTCTCTGTCCCTCACTCACATTGGACACACTCACTCTCTGTCTCTCACTCTCATTGGACACGCCCGCTCTCTCTGTCTCTCACTCACGTTGGACACGCTCGCTGTCTGTCTCTCACTCACGTTGGACACGCTCGCTCTCTGTCTCACTCACATTGGACACACTCGCTCTCTGTCTCTCATTCACATTGGACACACTTGCTCTCTGTCTCTCAATCACATTGGACACACTCGCTCTCTGTCTCTCACTCACATTGGACACGCCCGCTCTCTGTCTCTCACTCACGTTGGACACGCTCGCTCTCTGTCTCTCACTCACATTGGACACGCTCGCTCTCTGTCTCTCACTCACATTGGACACACTTGCTCTCTCTCCCTCACTCACATTGGACACACTCGCTCTCTGTCCCTCACTCACATTGGACACGCTCGCTCTCTGTCTCTCACTCACATTGGACACGCTCGCTCTCTGACTCTCACTCACATTGAACACTCTCGCTCTCTGTCTCAGTCACATTGGACACGCTCGCTCTCCGTCTCTCACTCACAATGGACACACTCGCTCTCTGACTCACGCACATTGGACACACTCGCTCTCTGTCTCTCACTCACATTGGACATGCTCGCTCTCTCTCTCGCTCACATTGGACACGCTCGCTTTCTGTCTCACTCACATTGGACACACTCGTTCTCTGTCTCACTCACATTGGACATACTCGTTCTCTGTCTCACTCACATTGGACATACTCGTTCTCTGTCTCTCACTCACATTGGACACACTCGCTCTCTGTCTCTCACTCACATTGGACACACTTGCTCTCTCTCTCACTCACATCGGACACGCTCGCTCTCTGTCCCTCACTAACATTGGACACGCTCGCTCTCTGTCTCCCACTCAGATTGGACACACTCGCTCTCTCTCTCTCACTCACATTGGACACGCTCGCTCTCTCTCTCTCACTCACATTGGACACGCTCGCTCTCTGTCTCTTACTCACATTGGACACGCTCGCTCTCTCTCACTCACATTGGACACACTCGCTCTCTTTCTCTCACTCACATTGGACACACTCGCTCTCTGTCTCTCACTCACATTGGACACACTCGCTCTCTGTCTCTCACTCACATTGGACACACTCGCTCTCTGTCTCTCACTCACATTGGACACGCTCGCTCTCTCTCTCACTCACATTAGACACACTCGCTCTCTGTCTCTCTCTCAGATTGGACACACTCGCTCTCTGTCTCTCACTCACATTGGACACGCTCGCTCTCTGTCTCTCACACACACACACACACTGACACTCGTTTTGTCTCACACACACACACTGACAGTCGCTTTGTCTCACACACACACACTGACAGTCGCTTTGTCTCACACACACACACTGACAGTCGCTTTGTCTCACACAAACACACTGACAGTCGCTTTGTCTCACACAAACACACACTGACAGTCGCTTTGTCTCACACACACACTGACATTCGCTTTGTCTCACACACACACTGACAGTCGCTTTGTCTCACACAAACACACTGACAGTCGCTTTGTCTCACACAAACACACACTGACAGTCGCTTTGTCTCACACAAACACACACTGACAGTCGCTTTGTCTCACACAAACACACACTGACAGTCGCTTTGTCTCACACAAACACACACTGACAGTCGCTTTGTCTCACACAAACACACACTGACAGTCGCTTTGTCTCGCACACTGACAGTCGCTTTGTCTCGCATACTGACAGTCGATTTGTCTCGCACACTGACAGTCGCTTTGTCTCGCACACTGACAGTCGCTTTGTCTCGCACACTGACAGTCGCTTTGTCTCGCACACTGACAGTCGCTTTGTCTCACACACACACTGACGCTCGCTTTGTCTCACACACACACGCTGACACTCGCTTTGTCTGACAAACGCACACACGCTTACACTCGCTTTGTCTGACAAACGCACACACGCTGACACTCGCTTTGTCTGACAAACGCACACACGCTGACACTCGCTTTGTCTGACAAATGCACACACGCTGACACTCGCTTTGTTTGACAAATGCACACACGCTGACACTCGCTTTGTCTGACAAACGCACACACACTGACACTCGCTTTGTCTGACAAACGCACACACGCTGACACTCGCTTTGTCTCACACACACACTGGCACACTCGCTTTGTCTCTCTCACACACACACACATACACACACTGGCACACTCGCTTTGTCTCACACACACACTGGCACACTCGCTTTGTCTCACACACACATTGGCACACTCGCTTTGTCTCACACACACACTGGCACACTCACTTTGTCTCACACACACACTGGCACACTCGCTTTGTCTCACACACACACTGGCACACTCGCTTAGGCTCACACACACACTGGCACACTCGCTTTGTCTCACACACACACTGGCACACTCGCTTTGACTCACAGACACACTGGCACACTCGCTTTGTCTCACACACACACTGGCACACTCGCTTTGTCTCTCACACACACACACACACACTGACACACTCGCTTTGTCTCTCACACACACACACTGGCACACTCGCTTTGTCTCTCACACACGACACACTGACACACTCGCTTTGTCACACACACTGACACACTCGCTTTGTCTCACACACACACTGACACACTCGCTTTGTCTCACACACACACTGACGCACTCGCTTTGTCTCATGTACACACACACACACACTGATACACCAAACTCACTGTCACACTCGCTTTGTCTCACAAACACACACACAGAAAAAGTATTTCTCACACACACAGACTCCTTCTCTCTCATACACAAACATTGACACTCACTCCCTATATCACACACCAACATACTTTCTCCCTCTCTCTCATCAATGCACACTCTGTCTCTCTTGCACCCACTCTCTCAGGTATTACGATTAATACAATGTCACGCACTCAAACACCGTGACTGTCTCTCCTATACACAATCCCACACTCTCTCTCTCCACTGTCCTCTCCCCCATGTGCTCCGACGCCATCATTCCCTCTCCACCGCCCAGATTGAGAGCCATTGATCGGTGTATGATGAAGAGTCCGTAGTGTCGCCATGGTGATGGTTTGTCCTCCTACATTCAGCACTTGTAATGTCGGTCCTTTCCTCATCATGCCTGGTTTAATTCTCTCCCTGGCATCCCCAGATTGTACCAGTGAACTGTGCCATAAGTACTGGGCCCCTTACAAAGGAAACTGCTACTACTTCTCAAAGACCATCCTGGGCTGGGAGGAAAGCCGACAGAACTGCATATCGCAGGGCTCTGAGCTCTTGGTGATTCGCAGCAAGGAGGAACAGGTAAGAAAAACTTGACCCTGTGTGTACCTGTCCTGGGAGTGTTTGATGGGGAGCGTGTAGATAGAGCTTTACTCTCTATCTAACCCCGTGCTGTTCCTGTTCTGGGACTGTTTGATGGGGACGATGTAGAGGGAGCTTTACTCTGTATCTAACCACGTGCTGTACCTGTCCTAGGAGTGTTTGATGGGGATGGTGTAGAGGGAGCTTTATTCTGTATCTAACCTCGTGCTGTACCTATCCTGGGAGTGTTTGATGGGGATTGTGTAGAGGGATCTTTACCCTGTATCTAACACCGTGCTGTACCTGTTCTGGGAGTGTTTGATGGGGACAGTGTAGAGAGAGCTTTACTCTGTATCTAATCCCGTGTTGTACCTGCCCTGGGAGTGTTTGATGGGCACAATGCAGAGGGAGATTTTCCCCACTGTAGAATAATTGAATATAACAGTGTAGAATGTAGCCATTCTGCCGCCGTGCCTGTCCTGGCTATTTGAAAGAGCTATCTCATTCAATTGTCTAACCATCTTTGTATTAAGATTCCTCTATCTCTGCACCCGCCTGTCCTCCCACCCACCCAATTATTTGGCCAATTAGATTCTGCCTGTGGCTTCACCCCAGCGAGAGAAATTTTCACTATGACGAACCATATTCTTTACAAAACAAAAACAGAATTACCTGGAAAAACTCAGCAGGTCTGGCAGCATCGGTGGAGAAGAAATTCTTCTTGAGTTTTCCCAGGTAATTCTGTTTTTGTTTTCGATTTCCAGCATCCGCAGTAGCTTTTAGCTTTTTGTTTTCATATTCTTTACAATCCTTTCATGTGATGTGGGCCTCGCTGGCTAGGCCAGCATTTACTGCCCATCCTTAATTGCCCTTGTTCAAAGGGCCATTCAGAGCCAACCACATTGCTTTGGGTCTGAAGTCATATGTAGCACAGACCAGGTAAGGGCGACATATTTCCTCCATAAAGGGCATTAGTGAACCAGATGGGTTTACATGGTCATTATGAGATATTAATTCCTGATTTATTTTATTAGATTCATATTTCACCATCTGCCGTGGTGGGATTTGAACCCAGGACCCCGCAGCACGACTCTGGGTCTCTGAGTGACAAGTCCAGTGGCAATGCCACTGGACCACTGCCTCCCCATTACCCCTTGAGAAGGTGGTGGTGAGCTGCCTTCTTGAACTGCTGCAGTCCATGTTGTGTAGGCACACCCACAGTGCTGTTAGAAGGGGAGTTCCAGCATTTTGGACCAGTAACAGTGAAGGATCGGCCGATATATTTCCAATTCAGGATGGTCAGTGGCTTGGAGGGGACCTTCCATGTGGTGGTGTTGCCTTTGTTCTTCTAGATGGTAGCGGCAGTGGGTTTGGAAGGTGCTGTCTAAGGATGATTCTTGCAGTGCCTCTTGTAGATGGTACGCACTGCTGCTACTGTGTGTCTGTGGTGGAGGGGGTGAATGTTTGTGGAAGGGGTGCTGATCAAGCCAGCTGCTTTCTCCAGGATGGTGTGAAGCTTCTTGAGTGTTGTTGGAACTGCACTCGTGCAAGAAAGTGGGGAGAATTCCACCACACCCCTGACTTCTGCGTTGTAGACAGTGGACAGGCTTGGGGAGTCAGAGGGTGAGTTGCTCTTGATAGAGTCCAAGCCTCTGACCTGCTCGTGTAGCCACAGTATTTTTCTGGATTTTCCAGATCATATTCTGGTCAATGGTAAACTCCAAGGTGTTGATAGTGGCGGATTCAGTGATGGTGATGCCATTGAAAGTGAATTGGTGGTTTGGATGGATTCTGACTCATTGGAGATGGTCATTGCCTGGCACGTGATGTGAATGCTTCTCACTGACTAATTGCCCTTCCAGGAATTTGTGGCCCAGTTCAACCTGAGCCGTGCATATTGGATTGGAATCAAGCACAATCCGCTGGAATCCGCTTGGATGTGGGTGGATGGGACACCTGGACAAGACGACCTAATGTGAGTACCGGGCGAGGCCAAAGTGTGGGCAGCAGGGGGGAAGTAGCTGTGCAGGTGAAGCTGGGATCAAACCGAGAACAACGGCAATCTTAACCCAGGCAGCGGAGAATAAGGCCGGAAGTCCGGTTTGACTGCGTCTAACCCCGTGTTCTCCCACTCCTGGGAGTGTTTGATGGGGATGGTGTAGAGGGAGCTTTACTCTGTATCTAAACCCCGTGCTGTACCTGTCCTGGGAGTGTTTAATGGGGACGCTGTAGATGGAGCTTTACTCTATATCTAACCCCATGCTGTACCAGTCCTGGGAGTGTTTGATTGCGACAGTGTAGAGGGAGCATTACTCTGTATCTCACCCCGTGCTGTACCTGTCCTGGGAGTGTTTGATGGGGACAGTGTAGAGGCAGCTTTACTCTGTATCTCACCCCGTGCTGTACCTGTCCTGGGAGTGTTTGATGGGAAAAGTGTAGAGGGTGATTTACTCTGTATCTAACCCCGTGCTGTCCCTGTCCTGGGAGTGTTTGATGGGGACAGTGTAGAGGGAGCTTTACTCTGTATCTAACCCCGTGCTGTACCTCTTCTGGGAGTGTTTGATGGGGGCAGTGTAGAGGGAGCATTACTCTGTATCCTAACCAGGTGCTGTACATGTCCTGGGAGTGTTTGATGGGGACAGTGTAGAGGGAGCTTTACTCTGTATCTAACCCCGTGCTGTACCTGTCCTGGGAGTGTTTGATGGGGACAGTTTTGAGGGAGCTTTTCTCTGTATCTAACCCCGTGCTGTACCTGTCCTGTGGGTGCTAGAATGTGTCTCACCTGGGAATTGGGTGGGATTTCTCTCTTTCTCGTCAGCCCCTGATGGTTAATGAATGGGGGGAACGGGGGTGGCAAGGAGCAAGTTTTACTTTCACTCACAAACCTTATTTTATTCCCCCCCCACCCCACCCCAACTCATAGATTCTGGGACCAAGGCAACCCCGACAATCACTTCGACTACGGGCTGGAGGCTTTCCAGAACTGTGTCTCCCTGCGCCGAGGAGCCTGGGCTAACGCTGTGTGCAGCGCTCCACAGCACTGGATCTGCAAACGGAGGTCAGAGCCGGTCCCGTTCAAATTCTGAGGGTCGGTAATGAGGGAGTGCCGCACTGTCGGAGGGTCAGTACTGAGGGAGTGCCGCACTGTCGGAGGGTCAGTACTGAGGGAGTGCCGCACTGTCGGAGGGTCAGTACTGAGGGAGTGCCGCACTGTCGGAGGGTCAGTACTGAGGGAGTGCCGCACTGTCGGAGGGTCAGTACTGAGGGAGTGCCGCACTGTCGGAGGGTCAGTACTGAGGGAGTGCCGCACTGTCGGAGTTTCAGTATTGAGGGAGTGCCGCACTGTCGGAGGGTCAGTACTGAGGGAGTGGCGCACTGTCGGAGTTTCTGTACTGAGGGATTGCTGCACTGTCGGAGTTTCAGTATTGAGGGAGTGCTGCACTGCCAGAGGTACATGCTCCCTCTGGGTGGAGATAGCAGCCACCAGTTACATCGCTGGAAAATGGGAGAGGCGGCAATCGCAGGGGCTTTGTGACTGTCGCTATCCAGTCTGCCTGCAAGAAGGCGATAGGCTCTCCTGCATCTACCACAGGATCAGAGGGGAATTCAAGTCTCAAGATCAGTAAAACCTTTCTGAAAACAATATACTTAAATTGAGTGAAATATGTTTGTATTATTTCACTGTTGCAAAGTGTGGGGAATGTTATCTCATAGAATGTGACAATTTTATTCAGATATTAAAGTTTATTTATGCCAGTGAGTTAAGACAATAAGTCTCCAGTTATTATTAATATATTAATATTGCTTCGCTGTCTGTTCTGCTCCATTGAGTCTCCAGCCCAGTCTGTCACGTGATGCCCTGTATCTCTGTCCCAGTGGTGACCTCCCGGGAATCTTTTCCGGGGTCGGGACCTCATTTCCGGCCGCGTCTCTTTCGTTACCAAGATGGCCGCCCCTGCCTACCGGATGTGCTGAGTCAGGCGGCGCAGCCAGATCCCTGAGGGCGGCTGAAGAGGCTGCGAGAGGTGGAGGTTTCAAACTGGGCCCGTGGAGGAGCAGGAGGCCCCCGGCTGGAGCACATCCCGAACTCATCACCATAGAAACCAGGAAAAATCATCTTCTATTAGTCTTTAATATCTATAATCAATATTAATCCAGAGAATAATAGATCATTAACAAGATTCAATTCAAATAGTATCAGGAATCCATCCAAATCTCTAAATAGCTTTTTATTATCAAACATCCATCCTTTATATAGCTAATCATTTATAAATCTTAATAATCTGTCACTACTCTGTCTGAATATTCAATAATAATATATCTAATCCTTTAAAAATCTCAATAATCTGTCACTAATCTGTCTGAATATTCAATAATAATATATCTAATCCTTTAAAAATCTTAATAATCTGTCATTAATCTGTCTGAATATTCAATAATAATATATCTAATCCTTTAAAAATCTTAATAATCTGTCATTAATCTGTCTGAATATTCAATAATAATATATCTAATCCTTTAAAAATCTTAATAATCTGTCACTAATCTGTCTGAATATTCAATAATAATATATCTAATCCTTTAAAAATCTTAATAATCTGTCACTAATCTGTCTGAATATTCAATAATAATATATCTAATCCTTTAAAAATCTTAATAATCTGTCACTAATCTGTCTGAATATTCAATAATAATATATCTAATCCTTTAAAAATCTTAATAATCTGTCACTAATCTGTCTGAATATTCAATAATAATATATCTAATCCTTTAAAAATCTTAATAATCTGTCCTTAATCTGTCTGAATATTCAATAATAATATATCTAATCCTTTAAAAATCTTAATAATCTGTCACTAATCTGTCTGAATATTCAATAATAATATATCTAATCCTTTAAAATCTTAATAATCTGTCATTAATCTGTCTGAATATTCAATAATAATATATCTAATCCTTTAAAAATCTTAATAATCTGTCACTAATCTGTCTGAATATTCAATAATAATATATCTAATCCTTTAAAAATCTTAATAATCTGTCATTAATCTGTCTGAATATTCAATAATAATATATCTAATCCTTTAAAAATCTTAATAATCTGTCACTAATCTGTCTGAATATTCAATAATAATATATCTAATCCTTTAAAAACCTTAATAATCTGTCATTAATCTGTCTGAATATTCAATAATAATATATCTAATCCTTTAAAAATCTTAATAATCTGTCACTAATCTGTCTGAATATTCAATAATAATATATCTAATCCTTTAAAAATCTTAATAATCTGTCATTAATCTGTCTGAATATTCAATAATAATATATCTAATACTTTAAAAATCTTAATAATCTGTCACTAATCTGTCTGAATATTCAATAATAATATATCTAATCCTTTAAAAATCTTAATAATCTGTCATTAATCTGTCTGAATATTCAATAATAATATATCTAATCCTTTAAAAATCTTAATAATCTGTCACTAATCTGTCTGAATATTCAATAATAATATATCTAATCCTTTAAAAATATTAATAATCTGTCATTAATCTGTCTGAATATTCAATAATAATATATCTAATCCTTTAAAAATCTTAATAATCTGTCACGAATCTGTCTGAATATTCAATAATAATATATCTAATCCTTTAAAAATCTTAATAATCTGTCATTAATCTGTCTGAATATTCAATAATCTCAATAATAATATATCTAATCCTTTAAAAATCTTAATAATCTGTCACTAATCTGTCCGAATATTCAATAATCTCAATAATAATATATCTAATTAAAGATTAATCTTAATAATCTGTCATTAAACTGAATATTCAATAATCTCAATACTATATCTAATCCTTTATAAATTTTAATAACCTGTCACTAATCTTGTCTGAATATTCAATAATATCAATAATACTATATCTAATAATTTATAAATCTTAATTATCTCTCACTAATCTGTCTGAATATTCAATAATCTCAATAATAATATATCTAATCATTTATCAATCTTAATAATCTGTCACTAATCTGTATGAATACTCAATAATCTATATAATTATCGATTAATCTTAATCTTCACTAATCTGTCTGAATATTCAATTATCTCAATATATGTAATAGATTCATTTTAATAATCTATCACTAATCTGACAGAATATTCAGTCATCTCAATGATAAGCTTGACCTATAATTAAATATATTATTAACCTATCTAAACACTAAACCTCAAACCCCACAAACAAACACAGCCCCCAAACCTCAAAAACATTGAACTTCCAAACCCCTCTAACACTGAACTCACATACGCCAGTAACTGAATATATTTTGCAATTAGTCTCTCATTAATATACCTGATTGTGAGTTAGTCTCACTTCATATTTGTTCATTCATACTGAAACATGCTAATGCATTTTGTTATTACTTAATTTTGTTATGTAATTGCAAATGTTAATACATGTCATAATTAAGTAATTAAACTAACCTACCAATAATTATTCTAAAAGAGAAAATTCATTTAATTGTCACTGGTCAAACCACATTCTCAGTGAATTTTAATCCCCTATTCACCTAATATTAGATTTTTACGAGTAATTGAGTATTGTCAATCAATTACTCATCTTGATAGACTAAGTAATTGTTTTTAATATTTTAAAACATGAAAATTATTTAAATGTTAATTTAATTTGTTATAAATTATAATTTGAATTTTATTAAATATCTGTTAGGGATTAATCTAAAAATCCCAGGTAAAGTCACTAATTAAAAGTAGACATCAATAATTATTTGCCGTGAAATGTGTGATGTGCAACATTCGCCAGAATTTAAATTCTTTGCCCATTGCTCAGGAAATTATCCAATTCGAAATAACTCGTCAAAGCCCAAAAACATTTGATATTTAATCTTTGAGAAGAATTGCTTCACAGCCGGGAGTGAGGGAGGGGACGCGGAGGCAGAAAGACACAATGACCACATCGCCGTTGGGTAAATTGAAGAGGCTGTTGGGACGGAGAGAAATGAGGGAGGAGAGCATTTCGCTGGACGAGGAGGAGGTCGATAGGATCCTGCGCCCTGACTCCATGCCCCTGGAGGAATACGAAGGTACCATGGTGGGTATGCACATTTCGGACAGTGCGGACGAGCCGACGGGGTTGCCAGGCGCCATGGCGGACAGGCAGAGCGACATGGAGCGCTTCCCCCAAGCCATGCTTCGGATGCAGGTGAGGTTCCTGGACCAGATCGGCTTCAGGGAGCGCCCTTCGGAGGAGGTGCAACCGCTGGATGAAGAGGAACAAGCAGGTAGGCTTGGCCCCCAAACACCGAACCTCCCAAACACCGAACCCCCCAAACACCAAACACACTGAACCCGAAAACAACTGAACACCAACACTGAGCCCCAAAACACAGAGACAGTGAACCCAAAAAACACTGAACCCCCAATGCTTAAACACAGAACCCCAAAACCCTAACATACTGAAACCCAAATCCCAAACACACTAAACCACAAATCAACTGAACCCCCAAACCAACAAAATAATGAACCCCCAAACGACCAAAACACTGAACCCACAAACACCCAAAACACCAAACCCCCAAACTACCGAACCCCCAAACTCCCAAAACACTGAACCCCCAAACACCCAAAACACAAAACCCCCAAACTCCCAAAACACCGAACCCCCAAACTCCTAAAACACTGAACCCCCAAACTCCCAAAACACTGAACCCCCAAACACCCAAAACACCGAACCCCCAAACTCCCAAAACACCGAACCCCCGACCCTCCAAAACACTGAACCCCCGACCCTCCAAAACACTGAACCCCCGACCCTCCAAAACACTGAACACCCGACCCTCCAAAACACTGAACCCCCGACCCTCCAAAACACTGAACCCCCGACCCTCCAAAACACTGAACCCCCGACCCACCAAAACACTGAACCCCCGACCCTCCAAAACACCGAACCCCCAAACCCCCAAAACCCTGAACCCCCAAACACCCAAAACACTGAACCCCCAAACTCCCAAAACACTGAACCCCCGACCCTCCAAAACACTGAACCCCCAAACCCCCAAAATAATGAACCCCAAAACCCCCAAAACAATGAACCCCCAAAACACTGAACCCAAACCCCCCCAAAACACTGAACCCCAAACACACAAAACACTGAACCCAAAAATCACAAACACACTGAACCCTCAACCCACTAACACAGTAAACCACAAATCAGCTTAACATCCAAACCCAAATACACTGAACACCCAAACCCCCAAAACACCAAACCGTTAAAACCCCGAACCGTTAAAACCCCGAACCGCTAAAACCCCGAACCACTAAAACCCCGAACCCCTAATACCCCAAAACCCTTAACACCCCGAAACACCCCTAACACCCCGAAACACCCCTAACACCCCAAAACACCCCGAAGCCCCTAACACCCTGAAACCCCTAACACCCGAAACCCCTAACACCCCGAAACCCCTAACACCCCGAAACCCCTAACACCCCGAAACCCCTAACACCCCGAATACCCGAAACCCCTAACACCCCGAAACCCCTAACACCCCAAGACACTGAACCCCCAAGACACGGCAGCCCCAAAGACACGGCAGCCCCCAAGACCCCAAAACGCTGGGCGCTGGACCCCTCCCAAACCACCCCCCAAGGCGCTGGACCTCTCCCAAACCACCCCCCAAGGCGCTGGACCTCTCCCAAACCACCCCCCCCCCCAAGGCGTTGGACCTCTCCCAAACCACCCCCCAAGGCGCTGGACCTCTCCCAAACCACCCCCCAAGGCGCTGGACCTCTCCCAAACCACCCCCCAAGGCGCTGCATCCCAAAAATTCTGGTGTGGGTAAGTGGAAACGACAGGGCTCCGGATGTAATGGGTAAGGAGGAGGCGAGCGTGTCCCAGAAGGTCTGTGCGAGGGGGTGTGTAGGAATGTCTGAGCGAGGCGGTGTGTAGGAAGGTCTGAGCGAGGGGGTGTGTAGGAAGGTCTGAGCGAGGGGGTGTGTAGGAAGGTCTGAGCGAGGGGGTGTGTAGGAAGGTCTGAGCGAGGGAGTGTGCAGGAAAGTCTGAGCGAGGGTGATACGAGCGGGCATCCTCCTGATCGTGGCTGTAATGTCTGATCATCACCTCCTTACAGCATCAAAGACACGAAGAGTCCTCAATTCGAAATGGAGCAAGCTGGCACTGGCTCTCTTTGCACTGTGTGGACTCTTTGCTGTTGCTGCCCTGGTGTTATTCTTTGAGGGTAAGACTCCGTCTTTCATTCGGTTTTACAAAGCCTCTTGTACTGAACCTCCGACGGTGCGGCGCTCCCTCAGTGCTTACCCTGCGACAGTGCGGTCCTCCCTCCGTGCTGACCCTCCTACAGCGCGGCACTCACTCAGAACTGACCCTCCAACAGTACTGTCCTCCCGCATCACTGACCCTCCGACACTGAGGCACTCCCTCAGTACTGAACCTCCAACACTGCTCTCCTCCCTCAATGCTGACCCTCCAACATTTCGGCACTCCCTCTGCACTGACCCTCCGACAATGTGGCACTCCCTCAGCACTGACCCTCCGATAGTGCGGCGCTCCCTCAGCACTGACCCTCGGACATCATCGCAATCCTTCAGTACTGACCCTCCAACAGCGTGACACTTCCTTAGTGCTGACCCTACGACAGTGCAGCGCTCCCTCGGCACTGACCTTCCCGACAGTGCGGTGCTCCCTAAGCACTGGCCCTCCGACAGTTCGGCGCTCCCTGGGTTCTGACCCTCCGAGAGGGGGTCACACACAGGCTGCCCTCAATTCTGATTTGTACCAACCTGATTGTGGTGCAGGCTTGTCGGTAGAGAGATCCCTCGCTGAGCAGAAGCTGGCTGCTGAAACCATGGAAGATAATACTTCCAGACTGAAGGACGAACTCGCTGTGAAAGTCTCCACGGGCAAGTGCGCCAAGTTCCAAGAAGTCTTCCGCAACTGGCTGTCGGCCTTCTGCAAGTTGGTCAGTAAGTGCTGTCCCGATAACCCCTTTTGTCTTTGGGGAGCGGCTGTCAAATTTCTACCACCCTGTTGTTCATTTTTACACTTATCCTCGGTTATTAACCAGCTTCCCTACCTCGACCTAATCTGTTCATGTTTTTCATGTTCATGTCCCTTCAACTGAAGGCAGTTCAGAGTGACCCACATTGCTGCAGGTTCGGAGTTACGTGTAGGCCGGACGCGGCATCGAGGGCAGGTTTCCTTCTCCATAGGACACCTGCTCCCATTGCTATCTTAAACTTCGATCGAATGAACCCCACTCCAGCATCACCACCGCCCTCCAGCATCACCACCGCCCCCCAGCTTAACCCTCGAATTTCTGGCAAATGCAACCCCTTAAAATAAATTGTCCCTTCCCATCTTCTCCATCCCAGCCCCTCATAATTTTGCACCCCTCGATCAAATTTTCCAGTCCTGGGTGGCAACATCCTAGTAAATCTGCTCTGTGCCCTCTCTCGTGCAGATACTTCCTTTCTGGAATGAGGCGACCAGAACTGTGCACAGTGCTCAATTTATGGTGATCTACGTTGATTTCATTTTTCTCTTTTTTCTGACTTCATTTCTGCTCCATCATTCCCTCTCTCCACTATCCACACACCAGACTGCAGCAGCGAGCTGTGCCACCGATTCTGGAAACCTTACGGGGGCAACTGCTACTATTTTTCTAAGGATGTCCTGGACTGGGAGGAGAGTCGGCAGAACTGCATTGAGCAGGGTGCGGACCTCTTGGTCATTCGCAACAGGAAGGAGCAGGTGAGCGGAGAACTGGGAGGTTTTTTTTTAGGGACAGAGTAGAGGAATCTTTACTCTATATCTAACCCCGTGCTGTACCTGCCTTTGGAGTGTTTGAATGGGACAGTGTAGAGGGAGCTTCACTCTGTGTCTATGCCCGTGCTGTACCTGCCATTTGAGTGTTTGAATGGGACAGTGTAGAGGGAGCTTCACTCTGTGTGTATGCCCGTGCTGTAACTGAAGAGCGAGTTTTACTGTGTCTATGTCCGTGCTGTACCTGTAGAAGGAGATTTCCTCACTGCTTCTCCCTCTCCTCATTTTCAGAAGTTCGTCGCTGGCTATGATGTACAGAAGGTGTACTGGATTGGGTTAAATGAGACCGCTGAAGGGGGATCGTGGAAGTGGGTCGATGGGACTGATGTCCAGGATGAGCTAAAGTGAGTGTTGAAAAATATCAAATTGTGTCGTATTCAGCAGGGGACCTGCAGTCGGTCCTAATCCCGCAGGGGTTACTTCCGGGCTCAGTATTCTTCATTCTTCCACTAGGGGAACAGCCTAGTGTCACTGTCACTTGTTACCCATCCTTAATTGCCACTTGAGTGGACGATGGTGAGTCGCCTTCCTGAACCCGTTATGGCACAGCAGATGGTAAGTGCTGAGCTGTTCAAAACCCAGAAACTTCCAACCAACACCCCGACTGTTTTACAATTTGTATTTAATTCGAGATGCGTGACTTGAATTCAATAGTAATAAGACTAAAAAATCTTCTCAGTTTATTAGAAAAATAAATTGAACCTTTTCTGATTTAAAAAAAAGATATGATTTTAAGCGGATGCACAGGTTTGCAAATTACCAAGATGCTAACTCCTGGCTTCACTAGTTAATCTAACTCCCAGTTATATCTCCATTCAGACAACAGTAAAACACAGATTCAAAAGACCCAGGCAACGGAACACAATAACCTGGACTGTCAAAATCAATCTAACTTACCTTCTCTTCACTTCAGTTCATGTACACAACACCTTGAGGCGACAAGAGCAAGTCAGAGGCTGGGAATCCTGTAACGAGTTATTCACCTCCTGACTCCCAACATCCTGTCCTCCGCAAGGCACAAGTCAGGAGTGTGATGGGATACTCTCCACTTGCCTGGATAGGTGCAGCTCCAAATAAACTCAAGAACCTCTACACCATCCATGACAAAGCAGCCCCACTTCATTGGCACCCCATCCGCAAACATTCATTCCAAACGTCACCAATGCACAGTAGCAGCAGTGTGTGTAGCATCTGCACGATGCACTGCAGCAACTCACCAAGGCTCATTAGACAGCACCTTTCAGACCCACAACCACTACCATCTAGAATTGCAAGGGCAGCAGACACATGGGAACCACACCACCTGGAAGTTCCCCTCCAAGCGACTCGCCATCCTGACTTGGCAATATATTGGCCGTTCCTTCAGTGGTACTGGGTCAAAATCCTGGAACTGTCCTCCCTAAAAGCACATTGGGTGCACCCACATCACATGGTCTGCAGCTCACCACCACCTTCTCAAGGGCAACTATGGATGGGCAATGAATGCTGGCCCAGCCAGCGAAGATCCCATCTCGTGAATGAATTTTTAAAAATGAATTGAGTCACACACACACACAGACACACACTATTCCTCTCCTCACAACAAATTCCAATTGCATGATGAAAATGATTATATTTTGCTGAGAAATCACTGCTGTCTGTCTGGACCCGCACGGGGTCGGAGGAGCGTCCGCCTCTGTAAGACAAGAAACCGAGGGACCCCCTGTGGCATCGGTCCTGTTCCAGCAAAGCTCCAAATTCCCCACAGTCCTTTACCAGCTTTAAGGGGAAGAGCATGTGTGAGAGGGATTTTCCTCCCCTATGTCCTGGCCCCAATACTGAGCCCGGAAGTAACAGCAAAACTGAGCAGAGAATATAGCCGTGTTCCTGTTGACAGTGAGCTGGCCATGTGGCATAGCTTATCTGCCCTGTTTGTAATGTGACATCTCTCTCTCTCCTTGCATCACTGCTTATCTTCCCCACCTCTCACCCCCCCCTTCCTCTTTCTACCCCTTTCTCTTGTCTGTCTCTCCTACTCTCTCTCTTTCCTTGTCTGTCTCCCGCTCTCTCTCTCTCCTGTCTCTCTCGAACTCACCCACTCTCTCATCATCTGTCTCTCCTGCGCGCTCCCTCTCTCCTCGTCTGTCTCTCTCTCTCTCGCCTTGTCTGTCTCCCTCTTTTTCTCTCTCCTGAACTCACTCACACTCTCTCGTCTATCTCTCCTGCGCGCGCCCTCTCTCCTCATCTGTCTGTCTCTCTCTCTCTTCATCTGTGTCCCACACTCTTCGCCCTCTCATTCTCGTTGTCTGACTCCCTTTTTTCCCTCCCCTCGGTCCCCTCCCCACCTCCAGATTCTGGGACAGGGGCGACCCCGACAACTATTTCGACTACGAGTTGGAGCAGTTCAAGAAATGCGGCATGATCCGCAACAAAGCCTGGGACAACGAGGCTTGTAACCAGGCCAATCACTGGATCTGCAAACGGAGAGCGGAGAAACCGCCCATCAGCCTGTGATCCCCGTCCCCGCAACCAGTCAGGGCCCCGGCAGCGAGGGCGGTGGAACGTCAAATTGTGATGGCGAGTGTTGGAAATGCTTTTCCCCATTCTATTCCCGTGTTCGGTGTTTGAAGCTGCTGTTGTTGTTGCGAGAGGACATGCTGGAGCAGTGCGGCGGGGAACCGGGTGCCCTGTGTTTTGGGTGATGTCGGACGCTAACATCTAGCCACCTTCGGTCAGCCGGGGTGAAGGGGGGGTGGTGGTTGTCGAAGAGGGCATTGTGGCCTTTTCTGATGCCCAGTGAATTTCGGATGCCACTCGCACCTCATCGATCCGACTCGAAAGACATCGGGTGTTGATCCTCACCGAAGCCTCTGAGGGAGGTGGGTTCCGCTCTTCTCTGGCGCGCTATGTTCCTGTTCCAAAATAAAGCTGATCTTCAACGTGAGGATTGTGGCCACTCACCTCATTTTAGTCCTCGGGAATCCCCTGGTGTGTCGCCATTTCGGCTTGCAGGCTCCTCGAACGGGATTGAGGGAGCGCCGCACTGTCGGAGGGTCGGTACGGAGGGAGCGTCCCACTGTTGGAGGGTCAGTAGAGAGGGAGCGCCGCACTGTCGGAGTGTCAGAGCTGAGGGAGCGCCGCACTGTCGGAGGGTCAGTACTGAAGGAGCGCTGCACTGTCAGAGCACCATCACTGAGGGAGCGTCCCACTGTCGGAGGGTCGGTTCTGAGGGAGCGTCCCACTGTCGGAGGGTCAGTAGAGAGGGAGCGTCCCACTGTCGGAGGGTCAGTACTGAGGGAGAGCTGCGCTGTCCGAGGGTCGGTGCTGAGGGAGTACCGCACTGTCGGAAGGTCAGTGCTGAGGGAACACTGCACTGTCCAAGGGTCGGTGCTGAGGGAGTGCCGCACTGTCGGAAGATCAGTGCTGAGGGAGCGCCGCACTGTCGGAAGGTCAGTGCTGAGGGAGTGCTGCACTTTCGAAGGGTCACTAGGCCCTGCATCAAAAATTTTTATTAAATCTGTCAATTGATGCATACGCAAGTTTAGATACATTAAATATTAACATTAAATTCATCAATTGACAGAATAAATGCGCGTTTAAATGTGATTAATAAATGTCTGAATCGATAGGAAAAATACAACTTTGGATGAATTTAAAATGAGAACTGAGGATATTAATGGACAGAAGCCAAACAAGTTTCGATAACTTGAATATTAATACTAAATGTGTTAAATGTCAGAACAACCACAAGTTTAGATCAATTAAACCTAATTATTAAATATGTTGTCTGACTGGACATATCCAAGTTTAGGTAGAACACGTTTGAGTATTAAATATGTTAAATGGTGGGGGGAAAGCGGAGTTGCTTATTAAATGCGGCAATTTGCAGAACAAATGCAAAGTTGGACAAACTAAACCTGAAGATTAGATGTTCAGCGGGATGCGCCGCACATTTGATGATTGTTGATGTTTTAGCAGAGCAAGAAGTGAATTATTTCTGAATATTTTCTAAGATATTAAAGGGATTCGGGAACTGGAGGCGGTGATTTATGCAAATAATCTGTTCAACTGTTAAATTTAGAATTGAAAATGAATCTGCCAAAATATATTAAATGTGTTACTGTAATTAAATAATTATAAAAAGTTATCACCTACTGAAATTAAATATATCTACAAAAATACATTACATTCAATATCAAAATTAAATAAATCTGCTGAAAGATTATATTAATTAGCAGAAGGGCAGCTCTCCCTCAGTATTGTCCCACCAACAGGGCAGCGCTCCCTCAGTACTGACCCTCCGACAGTCCGGCTCTCCCTTAGTACTGACCCTGCAACACTGCGTGTGTCCTTTCATACTGACCCTCTGACAGAGCTGCGCTCCCTCATTACTGACCCTCCGACAGTCCGTCTCTCCCTCAGTACTGACTCTCTGACAAAGCTGCGCTCCCTCAGTACTGACCCTCCGACAGTAAGGCTCTCCCCCAGTACTGGCCCTCCGACAGAGCTGCGCTCCCTGAGTACTGATCCTCTGACAGTCCGGTTCTCTCTCAGTATTTGCCCTCCAACAGTCCGTCTCTCCCTCAGTACTGACCCTCTGTCAAAGCTGCGCTTCCTCAGTACAGACCCTCCGACAGTGCGGCACTCCCTCAGTACTGACCCTCCAACAGTGCGGCACTCCCTCAGTACTGACCCCCGGACAGTCCAGCTCTCCCTCAGTACTGACGCTCGGACAGTGCGATGCTCGATCATTACTGACCCTCCGACAATGCTCAGGCAGGAAGGAACCGTAAGACACTTCAATGGAATGAAGGGCGGCTACTTATTAACACCAAGTGACACATGAAGAAAATGGCGGCAGTCCCCATGGCTCCACACCGGTTCAACCTTCTAATGACACGATCAAGCAAAGATCAGAAATGCAAAAGCCTGAAACCTCACCCAAGGGGAGCCATCATTTCAAACTATGCGGCCCAGTCCATATGTGTTGGAGGCCTGTGTCATTTGTTGGGGCGGTGGTGGTGTAGCGGGTGGTGGTGAGGATGTGGTTGGTGGGGGGAGGGCTGCTTGTAAATTCCCTTGGCCTCATGGGCAGGACATTGTGACTGTTCCTCAGGGAATGATGGCCAGAGTCTGCCCTTCTTTCATACCCATGAGGCTGTAGTTTATGAGCGAAAGATCGAGTCTGAAAGGGTCGACAAAGTGGATCGCGGGAAGCTCGGGTTCCAGACAAATGACTCCAATCAGCTGTCAATATCTACTCAATTATATTGTTAAACTGTGTTAATGTCATGTCAATTACATCGTTAAATGCAAGACAAACAGGTGGTGGTTCTTATTTTTCATAGGGAATAAATCATTTCAAATTCATTAGATAAGTTCTATTTAAAGTCGTGTATTTTGTTTCTGTGCCCCTTGCAGAGGCTGTCAATTTGTTAATTAGTTTGGAGTTAGCTAATAAAATAAAACAGTGTATAAATAGGGGATAGTTGGGGCACTGGTTGTGTGAGAGCAGAGCTGAGAGATTGAGCAAGTCAACAGACTTCCTCAATGAAGAAAAGGTCTGTTCTCGGTTTCTGCTTCACAAACCAGATTGGATCCTGTCAACTCCCCGCGGCCTTGAACAATCACAGGGCTCCGTAGAGACGGACGTCTTCGGACACTTTTCAGCGTTTCGGGAAATTCCACCACCCCGACCCATTCTGTAAAACACGAACAAACGCAACAACGGGTGCAGAACGATTTGCCATTATTTTGCCTCCCCAGCCCCCACACAGATGAAGGACAATGGTAGGAATGATGGAGCAGATGCCAGGCCAGTGCTCCCTCAGCGGCTCTGCATCATTCGCTGAAAGATCAGGTGGAGTCGGATGGCGTTCTTCTCGCAGATGGCCGCGAACTTCGCCCCGCAGACCTCGTCGTACCAGCGCCGCAGCCTCATCAGGCCGCAATTTTCCCTCATTCTGTACGTCCTGCTGAAGGCGTTGTCCGGCTGTCCCGGCCGCCAGAACCTTCCGTGGGCAAAGCGAAAGCCAAAAATAAAGAACCAGAAAGTGTTCAGTCCTCACCTGGCGGGATTGAGATCCCTTATCTTAACAGAGCAGAAAAAGCACCACAACCACCCCGCCCCGTTCAAATTAAACAATCTGACCCCTGACCCTCTGCCTAATGCAGTCTGACCCCTGACCCTCATGTAACCTGTGAGCTTCAAGTGTCCTCTTTTCTCTTGACCAAGACTGACCTCTGCCCCATTGATCCAGTGCCTAACCCTGATTCCTCCTGACCCTCTGTCTAACCCTGATTCCTCCTGACCATCTGACTAACCCCTGGCTCCCTACATAACCCTTCACCCTCTGCCTGAACACCCTCACGTCTGCCCACTCCCTGACCTTCATCCTAAACCCTGACCCTCCCTTACCCTCTGTTTCACTCAGACCCTTTGCCTAACCTCAGCCCGTTGCCTAACCCGTGACACCCTGCCTAACCCAGGATAATTTGCATAACCCCTGACCCCCTACCCAACCCGTCACCCAGTCTGACCCCTAATCCCCTCATATGACCTGTGACCTTCAAGCTGGCCTTTGTTCTCCTGACCCGGTTTGAGCTCTGCTCCTTCGAACGTGCGTCTCACATTGATTCTCACGACCCTCTCACTCACTCTCTACTAGGCCTTTCTCCTCCGACTCACACAGTAGCCCCAGAGCATCAGCCTATCTCCAACTCAGTCATCTCTCGGTCAATCCCATCGCCACCACCCCCCCTGCCCACCGTAAAACAAACTTGGGGCTGACCCTTTGCCACCACGACCCCAGACGCAATCTGTTACTCACATTTTCCCATTCATGACCTTCGTCCCATCCACCCACATCCAGATCCCTTCAGTCACCGAGTCTGTCATTCCGATCCAATAGGAGGCTTCTTTAGCTTGCTCAAACAGGAAATTCTGTGGAAGTGGAACGGCATCATTAGTGGGCATCTGGGTAAACAGGAAATGTGGTCAAGGGAGTAATAGGGTGAAGGTGAAACTGGGAAAAGATGGGAATTTGGCAAAAGGGTGTGGGCAACACGTTGAAGAGCTTTGGAGAAAAAAGGAGCTTGGAGACGGATTAGTCACTCGCAAGGGCGGAGTGGGAAGGAGAAGTCAAGGTTGTATTTAAGGACAGGGCTGATGACGGCAGGTTTGAAGGAGAGTTGGACAGTGGCTGAGGAGAGAGGGATGTTTGCACTTGGGTAAAACCGGTGGCCGGGGAGGGGAACTTCGGTCTGGTGACCGTTCACGTGATTTTGCGGGGTGCGCACCACATTATTTATGGACTGTTCCTTCAGGAACTACGATCTGATTCCTGGCATGAAGGAGAAAACAGCTTGGCCCCGGTAAATAACCACGTGACCTGGTCACCTGGGAGATGAACAATAGGGAAGCATAGGGTCAACAAGGGTGATAAGGGGTGATAAGTGGTGGTTTTCAGTTCAAGCAGTTGGGTTTGTGAGTTTGGAACAAGCTGGAGTGGAGGAAATATGTCTCCACCACAATTCAGTTGAAGTTCTGGCTGCGTGTAAAGAGAGTTAAAAATCATGTTAATTGAATGACTATTATTGACAGTGAGTTGAATTTCTGACATAGCCAAGCTGAAGAGTGTGTTTGAGTGTTAGAGAGAGAGAGAGAGATAGTTTAACATACAAACCTCAAGAGTGAAAGAACATTAGGGCCAAGGATGTTCTAACCCAAGCTGGCTCCGCTTAATGCCCCAGAAGTGTCCATGTTGAATGTGGTGTTTGCAAACTTGGGGCAGCGGTGGAGATTTGAAAGGACCACCTTGCTGGAGGTAATTGGAAGATCTCAGCCTATATACAAATATGTAGCTCAGAGAGGGCTTGAGGGGAGATACGTGAGAAAGATGATTGTTCAGAGCTTGGGCGGTGTTGGGATTGGGGAAGTGGTCTTAGAGAAAGTTTAGCCAGCTGGGCTCGTGGATGGGAAGAGGGACTCAGCAGATGCAACTGATTGGATAGACTCAATCTTATTGACAAGGGAGTGTGAGAGGCCCTGGCACTTCTGGTTGGAGGTAAGGGCAGCGGGGACACATGTTACCTGCACCTGGTCGTTGTTGACGATGGCCAAGTGTCCCTGCTTGCTTGAGCAGAGTTCCTTGCTCTGCTCCCAGCTAAGTCTGGTATCCGTTAACAGGAAGCAGCTTCATGAGTATTGTAGCCAGCCAGGATCACAAATACTCGAGGGACATTCTGCATTGAGAGAGGGAAAAGTGGAAACGTTCAGGAATCTGTGCTCAGCTCGCAATGTTAAGAGTGCTCTATAAATGGTGGGGCTCTTCACCAATCACCCACCCCCACGACACCGAAGGATTCCTACCCCATCCCACCAAACTCTGGGTATCCTCACCCCCTCTGCCAATCTGTGGGACTCATCACCTCACCCTCCTTCACAAACTTTGGGACTCTTCTCTTCCCCCCACAAACTGTGGGACACCTCAACCGTGCCTGATCAAAGCTGTGGGACACCTGACCCCTCCCCCCCACCAAACTGTGGAACTCCCCAGCATATCACTAGCAGCCCCCCCACCCCCCACACCCGGCCTAAACTGTGTGACTTGTCAACCCACAAAGTGTGGGATTCCTCATCCCCTCCCAAAGCTTTGGGACATGTCACACCCACACCCCGCCTGAAAAATGCTGGACTCCTCACCAGCCACCACCACCACCCCCTACCCAAACTGTAGGGCTTCTCACTTTTCCAATTAGACTCTAGGGGCTGATTGGGCCTCCGCCTGTTCCTGTGTTACATGCTCAAGGAGGGGGCTGAATGGACCTCCTCCTTTACATGTCTAACAGGCTCGAGAGCGCGTGGTGGTGAGCTGAATGAGCCTGATCCCCTCTCTCACCACCCCTACTTGTCAGAGGCGACAGGGACACATGCTCACCGTACTTCTCGCAGAACAGGTGTAGCCAGTGTTCGGTAGTGTTTTGGAAGCGCATACAATCCTGTTGGTCTTTCAGCTGGGTCTGCTCTTGGAGTGTGTATAAGCTCTCAGTGGCGTTCTACAGGCTGTCCCGCACGATGTGCAAATCCTCCGAGGCACCCACGTCTTGTGGAGGCAAAGTGAGAGAAAAAGAGAGAAATGTGTCAGTGGTCAGTCCTACACCGCACTGCGATCTGGCCCTCCCCACACATACTGGACCTCGGACCAGGGATTGACAACATTCTTTCCCTGAAGTACACGCTTCTCCATTTCTGAACCAATCCCAGATTGTCAAGTGTCTCTCGTCGACAAGGGATGTATTATGACACAGACGGTGGTCAAGGCTGAATTTCTCAAATCCCAGAGGGAAACCTGAAGCAACTGTCATAACCCACTGTTTCAATTTGTATGTTTCGAGGGGCAGGCTTTGAATTCAGCAGTAATAAGACCACTGAGTCTCGATGGCTTTTTTTTATAAAACTAAATTAAACATTTATTAATACAAGCAGGATTGTAAACACATATACGTCCAAAAATTACTACAATAATAACGACAAAAATCCCCTAATTAATCTGACTGAGTTAAACCCCCGGCAAGGCAACAGCAAATCGCATAGATTTAGACAAATACCTGGCAAAGCTCACTCTGGACAATCAAAATCAAAGTGAAAGTCTTTCACCTCTGGATCCTTGCAGGCAGCAGCTTGAGGCTTCTCACACTTGTTGGATAATACAAAGCCTCTACCTTGCACACAATCCCCTTTCTCCTTTATACACATCTTTCTCTTTGAATATGAATTTCCCATTCTATCATTGGGCTTTTGACTTTACCTCTTTAACAATAACATCCTTTCATGCCAATTTTATTAGTAACCAGAAAAAAAAATTAAACACATTTCCTGGCGTCATATGGCTAATGCAGGATTTCACTCATTACTTTGAGATGGATTTTAAAAATACAAACTGCCCCCTTGACAAAACTTCCATATTTTTACCAAATTACCACATTCAAACCAACTTCTGTATGGTCATCAAAGCCTCCAGAACAGCTGGCTTTAATCCAATTACGACACACACACATAGACACATACAGCACTAAACAAGGTTTAAAAAATATTTCCCAAATGCATTATAGACATTAATCTCAGCGTGACAGATGACTGTGTCATGGTAAAGCCACTCGACCAGCAATCCAGTCCACTGCTCTGGGGACACGGTTTCAATTCCCACCACTGCAGCCGGTGGAATTTAAATTCAACTAATAAAATCTGGAATTGAAAGTTCCTCTCAATCCTGGTGACGATGAAATGTCCATCGATTGGAGTAAAAACCCACCTGGTTCATTATTGTCCCTTTAGGGGAATTAGTAAATCTGCCGTTCTTACCCGCGTTCGGGCCTACACGTGACTCCAGACCCACAGCAATACGGTTGAATCTTAACTACCTCCAAGGGCCATAAGGGATGGGCAATAAATCGATGTGTCAATAAGAAAAACACTGTAATTTCAAGTAGGCCTCGCCGCATTGTCATGCTTTTTCCGGTATATTTAGCTAGAATTGTGTCAGTAAAATCATATTTGAAACCAAAATTAATTTACTAACATAAGAATTAGGAGCAGGAGTAGGCCATTCAGCCACTCGAGTCTGCTCCACCATTCACTAAGATGGCTGATCTGATTGTGGTCTCAACTCCACTTTCCTGCCTTACCCCACCGGGGAACCGATAACCCTTGACTTCCTCAGCCTTGAATATATTCAGTGAGCTGGACTCCACTGCTCTGTGGGGGAGAGAATTCCACAGGCTGACGACCCTGTGAGAGATGAAATTCCTCCTCATCACTGCCTTCAATGGAGGCCCCTTATTCTGAAACCGTGACCACCCGCACCATGTTGTAGATTCCCCCCACTCGGCTTCGCTTCTTCTCTCCAGCTAGCAATTTGTGCACAGAAAGCTCCCACGAAGAAGGGATGTTAGGATTCTCAAACCATACAAATTAGCAGGAATAGGCCACTCAGCCCCTCGACCTTGCTTCGCCATTCAATCAGATAATCCAAAAACAAGTCAATAGTTCCATAATTATAATAACACTAATAATTATTCAATAATATTCAATAACACCCTTCTACAAAAAGGCAGGGAGACAAAAAACAGGTAACTATCGTCCAGTTAGCTTAACATCTGTCATTGAGTAAATATTAGAGTTTATTATAAAGGATGTAATAGCAGAGCGTTTGTAAATTCGTAATATAATCAAGCAGTGTCAGCATGGCTTCAACAAAGGGAAATCATGCCTGATAAATTTATTAGAAGTATTTGAGGAAGGAACAAGCAAGATAGATAAAGGGGAACCAGTAGATGTGATATATCTGTATTTTCAAAAGACGTTCAATAAGGTACCAGTCATAAGGCTACTTAAAAAGATGAGAACCCATGGTGTAAGGGGTTGCATATAAGTATGGATAGAGGATTGGCTAACTAATAGAAGACAGAGAGTTGGGATAATGGGGGCGTTTTCAGGATGGCAACCTGTAACAGTTGAAGTGCCACAGGGATCACTGCTGGAGACACAATTATTTTCAATATGCATTAACGACTTGTATGGCGGAAGGGAATGTACTATCGCCAAGTTTGTGGATGACACAAAAATAGGTGGGAAGGCAAGTGATGGGGATAACAAATTGAGTCTACAGAGGGGAATAGGCAGGTTAAATGAGTGGGCTGAGACTTGGCAAATGGAATATAAGTGGGAAAATTTGAAGCTAAGCACTTTGGCAGGACGAGTAGAGGAACTGATTGTTATTTGCATGGAGAAAGACTGCAGAAAGCTATGACATAGAGGGATTTAGGAGTCCATGTTCATGGATCACAAAAAGCTAATATATAGTTCAGCAGGTAATCGGGAAGGCATATAGAATGTTGGCCTTTATATCAAATGGAATAGAGTATGAACACAGGGAAGTCTTGCTAAAACAATTCAAGGCACCAGTTGGACCACACCTAGGATACTTTCAACAGTTTTAGTCCTGGTTAGTTTAGTTAAGAGATAACTGGCATTGGAGGCAGCCCAGAGAAGATTCACTAGGTTGATCCGAGGGATGGAGGGATTTTTTTTATGAGGAAAGGTTGAGTCTGTTGGGACTGTATTCATTGGGGTTTAGAAGAATGAGAGGTGACCTTACTAAAACATAAAATATTCTTAGGGGGCTTGGCAGGGTAGATGCTGAGAGGATGATTCCCCTTGTGGGAGAGTCTAGGACCAGAGGGCATAATATCAGAGTAAGGTGATGCCCTTTTAAGACAGAGATGAGGAGGAATTTCTTCTCTCAGAGCATGGTGGATCTGTGGAGTGCTGGATCTGTACCTGCTGAACCGTTAAGTATATTCAAGATTGTTGTAGACAGATCTTTAATCAGGAAGGGAATCAAGGGGCATGGGGAAAAGACAGGAAAGTGGAGTTGAGCATTATCAAATCAGCCATGATCTCACTGAATGGCGGACAAGACTCAATGCGCTGAATGGCCGCCTTCTACTCCTACGCTTTATGGACTTATAGAATCGTGGCTGACCTGAGTGTAGACTCAGCTCCACTTCCCTGCCTGCCCCTCCCCACCCCCACCCCCCACCCCCCTCAAATAATCCTTGACTCCCTCGTTGATCAAAAACAGATCTAACGAAGCCTTGAATATATTCAATGACCCGGCCTCCACTGCTCTCTGGGGGTGAGAAATCCACAGACTAACAAGCCACACAGGAAAAAAAATACCTTATGTCAGTTGGGGAGTGGGTGGCGGTGTGAGGTAAAGTCACTGGGTTACTAATACAGCAGACCCAGGCTGGTACTCTGGGGCTCAAATCCTACCACAGCAACGGGTGGAATTTAAATTCTATTAATAAAATCTGGAATTAAAATCTAGTTTCTATAACCGCCACCATAAATCTATTATTTATTGTTCTAGAAACCCATCGGGATCACTAATGTCCTTCAGGGAAGGAAATCTGCTGTCCTTATCGGCCTGGTCTACATGTGACTCCAGACCCCCAGCAATGTGGTTGACTCTTCACTGCCCTCTGAAATGGCCAAGCAAATCACTCAGTCCATGGAAACAGGGATTAGGGATGGGTAACACATGCTGTCCTTGTCAGCGACGTCCACACCCCAAAGAATAAATTAAAACCATCTTCAATGGGAGGCCCCTCATATAGAAACTGTGTCTCCTCGTACTTGATTCCGCCACGTGAGGGAAGCATCCACCCTGTCAAGCCCCTCTCAGGATCTTATATGTTTCAATAAGATCACATCTGATTCTTCTGAATGCAGATTTGTACAGGCCCAAACCTTGTGTCAGAGAGATCTGGCTGTCTTAGCGTATGAATCAGAACAGGTTAGTCTGCAGGTAGAGCAAGTAACTAGGAAAACTAATAGAATGTTATCATTTATTGCGAGGGGGAATCGAATACAAAAGTGATGTTATGCTTCAGTGAAACAGGGCATTAGTGGGGCCACATCTGGAGTCCTGTGCACAGTATTAGGCACCTTATTTCAGAAAGGACGTAAATACATTGGAAAAAGTTCAGAGAAGGTTTACCAGACTAATACCAGGGATGGGCGGGTTGTGTTATGAGGTAAGTTTGGACAGGCTGGGCTTGTATCCACCGGTGGTTAGAAAAGTAAGAGGCGGTTTGGTTGAAAACTTTAAGATCCTGAGGGGTGTCGACAGGGAGGGTGTGGGGAGGATGATTCCCCTTGTGGGAGAATGGAGAACGAGCGGTTTAAAAATGAGGGGTCACCCATTTCAGACTGAAATGAGGAGCAGTGTTTTCTCTCAAAGTGTTGTGAGTATTTGCATGTGTCTTCATCAAAAGGAGGTGGAAGCAGAGCCTTTGAATATTATTAAGGCCGAGCGAGATTGATTCTTGATTAGCAAGGGGGTGAAAGGTTATCAGGGGGTTGGCAGGAATGTGGGGTCAAGGTTACAATCAGATCAGCCGTGATCTTATTGAAACGCGGAGCAGGCTCGAGGGGCCCAGTCCTGTTCCTAATTCGTTTGCCACTATGACAAAGCCTTTCGTCCCAGGAATCAGCTAAGTGAACCTTGCCTGAACTCTTGCAGTGTAAGTATATTTCTCCTTAAGTAAGGAGAGCAAACTGGACAGAGCGGTCTCACCAGCCGTGCTTGTGTACTTACAGTTCGTTGCAAAGTATGCCACTAGGCAAAGTAGGCCCACACAGGCGACGACACCAGCGATGGCCAATGCCATGATGACAGTTTGGACCCTCCTTTTACGGAGAGCTGCCCCTGATATCACAGAAAGAAAAGGGAATTATAAAAACTGCATTCCTATATCACACTTCACCAGCCAATGAGCATGAAATCGGAACAGTTGACCCGGTTGCAATGCAGGAAGCGCGTCATCAAATTTACACACAGCAAGAACCCCAAATGGCAAGGAAATCAGGACCCAGATCAACTGTGCTCCCAGTGACGTGGTTTGAGGGGGAAATCTTGGCTCCAGGGTCCTGGGGAGCAATGTCCCCACTCCCCGAGCTCGTTTACAGTGATGGCTGGGAGGACATTTACATCCACCTCAGGTGGCAGGTGGGGCTTGCGATTTGATGCGCTCCCTCAGCGCTGACCCTCTGACAGCGCGGCGCTCCCTCAGCGCTGACCCTCCGACAGCGCGGCGCTCCCTCAGCGCTGACCCTCCGACAGCGCGGCGCTCCCTCAGCGCTGACCCTCCGACAGCGCGGCGCTCCCTCAGCGCTGACCCTCCGACAGCGCGGCGCTCCCTCAGCGCTGACCCTCCGACAGCGCGGCGCTCCCTCAGCGCTGACCCTCCGACAGCGCGGCGCTCCCTCAGCGCTGACCCTCCGACAGCGCGGCGCTCCCTCAGCGCTGACCCTCCGACAGCGCGGCGCTCCCTCAGCGCTGACCCTCCGACAGCGCGGCGCTCCCTCAGCGCTGACCCTCCGACAGCGTGGCGCTCCATCAATGACGCTCCGACAGTGCGGCGCCCAGTCAGCGAAGGGACATCCAAAGGATTGGCCACCAATGTTGGAGTTATTATAATGTGTGGTGCGCACGAGGCCACGATGAAAGTCAGGGAGGTTTTGCAGGTATGACTCAGTGATGGGTTGGGGGAGGGGCTTGAGGGCGAGGAGAATGGACCCAATTCCGGGCAGGAGTTTGTTCGCTCGCACTCACTTTGTCTTTCAACATCCTCGGTATCCCGTTCATGGAAGACGTCATCTTCGATATCCATGATGAGGTCGGGCAAGTCATTATCTTCGTCGTACTCAAGGGACTCGACATCCCCTCCTGTTGCACGGTCATCATCTACACCTCTCCGCCCAAGGTTCCTGGGGAGCCCTTTAGACCCCCTCATTCCCCCTTTACCCTCAACTGGTCAACCAGTGCCAAAGACAGAGATGTCCACTCACCTCAACTCCCCCTTATAATCTTACCCTATACTCTAACTTTCACCAGCAACAGATCAATTGCAACCACCTCACTCAGCCGGATGAGTAATTCAACAAATCCAACTGTGAAGCTGAGTTGACTTTTCGATTCAGGCAGTGGAGGTTATTTTTGAAGTGTCTAAGGATTAATTTGCGGGCTTTAAAGTGTGAGGAATTCTTAATTTTGTGTCTATTATGCAATTTATTTCGACATAACCACTGCTTTAAGCTTGTGTCTGAGATTGCATATTAATTGCTCAATAAAGATTTGAGAATTGAATTAATTTTTAACTCATTGTTCTGCATAAAGTATTACATCAGTAGTATAGTTTGAAATAGAGGTATTATTTGAGATATTTTATTAATAAGATAATGATGGATTATTCAGATTAAGAATGAATGATTATGTTAATAACATATTATTAAAATCAATTTACTATTTGCTATACCAATGATGGATTATTGAGATTATTTGAAAAAAGAGTCTGAAGATAATGGATTAAGGTAAATTAATAGTTAGCTATGAAAAATTTAATTGATTAAGCAAAATTAATACCTGGCAAAATTAATGGTGAACTATTGCAAAAATTAAGAAGTAGAGATCAGTGAAGCCAATTAATCACTATACTTATTAATGAGCAACAACTGGGATTAATTAAAACTTATATATTAACAGATTATAAAATCGAAATTATAATGTATCAATGTTAAGCAATTGAGAATTATTACACCTATATTAATAACAAGTTATGAATAATTTATTCAAAGCTTTGTTGAATCAATTAGTATTGTTAACAGTGGACATTGAAATTAGTTATAAGAGACACCCGCCATAAATTGTTGACATTAACTTGTAATTAGCTACATTAAAGAGGGAATATGTTTACATAAGAAATACAATCATTAAACAACTATTATTAATTGGAAGTATTAAATAATAACAGGTTGTTGACATTAATAATTTGGTAGATGTGATAGATAATACTAATTTGTAATTAGATATATTAAGTACAAATTATTAAGATTAATTAATAATTAGATGTTGATTATTGAGTCATTAATACAAATATTAGTGATATTTAATGATTAATGGATAATTAGCTATTTTAATGATAAATTACTGAGATTAAGTAAAACTTGCATAAGTGATAGTTCATTACATTTAATTAATACTTACAGCTCCTAATTATAGATTATCGCCCTCCTCAGTACAGACAATTAGACGGTCTAATCTAGGGAATAGAGATGATTTAATATTTGGATTAAAGTTCGATTAAGTTTAATAATTAGATTTATTAAAAATAGCAATAGACTAATTAATGGATAATTATATTAATAGATTATTCAACAATTAAACTGAGTAGTATTAGATTATTAAGGTAAATTAGATTAATTAATGATAAATAACTAAGGTTATTGAATAATTAAACAGATTAATGATAATATGCTTCAAAATGAAATATATTAATATTAGATTCATTGAATATTCTGACGGTTTATTGGCTCAGCACTTCCAGCTGACATTTTGGGGAGAGGGAAGGAGACGGAAGTGAAGTGGCGACCCCGGGAATGAGGTTATGACCCGGGAAATGATTCCCGGGAGGTCACCGCTGGGACAGAGACACAGGGCATCACGTGACAGGCTGGGCTGTGAGATTCAATGGAGCAGAACAGAGAGCGAAACAATATTAATATATTAATAATCACTTTAGACTCAATGGAGCAGAACAGATAGCGAAGTAATATTAATATATTAATAATAACTGGAGACTCAATGGAGCAGAATAGAGAGAAAACCGATACTCGATGCGGCGATGGGGTAGTGGTTTTGTCATTGGATTACCAGAAACCCAGCAGCACTTTCTGGACACCCGACTTCGAATCCTCACCGCGGCAAATGGTGGAATCTGAATTAAATAAATATCTGGAATTAAAAGTCTAATAATGACGATGAAACTATTGTTGTAAAAACCCATCTGGTTCACTAATGTCCTTTAGAAAATCCGACCTTACCTGGTCTGATCTGCAGGCGGCTTTCACAGCAAAGTGGTTGAATCTTAAAGATGCCTCTGAAAAAGGGCAATAAATGCTGGCCGGGCCAGCGACGCGCCCACATCCCATGAATGAATAACTGCAGAGTCAATGGAGCAGAACAGGGAGAAAATCGATGTTAATATGTGAATAATAACTGGAGACTGATCTTCCGTTTAATCACTGGCATAAAACAACTTTAATATCTGATTAATTGTCACATTCTGGTTTATGTTAGATGACAGTCCACAAGTTTAAAATACAAAGTGTATTGTTTTCAGAAATGATTTACTGATGTTGAGACTTGAATTCCTCTCTAATCTTTTGGTAGATGTGAACGAGCGAATCACCTTCTTGCAGGCAGACTGGACATCGACAGTCACAAAGCCACCGCGATAGCAACTTCTCCTATTTGCCACCGCTGTAACTGCTGGCTGCTATCTCCACCCAGATACAGCATGTATCTCTGACAGTGCAGCACTCCCTCAATACTGATACTCCGACAGTGCGGCACTGCCTCAGTGATGATCCTCCGACAGTGCGGCGCTCACTCAGTACTGATACACCGACAGTGCGGCACTCTCTCAGGACTGATAAACCGATAGTGCGGCACTCTCTCAGGACTGATCCTCTGACAGTGCGGCGCTCTCTCGGTACTGACCCTCCGAGAGTGAGGTAATCCCTCAGTACTGACATTCGCCAGTGCAGCGCTCCCTCAGTACTGACCCCCGACAGGGCGGCGTTCCCTCAGTCCTGACCCTCAGACAGTGCGGCACTCCCCGAGTACTGACCCTCAGAATTTGAACGGGACCGGCTCCGACCTCCGTTTGCAGATCCAGTGCTGCGGAGCGCTGCACACAGCGTTAGCCCAGGCTCCTCGGCGCAGGGAGACGCAGTTCTTGAAAGCCTCCAGCCCGTAGTCGAAGTGACTGTCGGGGCTGCCTCTGTCCCAGAATCTCGGAGAGGTGGGGGGAGATGGAGCAAACAGAGTTTGTGAGTGAAAACTAAGCGTTCACCCGTCCATGCCAGCCCCCAAAATTTAGCCCTCAGGGGCTGACGGGAAAGAGAGAAATCCCACCCAATTCCCAGCTGAGGCAACATCCAACACTCCCAGGACAGGTACAGCACAGGGTTAGATACAGAGTAAAGCTCCCTCCACACTGTCCCCATCAAACACTCCCAGGACAGATACAGCACGGGGTTGGACACAGAGTAAAGCTCCCTCTACACAGTCCTCAACAAACACTCCCAGGACAGGGACAGCACGGGGTTAGATACAGAGTAAATCTCCCTGAACACCGACCACATCAAACACTCCCAGGACAGGTACAGTACGGGGTTAGAGACAGAGTAAAGCTCCCTCTACACTGTCCCCATCAAACAGTCCCAGGACAGGTACAGCACGGGGTTAGATACAGAGCAAAGCTCCCTCTACACTGTCCCCATCAAACACTCCCAGGACCTGTGCAGCACGGGGTTAGATACAGAGTAAAGCTCCCTCTACACTGTCCCCATCAAACACTCCCAGGACAGGTACAGCACGGGGTTAGATACAGAATAAAGCTCCCTCTACACCGTCCCCATCAAACACTCCCAGGACAGGTACAGCACGGGGTTAGATACAGAGTAAAGCTCCCTCTACACTGTCCCCATCAAACACTCCCAGGGCAGGTACAGCACGGGGTTAGATACAGAATAAAGCTCCCTCTACACCGTCCCCATCAAACACTCCCAGGACAGGTACAGCACGGGGTTAGATACAGAGTAAAGCTCCCTCTACACTGTCCCCATCAAACACTCCCAGGGCAGGTACAGCACGGGGTTAGATACAGAGTAAAGCTCCCTCTACACTGTCCCCATCAAACACTCCCAGGACAGGTACAGCACGGGGTTAGATACAGAGTAAAGCTCCGTCTACACCGTCCCCATCTAACACTTCCAGGGCAGGTACAGCACGGGGTTAGATACAGAGTAAAGCTCCCTCTACACCGTCCCCATCAAACACTCCCAGGACAGGTACAGCACGGGGTTAGATACAGAGTAAAGCTCCCTCTACACTGTCCCCATCAAACACTCCCAGGACAGGTACAGCACGGGGTTAGATACAGAGTAAAGCTCCCTCTACACTGTCCCCATCAAACACTCCCAGGACAGGAACAGCACGGGGTTAGATACAGAGTAAAGCTCCCTCGACACTGTCCCAATCAAACAGTCCCAGGACAGGTACAGCACGGGGTTAGATACAGAGTAAAGCTCCCTCTACACTGTCCCCATCAAACACTCCCAGGACAGGTACAGCACGGGGTTAGATACAGAGTAAAGCTCCCTCTGCACTGTCCCCATCAAACACTCCCAGGACAGGTACAGCACGGGGTTAGATAGAGAGAGAAGCCACACGACCACTATTGGTGTCCATACCTTCCTGGGTCTCCTCCGCACTCATCTGGTCATTATCCCCTCCGGCGGCCTTTTCCTCTCGCTCCACCTCAACCTGCCTCTCGGCTGACCCCGTGAGCGCTCCTCCAGCGAGCTGTCGTCCTCTTGCTGCCTCCGTCTATCCCAAAAACTCCTCCTCATCATCATCCGCCATGTAGGGGGAACTCTCCTCCTCTTCAGCAGCCCCTGGGCTGATTTACCAATCAGTTCAGACCGATTGTCCCAGCGCTCCTTTTAAAACTGGCTTCACATTCTTCACTCCAGTTTTCTCACTCACCTCACCCACACGCCCTGTTTGTTATAAACATAAATTCGGCCAAAATAAAAGAGGGGATTATTGATCGATACCTGCAATCGCCTGGACTAAATCGCGTTTCGAACGAACCAAACCCTGCGCCTCACTTTTCAAAGAGAGTCGTTATTGAGGTTAACCATTGATTATTAACGGCCAATTCAAGATAATCTCTCAAACAACTTGGATTATGTACTGCAGATTATTCTGTATTTGGAATTAATAATTAATAGTTACAATTATGATGTGTTTGGATTTGGTTTGCCGATATATGTTAAAGGATAAAGTGATTAATTGTTTATTTCTGAATTGACAACTTTAAGTAAATGCAGATTAACCCTTCCGCATCATTGCCGGATCAATAAGAGATTTTTTTAAAAAATAACTTCACAAAGGTTGAGAATAAGTTTTAAATATTTCGATAAATTACTAAACGTTCACCTGAATCATAACGTATTTTGTTTGTTAGATTATTATTACTGATGGATTCGGATTAATTTATTGAACACCCAGATTCCGTAATATGGTGATTAATTATTAAATATTTAGCCAAAATGTTCGATGAGCCAAACGTTGAATATTTGGTTAGCGCGGGTGAAGATCAATTAATTATTCCAAATTAATCAACGAGGTAGATAAATAATTTGCATGTGGTAATATATAAAGGAACACACGTTTAATGAAATTAACTATGATTATTAAATAACAAACGAATTTAGTATTTAGACTGCACAAACGTTTACAGATTATTTAGTGATTAGCACAGGTCTATGCAGAATAATAAGTATTTCTTGAATACAAAGGTTAAATATGATTATGAAATATTCAATAACATTCTTAAATGTGTACAAAAAGTATTAAATATTTTTATTGTTCTTTAACTATTGATAATACAGACTGAGAAAATTAATGATGGGTTATTCAATGAACGAGTTGATTTAGGGAACAAACAAATTTTGATAAATTAATTATAAATACTTAAAACGTGAAAAATGTATTATTTAAGCAGAAAAAGGCAGGTTTAGAGCAGTTATATTATGAGCATTATGTATTAAGATGAATTATACCATTAATTGTGCAAATCTTTACTGATTATTACAGACAGCCAGGCTAATAAACAGTAAATTGTGCCATTGTATTGAAACAATTTACATAACTACGGTTATTAAATATGTAGCTGAGTTATTATTAGGTTAATCTAATTCTTACAAGCCATTACAATCTTATCAAGACGAAAATATCAGTCATTTATTGAAAATTTATGATAGATAGAACAAAGAGAAGTTAAGAAAAAATAAATGCTTTTAAGCATGAAGCCAAATTATTATTAAAAGCAAGTTTTATTTAAATTTTGAATGAGCTGTTATTTACTGATTAATATAGATTAATTGAAAGTACTGGATTATTTAAATATGCTAATTGGTAGAGTAAAGACATGTTTAAAGAAAGTAAAATGTATTTACGAAATGTGTTAACTATCAGAACAAACGCAAGTGTAAATCGAATGTTTCAAATCTGCCAATTGATACAAATGCACGTTTAGATAAATTAAATCTTAACAGTAAATTAATCAATTGAGAAAACAATTACTCGTTTAAATTTAATTAGTAAATGTTTGAATCGAGAGAACACTACTGTGAATGTATTTAATATTTGTCCTGAGTACATTAATTGACAGAAGGCATACAAGTTTAGATAACTTGAATATTAATACTAAATGTGTCAAGTGACAGAACAACCGCAAGATTAAATAAAGTAAATCTAATTATTAATTTGTTGACTGACAAGACAATTCGAAGTTTAGGTAAAACAAATGTGTGTACTAAATATTTTAAATGATGGGGGAAAAGCGGAGTTGCTTATTAAACGTGGTAATTTGCTGATGAAATGCAAAGCAGGACAAAGTAAACCTGAAGATTAGTTGTTCAGACAAATTGTTATTTGGGCTGCGCCCGTCATTTGAAGATTGTTGACGGTTTAGCAGAGCAAGAAGTGAATTATTTGGTGAAGATTTACTAAGATATTGAAGGGGTTCAGGAGCTAGAGACGATTATTTATGCTAGGAAAGTGACCAATTATTAAATTTAATATTGTAAATGAATCTGCAATAATATGTTAAACTGAATACTGAAAATAAATATGCCAAAACATATTAGATGTATTACTGAAATTAAATAATCAAAAGTTATCAAAGTACTTTTGAAATTAAATATACCTACCAAAATGTATTAAATTAAACATCAACATTGAATAAATCTGCTATAAGTTTATATTAATTGGCTGAAGGCACCCACATTTAGGCAAATTGAATATTATTACCATGTGTTAAGGGACAGAACCAACACAAGTTTAATTAGAGTAAAAGCGATTATTAAATATGTAAATTGACAGGAATATATCGATTTAAATAAATCATCCAAAATATATTACATTTGAAAATTAAATTAATTAAATCTCACAAAATATATTAAATTGAATTAACAGAACAATTTCAAGTTTAAATGAAAATGATTATTAAATCTGCCAAATGATTCCAACGCAAGTTTAGATCAATTAAATGTCAATACTATATGCATTAATTGACAGAACACACACACACGTTTTAAATAAGACTACTTTGTTAATCAATAGGAAACAGCACGAGTGGAGATAACTTACTGACCATGTTAATTGACAGAGGACACAATATTAGACAACTTGAACACTGTGGTGGAGGTGTCAGCTGTGGCTCAGTTTATAGCACCCTCGCCTTTGAACCAGAGGGTTGTGGGTTCATGTCCCACTCCTGGAAACCAAGAACTGTGATTGTACTCGAAAGAGTTGCAATCTGTGACTGTTGATACCTCGAAAGAGTTTGAACACTGTGGCGGAGGTGTCAGCTGTGGCTCAGTTCATAGCACCCTCGCCTTTGAATCAGAGGGTTGTGGGTTCATGTCCCACTCCTGGAAACCAAGAACTGTGATTGTACTCGAAAGAGTTGCAATCTGTGACTGTTGATAACTCGAAAGAGTTTGAACACTGTGGCTCAGTTCATAGCACCCTCGCCTTTGACTCAGAGGGTTGTGGGTTCATGTCCCACTCCCGGAAAACCAAGAACTGTGATTGTACTCGAAAGAGTTGCAATCTGTGACTGTTGATAACTCGAAAGAGTTTGAACACCAATACTAAATAAGTTCACTGGCAGAACAAATGCCAGTTTAGAAAATGTAAATCTAATTATAAAATATGAGAACTGAGGGAACAAACTTAAGTTTAGGCTGAATATGTAGTAAATATTAACGTTAAATATGTCAGTTGACAGATCAAAGAAACATGTTTCAATATTATTAAATGTGTTAATCGACAGCGTGAAAAAAAACACGAGTTTGGACAAACTGATCAATGAACCTTAAATGTTGCAATTAAATCTGTCCATATATTAATTCACAGAACAAACAAAATTTAAACTGAATGTGATTATTAAAACTGTTCAGTTGAGGTAAATGTCAATTTTATATAAACATTAACATTAAATCTGTTTAAGTTTGATTGAAATTCAATAGATTTTGAATTGATATGAATTTAATATTGAAATTAAAGCCGCCAAATGATGAATTGAAGCTTTGAATTGTAATTATCTGATAGAAAGTATCAGGATTCCTCAGGGAAATTGCTGAATGTTGGATTATGTTAATATTTGGGGGAATTAATTAGTATTTTTGATCATTTGAGTTTTGGGGATGTTAATGGTTAATTGACGATTTTCGGTTGCCCTCCGGCTAATTTCTATCACTTATTGGATAATCCTCCCTCTGAGGCCCCGACAGAAGCTGCCTCCGGGAAAAGGCCGCAAAAAGAGCCTGGGCCTCTCCCCGCGGGGCCAAGGAGAGTTAGGCCGCACCCTGCACGCGCCGCCCGGCTCCAGTGCGGATCACCACCGCCGCCATTTTATGTAAGGCTGGGACCGGAAGAGGAGGTCTCCAGGGGCGAGGGAAGGAAGGGGCGTAGCCTCGGGCAGACATGACGTCAGGGTAAACGACTGTTGCGTCTGGCATCGCAATAGTGAGAGAGATGCGTGCGCAGCCAAGATTCCCATGGACACCAGAGGGTGGGAACAACCCGGAGTAAAATAGAGGAGGAAATTAATGAATAAATTAGAGAGAGAGAGAGTAACCCAGTGTGAAAATAGAGGAAGAAATTAATTAATAAATTAGACAGAGAGAGTAACACAGTGTGAAAATAGAGGAGGAAATTAATAAATAAATTAGACAGAGAGAGAGAGTAACCCAGTGTGAAAATAGAGGAGGAAATTAATTAATAAATTAGAGAGAGAGAGACTAACCCAGTGTGAAAATAGAGGAGGAAATTAATTAATAAATTAGAGAGAGAGAGAGTAAGCCAGTGTGAAAATAGAGGAAGAAATTAATTAATAAATTAGGGAGAGAGAGAGAGTAACCCAGTGTGAAAATAGAGGAAGCAATTAATTAATAAATTAGACAGAGAAAGAGAGTAACCCAGTGTGAAAATAGAGGAGGAAATTAATTAATAAATTAGACAGAGAGAGTAACCCAGTGTGAAAATAGAAGAGGAAATTAATTAATAAATTAGAGAGAGAGAGTAACCCAGTGTGAAAATAGAGGAGGAAATTAATTAATAAATTAGAGAGAGAGAGATTAACGCAGTGTGAAAATAGAGGAGGAAATTAATTAATAAATTAGAGAGAGAGAGAGAGTAACCCAGTGTGAAAATAGAGGAAGAAATTAATTAATAAATTAGGGAGAGAGAAATTAACCCAGTGTGAAAATAGAGGAGGAAATTAATTAATAAATTAGACAGAGAGAGAGAGAGTAACCCAGTGTGAAAATAGAGGAGGAAATTAATTAATAAATTAGTGAGAGAGGGAGAGTAACCCAGTGTGAAAATAGAGGAGGAAATTAATTAATAAATTAGAGAGAGGGAGAGTAACCCAGTGTGAAAATACAGGAGGAAATTAATTATTAAATTAGATAAAGAGAGTAACACAGTGTTAAAATAGAGGAGGAAATTAATTAATAAATTAGAGAGAGAGGGAGAGTAACCCAGTGTGAAAATACAGGAGGAAATTAATTATTGAATTAGAGAGAGAGAGAGTAACCCAGGGTGAAAATAGAGGAAGAAATTAATTAATAAATTAGGGAGAGAGAAATTAACCCAGTGTGAAAATAGAGGAGGAAATTAATTAATTAATTAGAGAGACAGAGTAACCCAGTGTGAAAATAGAGGAGGAAATTAATTAATTAATAAATTAGAGAGAGAGGGAGCGAGTAACCCAGTGTGAAAATAGAGGAGGAAATTAATTAATAAATTATAGCGAGAGAGAGAGTAACCCAGTGTGAAAATAGAGGAGGAAATTAATTAATAAACTAGGGAGAGAGAGAGAGTAACCCAGTGTGAAAATAGAGGAGGAAATTAATTAATAAATTAGACAGAGAGAGAGAGAGTAACCCAGTGTGAAAATAGAGGAGGAAATTAATTAATAAATTAGAGAGAGAGAGACTAACCCAGTGTGAAAATAGAGGAGGAAATTAATTAATAAATTAGAGAGAGAGAGAGAGAGTAACCCAGTGTGAAAATAGAGGAAGAAATTAATTAATAAATTAGGGAGAGAGAAATTAACCCAGTGTGAAAATAGAGGAGGAAATTAATTAATAAATTAGACAGAGAGAGAGAGTAACCCAGTGTGAAAACAGAGGAGGAAATTAATTAATAAATTAGAGAGAGGGAGAGTAACCCAGTGTGAAAATACAGGAGGAAATTAATTATTAAATTAGATAAAGAGAGTAACACAGTGTTAAAATAGAGGAGGAAATTAATTAATAAATTAGAGAGAGAGGGAGAGTAACCCAGAGTGAAAATACAGGAGGAAATTAATTATTAAATTAGATAAAGAGAGTAACCCAGTGTGAAAATAGAGGAAGAAATTAATTAATAAATTAGGGAGAGAGAAATTAACCCAGTGTGAAAATAGAGGAGGAAATTAATTAATTAATTAGAGAGACAGAGTAACCCAGTGTGAAAATAGTGGAGGAAATTAATTAATTAATAAATTGGAGAGAGAGGGAGCGAGTAACCCAGTGTGAAAATAGAGGAGGAAATTAATTAATAAATTATAGCGAGAGAGAGAGTAACCCAGTGTGAAAATAGAGGAGGAAATTAATTAATAAATTAGAGAGAGAGAGAGAGAGAGAGTTACCAAGTGTGAAAATAAAGGAGGAAATTAATTAATAAATTAGAGAGAGAGAGAGAGAGTAACCAAGTATGATAATAGAGGAGGAAATTAATTAATAAATTAGAGAGAGGGAGAGTAACCCAGTGTGAAAATACAGGAGGAAATTAATTATTAAATTAGATAAAGAGAGTAATAAATCAGTTAGAGAGAGCAATCTGGTGTGCAAATAGAAGAGGAACATAATATAAATGAGAGAGAGAGCAAACCAGTGTGCAAATAGAGGAGGAATGTAATTAATAAATTTGAGGGAGAGAGAGAGAGAGAGAGGAACCCATTGTGCAAGTAGGGGAATAGTACAAAATGAATTAGGAAGAGAGAGAGAGCAACAGTGTGCAAATAAAGTTGGATTGTAATAAATTAGTTAGAGAGGAATGTAATTAATAAATTCTAGAGAGAGAGCAACCCAGTGTAAAAATCAGAGGAACGTGAATAATTAGAGAGAGAGAGAGCGAGTAACTAGTGTGAAAACAGAGGATGAATGTGATGAATAAATTAGAGATAGTGAGATGCCCAGTGTGAAAATAGAGGAGGAATGTAATTAATAAATTAGAGAGAGAGTAACCAGTGTGAAAATAGAGGACAAATGTGATTAATAAATTAGAGAGAGAGTAACCCAGTGTGAAAATAGAGGAGGAATGTAATTAACAAATCAGAGATAGTGAGATGCCCAGTGTGAAAATAGAGGAGGAATTTAATTAATGATTCAGAGCGAGAGAGTGAGAGAGTAAACCAGTGTGAAAATAGGAGGGATGAGAATAGTAAATTAAAGAGTAAGATTAACCAAGTGTGACAATAGAGGAGAAATGTAATTAATAAATTAGAGAGGGAAACACAGCGTGAAAATAGAGGAATAATGTACTTAATACATTAGAGAGAGCAACCCAGTGTGAAAATACAGGAGGAATGTGATTGATAAATTAGAGATTAACCAAGTGTGAAAATAGAGGAGGAATGTAATTAATAAGTTAGAGAGAGAGATAGAGACCCATTGTGATTACATAGGAGGAACATAATTAATAAATTAGAGAGAGAGAGAAAGACAGCATGAAAATAAAGGAGGAATATAAGTAATAGATTATAGAGAGACAGGACAATGCAGCGTGAAAATAGAGGTGGAAAGTAATTAATAAATTAGAGAGAGAGAGACCCAGTGTGAAAATAGGGGAGGAATATTATGATTAAATTAGGGAGGGGGAGCAAACAAATATGAGTGCACTGGAGGAAATTAATTAATAAATGAGATAGAAAGACAGAGTGAAAATAGAGGAGGGATGTAATTAATACATTAGAGAGAGATAGAGAGGAACACAGCATGAAAATAGAGGATGTGTGCAATTAATGAATTAGAGTTAGTGAGAAAGTTAGTGTGAAAATAAAGGAGGAAAGTAATTAATAAATAAGAACAAGAGAAATCCAGTGTTCAAATAGAAGAGGAATACAATGAATCAATTAGAGAGAACAGCCCAGTGTGCAAATGGAGAAAAGTAATTAATAAATGAGAGAGCAGCCCAGTGTGCAAATGGAGAAAAGTAATTAATAAACGAGAGAGCAGCCCAAGTGTGCAAATGGAGGAGGATGTAATTAAGAAATGGGAGAGCAGCCGAGTGGACAGTTAGTTGAAATGTAATACATAAGAGGGAGAGCGAGAGACAATAAACCACTGTGCAAATATAAAAAGAATGTAATTAATAAATTAGAGGGAGAGAGAGAGAGAGAGTAACCCAGTGTGCAAATGGAGGAGTAGTACAAATAATGAGTTAGGGAGGGAGAGAGAGAGCAACACAGTGTGCAAATACAGGAAGAATGTAATAAATCAGTTAGAGAGAGCAATCCAGTGTCCAAATAGAGGAGGAACATTATAAATAAATGGGAGAAAGAGAGAGAGTAAACCAGTGTGAAATAGAGGAGGAATGGAAGTAATAAATTAGAGAGCGAGTGAGAGAGAGCAGCCCAGTGTGAAAATATAGGAGGATTGTGATTATTACATTAGGGGGAGAGAGAGACCCAGTGTGAAAATAGAGGAGTAATGTAATTAATAAATAAGAGAGAGAGAGAACAACCCAGTGTGAAAACAGAGGAGGGATGTAATTAATAAATTAGAGAGAGAGTGCAACCCAGTGTGCAAATAGTGGAATATAAATAATAAATGAGAGAGAGTAACCCAGTGTGAAAATAGAGGAGGAATGCAATTCATAAATTTGTGAGAGAGAGTTACCCAATTTGCAAAGAATGCATTAATGAATTGGAGAAAGAGAGAGGAACCCAGTGCGTAAGTAGAGGAAAAATGCAAATAATGAATTAGATAGAGACAGAGACAGCAACCCAGTGTGCAAAGATAGGAGGAATGTAAGTTATAAATTAGAGAGAGGGAGGGAGATCAATTCAGTGTGATAATACAGGTGTAGAAATGAATAGCGACAGAGAGAAAGCAACCCAGTGCATAAATATAAGGGGATGTAATTAATAAATTAGAGAGAGAGAGAGACAGAGCAACATCGAGTCCAAATTCTGGAGGAATTTAATTAATAAATTAGAGGGGACAGATTGAAACCTAGTGTGGAAATAGAGGATTAATGTAATTAATCAATTAGAGGGAGAAACACATTGTGCAAATGGAGCGGGAATGTGATTAATAAAATGCAGAGTGAGCAACCAGTGTACAAATAGAGGTGGAATACAATTAATAAATTAGATAGATAGAGAGTGAAAGCAACTCATTGTGCAAATAGAGTAAAGCAAATAATAAAGTATAAAGAGAGAACAATTAAAAAAATTTGAGAGAGAGAGCAAATACCATTTCCTGTCTTTTGGCAGTCTAGCTTTTTCCATTGTTTTTACCTGTCAAAAATGTAGAGTGCATCGCTCAGCATGTAGTCCTGGACCTTGGAATGTGGCAGTATGCAACTTTCGTTCGAGAACAAGTATTTTCACTGGAGGACCAGCAGGTTTCATGTAGAGCAAAGAGCGGCTTTCATCAAGTTGGTGATTCTCCAGCTGCAGCTGACGTTTGTCTCAGTGTTTGTCCCTGGGAAAAGCCCATGGAGCACAGAGTCCTGTGTCACAGAACTGCTCGGGATGAACCCCATCAAAAAACACTGCATCTCTCTCCAGAACTTTGCAAAGGCACATTCCACAAGGAGGTGAACGACATTCTCTTACGATTCAATGCAAAAAAAACCACACGGCGGAAGCACAGAGGATGCTGAAGGTGAGAAACAGATAATTACGTTCCACGCAAAGCGGGGTGGTGGTGGTTGGGGGGGGGGGGGGGGGGGGGGATTGCCATAACTTGGAAAAGATTAAATGCTGGAGTGTCTGTGTGTGTGTGTCTGTGTGTGTGTGTCTTGGTCAGCAGTTCAGGTACTTATTTATTAGTTATTCATTCTCTGGGTGTGGGTGTTGCTGCCTCTGACAGCATTTGAAGCCCATCCCTAATTGCCCCTTGAGAAGGTGCTGATGAGCTGCCTTGAGCAACCTACCCTCTTCTGGATACTATCAGAATCAGACACTCAGACATGCTCTCTCACTCACACACACATACACTCCTTTACCAATCTACACTCTGCTAGATACTGTCAGAATTACATTAACCCACAAACACTCAGACTCACACATACACACACACACACACACCTTTAACAATCAACCCTCTGCAGAATAACTGTCAGAGTGACATAGAAACAAACACCTTTACCAATATATACTGCCTGAATCTCACACACACACCGCACACACGTTTACAAATCCCCACCGTGTGTGTGTTCGCGATCCCTGCTTTGTGCATTTCCCCCATGTGTGTAATAATACAATCATTATTCTGTGTGTAATTATCAATTGTCAGTCAGTCAACAAGCCTAATATTTAACATCTTATGTACATAGTTGAGGATTTTGTTGAATATTTAACAATCATATGTAATCTTTGTGTGCTTTAGCTGTACACTTTAAAAGTCCCTGTCTTATATTGAGCTGTGACGAGTGACTCTCTTTAGGAGCTGCTGGTTTAACTATTTAACTCACTTAAAATTCTGCTAGCTCTAGGTCTGAAACAGACTCTCACACCAAAGCTAAACTGGAATCAGCTTTACCATTCAAATTCTCACATTGAATCAAAATTCCAAACATACTCACCCTTGGCTCTGTCTCAGAAATCTCCACTCTTAGTTCTTATGGCAGGTACCTGTCCAACTGGTTATCTCTAGGTCAGAATCAGACTCTTAATCTAAAATTACTCTCTTTTTAAAATTAAACTTGTATCAGATTTAACTTTTGAATTATCACTTTAAACCAGATTCACCAAAATACTCATTTCAGTGTCTGTCTCACTCAGGCTAATTTCTCCCCTCACTGACTGTGTGCGCATTACTGGTTGTGCACATTAAAAGTCCCTGTCTTATATTGAGCTGTGAGGAGTCACTCTCTAGCTGAGCTACCTACTGCTGTCATCAAAAAATATTCAGCCAAGGGTGATTGACAGTGAATTGCCAAAAAGTCAGTTGCCTGTTGAACTAGGCTGCTGACCAATGTGTGCTGCGATGTTTGAAGGTGAGACTGACATTGGCTGCTGCCTCTCCTGGCTGAGGGTGGCAGGGTCAATGAGGCAATGGTGGGGGACCTCCATAGCTGGTGGTCAGAGGGTGATTCAGACCATTAAACCTCCATGTGTGGATTAGGAGTTCAGGGTGTAGTTTGATATAATACATCGTGGTTTTGGATTCTGGCCGACTCGCATCTAATAGGAGGGCTAAATTTTTCTTTCACTGATAACACACCTCAGAAATCAAATGGATTTACAACGCTGGGTGCCACATGTCACAGATTTATTCAGCAAACATTCAAACATTAATCAATGAATAAAACGCAAGAGGCAAAGATTCAGACAAAAAGCTGCAATTTTTGGATGAGAATTCAAACGGGTTAGTCACCAGTTCAGAATACAGATCAATCGGACCATACGGGCATGGGAGTGAGGAGCAGCATTAGGCCATTCAGCCCCTCGAGCCTGCCCCACCTTTCAACAAGATCGTGTCTGAACTGCTTGTGGCCTCATCTCCACTTTCCTGCCTGTGCCCCCCCGCCAACCAAATAACGATTTGACCCCCTTGTCGATCAGAAATCTGTCTAACTCAGCCTTCAATATATTCAATGACCCGGCCTCCACTGCTCTGTGGGGTAGAGAAATCCATTCCACAGACTAACAACTCTCTGAGAGAATAAATTCCCTCTCATCTCTGTCTTCAATGGGAGGCCCCTTGTTCTGAAACAATGCCCCCCACCCCCTTAGGACCCCCGACACCCGACGTGACGGGGAAACATCCTCTCAGTATCTTTGTCTCAATAAGGTCGCCTCTCATTCTTCTGAATTTCAGCGGGCACAGGCGCAACATGGCCAACCTTTCCTCCATAAGGCAGCCCCCTTCATCCCAGGAATCAGCCCAGTGAATCCTCTCTCAACGGTTTCCCATGTGATCCGCCCCTTTCTGAAGTGAACAGGACAAAACGTATAGTAACTGAATTGCTAACTACCAGTTGCAATACCCAACCTTTCAGTCGTCTTATTCTCTCAACTGTACAAGGCACTAGTTAGACCACACCTAGAATACTGTGAACAGTTTCGGTCCGCTTATTGAAGGAAAAATGTACTGGCATTGGTGGCAGTCCAGAGAAGGTTCACTAGGTTGAACCCGGGGATGGAGGGATTTGCTTATGAGGGGAGGTCGAGTAGGTTGTGCCTGAACTCACGAGTTTAGACGAAGGTCATGCAATCTCACTGAAACATAAGATACTTAGGGGGCTTGATAGAGTAGATGCTGAGTGGCTGTTTCCCCTTGTGGGAGAATCTAGGACTAGAGGGCATAATCTCAGAGTAAGAGGGCCACATTTATAACAGTGATGAGGAGGAATTTCTTCTCTCAGAGTAGTCAGTCAGCGGAATTCTTTACCACAGAGGGCTGTAGAGGCTGGGTCGTTGAGTATATTCAAAACTGAGATAGACAGACAGATTTTTAATCAGTAAAGGAATCAAGGGGTATGGGGCAAAGGCAGGAAAGTGGAGTTGAGGATTATCAGGTCAGGCGTGATGTCATTGAACGGCGGAGCAGATCAATGGGCCGAATGTCCTATTTCTGATCCTACCTCTTATGGCCTTAAATCGCAAAACAATTCTTCTCGAGTTATATCAAAAGCTATCACGGATGATGATTCAGCACCCAAATCAAAAATGTAATACTAACCCTGAAACACAACATCCCACCCCACACACCACCACCAATGAGCCCACACCCTCATGCTCCCGGAGACTGTCCCTCAGTCCAGAAATCTGGTTGCAACCCACTCGCTGACCAACCCGGATCTCCCGGGTCATTTCTTCTTCTCCTCGCTGGGATTCTCTTGTAATTTTGGCACCAGCTTCTTGCAGGGAAGATATTTTTTCAGCCTTTCATGTACCTGGGAATGGACAATTGAGGAGTCAGGTTGGAGAGAATGGGAACGCTGTTACTGAGGAACTGGCAAGGGGATCTCAGGAGACATCGATGGGCCCCTTAGCATGAGGGAAATTCCTTCCCTGAACACGAGGGTGAAACGTGCCCCCCGCCCTCTACACCCGAACAATCCCTGCCCCCTCCACACCAGCTCACTCACTCCCTATTCAGCGTCTGAGAAATCCACTACCCACACCCCTCCTATCAGTTCAATCAAACATCTACCAGAGAGTGAGGAAGGGAATTCTTATCCCTGCCCTCGACTCAATGCCAACTGGAGATGTTCAGTCAATGAAATGGTTAAATAATGCTGACTCAGGTTATTAAATGGGTGATGCCCACCACCCGAGAATGACTGCAGGATGAATCCCCTCACCTGCTGGAGATGGGCTTCCTTTTCCTCGCGAGTGTCCAGTTTGTTCTGAACGATGTACATCACTTGGATTTCGGCATTGATCTGGTCACAGTCCACCTTGCTGAGGTCCAGGACCACTGTAACATCGAGAGGACAATGCTTCCGACACAACCACACAAAGCCCTGGGCTGGGTTAGGGGTGGCAGTGAGAACTGGGTACGGAGGTGGATTGGAGGGGAGGGGTTGTGTAGGGGTGGGAGATAGGGGAGGGGCAAGGCTCGAGGGCCAAACTCTGTCCACTCCCCTCGCTGACAGGCTGAATGAATCTCCGTGATGAAGTTGTATTGTGAGAAGGTTATCCCCAAATTGAGTTGACAAGTCAGGTACCTGAGTCTGATGATCCGACTCTGACAAAGGATGGACGCCGAGTGGAATCTCGACTACTTTGTTCCTCAGATCCCTCGTTGTGTGATGTCTCCCGGTCTGTGATAGCAAAAGGGAATGTTACTCAAGTGCTTGCTGAACCCCCAAATCGCCAAAGCGCTGTACCCCAAAACCCCGAAAACTTAGAACCCATCAAACCCCAAAAATTCTGAGCTATGAAACTCCAAAACACTGAACCCCAAAATCACTGAACCGCAAAACCCACAAACACTGAATCCACAAACTCCACTGACACTGAAACCCCCAAACACCAACTAAGATTGAACCGCAAAATACTGATACCCCAAACGCCAAAACACTGCACATTGTTTCAAGTTGAAATTTAGGGAGATACTCAGATTCGGAGATGGAATGAGCAGCCTTAGCGGCAGTTAACTGTCAACCTCCATTGTTTGATTAGTTTTTGATTAGTGTAGCAAGAAGGTGAGATGGACAGTGACTCATCACAGCTCAATATAAGACACGGAATTTTACAGTGTGCAGTCAGTAATGGACACACAGTCAGTGAGAGGAGACATTGGCCTGAGTGATACAAAGACTTAGTGAGTATATTTATGAATTTGGTTTAAAGAGAGAATTAAAATGGTAAATGTGTTTCAAGTTCAGTTGTGCAGTTGGTCAGATTCTGGCCTGGAACTAACAGAACATTCGCCAAGTTAAATAGTTAGAGCAAATGCCTCTGGTTCTAATCACCGCAAGAGAACATTTAATTGGGAGGAAAGTTTAGAAAATAATCCAATTAATCATTTATGCAGTCTGAAACCCACCAATGTCACCCTGCTCTGCCACTCCTGACTGTACACCAGTCAGTACTTCCCACTCCCCTCACTCACTGTATCCCACTCCCGTCACTCACGGCATCACACTCCTGTCACTCACTGCATCCCACTCCCTTCACTCACTGCATCAAACTCCCCTCAGTCACTGCATCACACTCCTCTCACTCACTGCATCCCACTCCCTTCACTCACTGCATCACACTACTCTCACTCACTGCATCACACTCCCCTCACTCACTGCACCACACTCCCCTCAGTCACTGCATCCCACTCCCCTCACTCACTGCATCACACTCCCCTCACTCACTGCATCACACTCCCCTCACTCAATGCTTCACACTCCCCTCACTCACTGCATCACACTCCCCTCACTCACTGCATCCCACTCCCCTCACTCACTGCATCCCACTCCCCTCACTCACTACATCCCACTCCCCTCACTCACTGCATCACAGTCCCCTCACTCACGGCATCCCACTCCCCTCACTCAAAGCATCCCAATCCCCAAACTCACTGCATCACACTGCCCTCACTCACCGCATCCCACTCCCCTCACTCACTACATCCCACTCCCCTCACTCACTGCATCACACTCCCCTCACTCACTGCATCACACTCCCCTCACTCACTGCATCACACTCCCCTCACTCGCTGCATCCCACTCCCCTCACTCGCTGCATCACACTCCCCTCACTCGCAGCATCCCACTCCCCTCACTCACTGCATCACACTCCCCTCACTCACTGCATCACACTCCCCTCACTCACTGCATCCCACTCCCCTCACTCACTGCATCACACCCCCCTCACTGACTGCATCACACTACCCTCACTCACTGCATCCCACTCCCCTCACTCACTGCATCACACTCCCCTCAGTCACTGCATCACACTCCCCTCAGTCACTGCATCCCACTCCCCTCAGTCACTGCATCACACTCCCCTCACTCACTGCATCACACTCCCCTCTCTCACTGCATCCCACTCCCCTCACTCACTGCATCACACTCCCCTCACTCACTGCATCACACTCCCCTCACTCACTGCATCACACTCCCCTATCTCACTGCATCCCACTCCCCTCACTCACTGCATCACACTCCCCTCACTCACTGCATCACACTCCCCTCTCTCACTGCATCCCACTCCCCTCACTCACTGCATCACACTCCCCTCACTCACTGCATCACACTCCCCTCTCTCACTGCATCCCACTCACCTCACTCACTGCATCCCACTCCCCTCACTCACATGCATCACACTCCCCTCACTCACTGCACCACACTCCCCTCACTCACTGCATCACACTCCCCTCACTCACTGCATCCCACTCCCCTCACTCACTGCATCCCACTCCCCTCACTCACTGCTTCACATTCCCCTCAGTCACTGCATCACACTCCCCTCACTCACTGCATCACACTCCCCTCTCTCACTGCATTCCACTCCCCTCTCTCACTGCATCCCACTCCCCTCACTCACTGCATCACACTCCCCTCACTCACTGCATCACACTCCCCTCAGTCACTGCACCCCACTCCCCTCAATCACTGCATCCCACTCACCTCACTCACTGCATCACACTCCCCTCAGTCTCGAGTTGAGTGTTCCTCAGGTTCCGGTTTTGGTGTTGTCCCTGGACCTGAAATGAATTAAGGAGACATAGGAGATTGCAAGATTGCAAGACATGGCGGATTGCAAAGGATGGATCACCTCAAGGGAGCTTTAACTTGGTTGGAAAGTTTAGAAAATGATTCACTTCATTTATACAGTCTGAACTCCACCAAAGTCTGAACCCCACCAAAGTCTGAACCCCACCAAAGTCTGAACCTGAACAATGTCACTCCTGAATGTACCACAGTCACTAACTCCCAGTCTCGTCACTCACACTATCCCACTCCCCTCACTCACTAGAACCCACTACCCTCGCTCACTGATTTACATTCCCATTAATCCCAGTTCCACCCCGCTTAGTTACTACATCCCAATCCCTTCAGTATGAGATTGCAGTGATGATGTTGTGTGACGATTATTTTGTAGAATATCCCCTCCAGACTGATACCTGTTATTTCAGATCCTGTTGGGTTCGATGATGCAGGGTCAGTGGATTCTCCAGTCAAGTGTTCCTCAGATTCCAGAGTTGGAGTTTTTTCTAGATCTATAATGAGGTAAGGAGTCATTGAAGAATTCAGAGTGTGTTTCACGTCAATGGAGCATTTCCTTGGTTGAAATGTTCAGAAAATGATTCACTTCATCTTTCATACAATCTGAAACCCACCAATGCCAGTCTGTTCTGTCACCCCTCACTGAACAACTGTCACTACCTCCCAGTCTCTTCCCTCACTTATTCCGCTCTCCTCACTCCCTACATTAAACTCCCCCTCAGTCCCTGCATCCCACTCTCCTCAGTCCCTACATCCAACACTCCATATTCCCTACATCCCACACCTCTTATTCCCTACATCACACACCCCTTATTCCCTACATCCCACGCCCCTCAGTCCAGATGTCCCACCCCCCTCAGTCCAGGCCTCCCACCCCCCCCCAGTCCAGACGACCCACCACCCTCAGTCCCGACGTCCCTCCCCCCTCAGTCCCTACAAGCCACACCCCTCAGTCCCTAGATCCCACCCATCTCAGACCCGACATCCCGCCCACCTCAGGCCCTGTGTCCCACTCCCCTCAGTCTCTAATACCAACTCCCCTAGAAACGCTTCTCACCCACCCCTGAATGTCCAACAGACACTAACTCCCAGTCCACTCAGCCACTGCAACCCCACTACACTCCCCTCAAATAGGGTACCCCACTCCCCTCAGTCACTGCATCCCACTCCCCTCAGTCACTGTATCCCAATCCTTTCAGGAACTTCATCTCACTCCGCTCAGTCACTTGATCCCACTCCCCTCAGTCACTTGATCCCACTCCCCTCAGTCACTGCACCACACTACCCTTAGTCACTGCACCCCATTCCCCTTATTCACTGCAACCCATTCCCCTTAGTCATTGCACCCCATTCCCTTTAGTCACTGCACCCCACACCCCTCACACACTGCACCCCACCCCCCTCAGTCACTGTGTCCCATCCACTCAATCATTGCGTCCCTTCTCCTCAGTCAGTGCATCCGACTCCCCTCAGTCAGTGCATTGCAACCCCCTCAGTCACTTCATTCCACTCCCCTCAGTCACTTCATCCCACTCCCCTCAGTCACTTCATCCCACTCCCCTCAGTCACTTCATCCCACCCCCCTCAGTCACTTCATCCCACCCCCCTCAGTCACTGCATCCGATCCCTTCAGTCAGTGCACCCCACTCCCCTCAGTCACTTCATTCCACTCCCCTCAGTCACTTCATCCCACTCCCCTCAGTCACTTCATTCCAACCCACTCAGTCACTTTATCATACCCCCCTAAGTCACTTCATCCGAACCCCCTCAGTCACTTCATCCCACCCCCCCTAATTCACTGCATCCCATCCCCTCAGTCAGTGCATCCCACTCCCCTCAGTCACTTCATTCCACCCCCCTCATTCACTTCATCCCACCCCCCTCAGCCACTTCATCCCACCTCCTAAGTCACTTCATCCCACCCCCTAAGTCACTTTATCCCAACACCCTCAGTCACTTCATCCCACGCCCCTCAGTCACTTCATCCCACTCCCCTCAGTCACTTCATCTCTCCCCTCTCAGTAACTCACATTCACACCCTTCAGTCACTTCATCCTATTCTGCTGACCCAGGAGACCCCACTGCCCTCAGTTAGTGGACCCCACTCCCATCAGTCACTTCATTGTATTTTGTAGAATATCCACTCCAGAATGATATCTCTTATTTCAGATGCTGTTGGGCTGGATAATACACGGGTACTGCAATTTACATCGTATGTTCCTCAGATTTCGGAGTTGTTGATATCCCTGGGTCCGAAATGCAGTAAGGAGACATGGGAGATTGATAAATGTGCAGAACCTCAAGATAGCATTTAATTGGGAGCAAAGTTTAGAAAATGATTCACTTCTCCATTTATACAGTCTGAAACACACCAATATAACTGTGCTCTTTCACCCCCCCGTGAATGTCCAACAGTCACTAACTCACTCACTGCACCCCAAACCCTTCACTCACTTAATCCCACTCCCATCAGTCCCTACATCCCACTCCGGTCAGTCACTACATCCCAATCCCATCAGTCACAACATTCCACTCCCGTCAGTCACTGCATCCCATTCTCGTCAGTCACTGCACCACAAATGCCTCAGTCAGTGCACCCCACTCCCCTCAGTCACTGCATCACACCACCCTCAGTCACTGCATTCCACTCCCCTCAGTCAGTGGATCCCACTCCCCTCAGTCACTACATCCCACTACCCTCACACTCTGCATCCCACTCCCTTCAGTCACTGTACCCCACTCCCCTCAGTCACTACTCCCCTCAGTCACTACTCCCCTCTCTCCTCAGTCACTGAATCCCACTCGCTTCAGTGGAATAATAAAATCCTTAAACGAATACAGATCCTGAAACGAATACAGACCCTAAATCAATACAATGAATCCAAAACTGACCTGAAACTAATGCACACCTTGAAACTAATACAGATCCTGAAACTAATACAGACCTTGAAACTAATACAGATCCTGAAACTAATACAGACTCTGATAATAATGCAGATCCTGAAACTACTACATATCTTGAAACTAGTATACATCCTGAAACTAAAACAAATCGTGAAACTAATAGAGAGTCGGAGGGAGAGAGTATTGGAGGGCACTTGCTGATGGAGACAGAGAGGGACAATAACGCAGCAAGTGTCTTGGAACCATAATCTGGGGCAGACAGAGGGACGTAGAAAGTGAAAGAGTGACAAACAAAATGAAGGAGATTCCGGCATTTAATGGGAAAGAGAGTGACAACTACGTGAAAATAGAGAGGGAGAGGGACAGATGTAAATCGAGTGATGGTATGTGACAGAGAGAAACAAACAAGGATTGACAGTGAAGGTGAAGGAATGGGAGTAAAAAATGGTTTGAGAGAGAGTGACAACAGACAGAGTAAAGGGATATGAGTGACAGAGAGAAGGTGTGTGAGAGATTGACAAACATGGAGTGAGAGTGAAAGAATGTGAGAGGAACAGAGATATTGTGAGAGACAGTAACAATCAGTGGGTCGGAGTGAGAGTGAAGCAATGTGCGAGAAAGAGAGATGGTTTCAGGGAGAGTGACAAACAGGGAGTCAGAGTGAAAAAATGTGAGAGAAAGAAAGATGGTGTGATAGGGAGTGACAACAGGGAGTGAGGTTAAGATTGAAGGAGTGCGAAAAGAGATGGCTTGAGAGAGTCACAGAGGGAGTGAGTGTGGGGCCTGAATGTTCCTGGTCCCATTAATGACCAAAGGAGGGGGCTACTCTTGTGAGAGTGTGCAGACAAATAGAGCGGCTGGTTACCTCTTCTCCAGTATAGAAATGGTTATTTGGTGATTGATGAAAAGAACAATGAGGGAGCCTCCATGTTGTGGCATCTTCGTAGCCACCGATTACCAGGGCTGTGCAACTTTCCCGGTGGGGCTGCCCCAGCGCCAGAACTACCGGCTCTCTTAATAATGAGGCTACATGGGGAGTTCCCACTATTCAGCATCACACAGTGAGCTTCGCAATGGACAATTAGGAGACGGGCTGCAGGAAAGATTGTTCCCTCATCTCACAATCCCAACATCAGTACTCGGGACTCTGATTGGGTCCCGAATTCATGGTTCCGAAGCTCGCGGGAATAGTCAGGTCTCAGGCAGAAGCGGAGGGAGACAGATAGAGACAGATTGAACTAAAAGGAATTAAGATGAAGTCTGAGTTGTGGATGGAAGTCAGCTCTGTCAGTGGGTCCTTTTCATTTCCCAGTCACTGTGTGAATCCTGAAAACCGGATCACGTTATTTCAAATTGCATTCTAGTTCCATCCAATGTGTCTGTGTATGTGTGTGTGTGCGTGTCTGTGTGTGCATCTGTGTGTATGTGTGCGCGTGTGTCTGCTTGTCGGTCTGTGCGTCTGTGTGTGTGTGTCTGCGTACATGTGTGTGTGTAGCTGTGTGTGTGTATGCTTATCTGTGTAGCATTTGTGAGTGTGTCTGTGCCTGTGTGTGTGTGTGTGCGTGTGTGGGACGGTGTGTATTTATGCGCTTGTGCGCATGTGTGTGTGTCTGTCTATATTTGTGTGTCTGTGTATATGTGTGTCTGCGTCTTTGTGTCTGTGTGCGTGTGTGTGTGTGCGACTGTGTGTGTGTGTGTGACTGTAAGTATGTCTGTGTGAGTGTGTGTCTGTGTGTGTGTGTGTGTCGAGGGGCTCACAATTCCTCTGCTAATGTTCATCATTTCTGATCAGTGGTTACTAACTGCTGCTGTCTGATGTTGGTGAGTGTCTCGGTCTAAATGATAGAGGGATTTCAGAGACATTGTTGTGCTTTTACTGGCGAACAATTAGATTTTCTTTAATAACATTACTCTTTATTGATTCTCCTCAGCATTATTAAAGTACTAAAGGGTACAATTAAAGAGCCCAGTGGAAGGCGGTGCAGGAGAAATATTTAGCACGAAGTTTCAAACGCCAGTTTTATTCATATCCTTGCTGTTCCCTTGGATGTCAGGAGAGCACATGTGGAGGGACTTGGCAGTGAACCTTTGCACTTTCACCTTTTCTCCCAGCGCCAATGGGCGGAGCGGGCGGGAAATTCCGCTCCAAACCCCGTCCATTGTGCCCGACAAAGGAAGCAGGACCAGCCCCTTTCCATTGTGACGTCATCAATGGGCCAAAACCAATCTTCCGTTCATTGTACAACCTCAGGGCCCTCCACTCTTTGTTATTACGTCATCACGGGACTAGGTTCTGCCCCCATTTCGGTTGTGCCAGAGGGACCATCCCTCCAATTAAGCTGTTACCAATGCGAGCAGGCCCTTCTTACGATGCCGCCACATTTCCCGCCCTTTCTATTATGCAGTCGTTATGAAGAACCCTGTCCATTGTGCCGTCACATGACCCACCTGCCATATTATTCCGTTGTCATGGGGAACAGATCTCACCCCCTAGACATTGTGCAGTCACAGTTGCCGCAACTCCCGTTATGCCCTCGTCATGGGAAACAGCACCACCACCCCCACCACCGGCCACCTGCTCCCCGGGAACTGTGCGGATTAGGTGCCTCACCTCAATACTCTCACCATTGCGATCAGGCCCCTTCCCCACACCCCATGCCGGTGGCGGTGCTATCCAACTCCTCCAGTCAGTCTGTCGAACGGCACAGCACCCCCACCCACTGGGAATGTGAATTAAAATGAGAAAATGCTGGACGTTACCTGATTCATTTCCTCTCTCCTTTTTGAATGTATTCCAGGATTGGTGCAAAGGGACATTTCAGCACCTGCTTCAATTGCTCCCTGAGTTTTCTCAGGGTCAGGGCATAAATACAAGAATTTGTGGAGCAGCTCAGGAGCTGCAACATGAAGCCCAGTTCCTGGACATAAGGATGCAGTAATATGGAATCATAACCCAAAGTTTGCATCCGGATCCATACAGAATACAGCATAATTGTTGCCCACAACAGCAGGAAATTTGCCGAGATAGTAAACAGTAAAATCATGGATTTCCTTCGACTCTCCATCTCCGGATCTCTGAGCCCCTCTCCATTGCTCTGAGCCCAGAGTCTCCTGCGGGCTCTGCTGCTCACTAAAATGTGTCTGATGGTGAAAACATTGAGCAGAAGAACCAGGACAAATGGGACGCAGGGAGTGAGGATGTAATGGACAAACTCGATTGTTACCCAAACCGTAGACAGGTAAACATCTAGCGTTACAGAACAAAACCAGGGCAGGTTCCTCATTTGATACCGTCCTGTGAACATGAAATACCAGAAAAGGTTCTTTAAAAAGCTCAGCACAGTCACTGTTCCAAGTACCACAGCTGCTGTCTTATCGGTACAGTATCTACATTTCAAAGTTGGGCAAGATATGGCGACAAATCGGTCAAAAGTGAACGTGACGGTGAACCAGACTGAGCAATCAGTGGCTGCATAAAGCAGCACGGCATGGATATTACAGATCTGAAGGAACCACAGGAAACGGAACTGCTCCCGATGAACAATTGGAATATGCCTCAATACCATGTCGAGTATAATCACCATTAAATCCGCCGACGCCATAGCCAACAGGTAGTAAGTTACACATTTGGAGAGACCACACTTTCCCCGGGAAATGATCAGAATTGTCACCGATATAACTGCGAGCAAGGGAAATAAACAGGAAAAGAATACATTAGGTTGGCAGAAAAGTTTAGTTGATAACTTATTGTCTTTTTTGATTGTGCCACTCTAACCATTAATACATTTACATGATTTTACCTGAAATAACAAATAGTGGAGGTTTAAAATATTGTATGTCTGGATAGATTAAATATTCAAAGTACAACACTGATATTGTCGAACTCAATTTTATTGGAGATGCAGGAGCACAGCGGCATTGGGTGCCTGTTCCCAATATTTGAACACATCAGGCGAGGTTAACAAAAGCAGTTAATAAAGCAGCAAGGACCTTCAGCTTGATGAATGGATGCAAACTCCAGAAAGCTACTCTACAACTATTCAAAACACTAGTTTGGCCAAACGTAATGGATTGTGCCGAATAATGTGCAGGTCATTTTAGAAATAAGGTGAATAATGTCTAGAGGGTAGAGAGGAAACAGGCTGACTGGCACCGCAGGTGAGTGATTGCAATGAGATGGATAAATTGGAGAAGCTTCTTTATTATCATGAAGAGTGCAGTCACAGAATGTGTGCAGCATGGAAGGTTGATATTCAGTACATCTTATCCATGCTGGTCCACTGACGGAGCAATTCGCTGGTGTCACTTCCACAGCCAGCTCCCTTGTTCTACACTTATCGCCTTTTCAGGTACTAAACCAATGCCCCTTTTCCTCGGTTGGGCCTGGCTCTGCCACATTCTCAGCCACCGCATCCAGTTTTGTAATAAAGGTTTTCCTCAGGGGGACATCGCATCTTTTTCCAATTACCTTACATCCTGCCCTCTGATTCTCGATCCTGCCAACATTGAAAGGGTTTCTCCATGCCTACTTTTTCCAGATCGTTTATAATTTTAAATATCTGTTCAAGTCGCCCCTCAATCGTGTGTTTTCCAAGGAGAACAGCCACAACTTTTCCAATTCATCTACACAACTTGGTTTAATCATCTCAGAGCAAATTGTCGTCTGTATTTTCTGTACCATCTTTGGTGCCTTAACATTCTTGTTAAAATGAGATTTCCAGAGGTGGGTACAATGCTCCAGCTGAGGACTAAACTGCGTTTTATGGAGGTTCATCATCTGCATCTTCCTTTCACACTCTGTGTGCCTCCTCATAATGCCCAGGATGCGGGTAGGTTAATGAACCACTGTCTCAACCCATCCTCCCACATTCACTGATGCACGTGCATGTACATACAGATCACTCTGCTCCTGCACCAATGTCAGAATTGTGTGCTGAGAAATTAACATTAACGTGTTCAACATTTTGACCAGTTGAAAGAAATTGAAGAAAGATGCAGTTGATTTTCCGTTTGCTGAATGGGTGATAAACGGATGGCTCAGATATAATCTGATTGGCAGAAGGAGCAGACGTTTCATTTGAAATACACAGGCCACTAATGTGGTGCTGCCTGTTCTTATATTGCATTTCAAACGTGCATTTGTTAAACATTCGAAGGCGAAAACCTCTCTAAAGTGGTGAGGGTAAACAATATAAGAATGAAAATATTCGCTTTCGGCCTGCCAGCCCATGTAACTCTCTGAGCACAGGAACGGTTGTTAAGCGGGATTGATTCCAGTTAAATTACAGGCAGCAGAACGTGGTATCTGTTGAGTTTTATAAAGGTTTGTAACCAGGATTTGAACTTTGAGCAAGGTGGTGGTGGTGGGTGTGGAGTGAGAGGACGATTCTGGCTCGGTTGACATTGTAATAGATGGGTCTCAATTTGAAAAAATAAATGCCCAGATTGTGTGTTTATGAAGCAGATGTGTCGAGGAAGGATTGGATATATGTGATATTATGAGGGTTGTCGTGGGCCGTATTTCAGAAAGATGTATATTGGGTAGGAACTGAGCTAAGGCCATCAGCAAACCCTCTGGTTGAACAAGAGGAATTGGGCTGGGTCGCGATAAGGGGAGGTGGTGGGGTGTGTGGCTGGTGGAGAATGTGTGGATGGAGGACAAATTTTCGGATGCAGTCAGGTGACACTGGCTTCGATCCTTACAAGGCTCAACTGAAAAATAAGAAACAGGAGCAGCTAATCAGTGAAATGTGGCTTCCAAATATAATAGCTAGATAGAGAGACATCCAGGGATATCAACTGAACCGAAGATACGAATGTGAATTTCAAGCACAGCATTGCAACTGAATATTCTGTACGTACTTAAAAACTGGAGAGAGAAAGACTTACGATGCACATTAACAATAGCGAGCATTGGATAATAAGAACATCGAATAACCTGAAGAAACATTGGGAACCGATATTTCAATGCGATTCCATAATAAATCGTCAACAGATAGTGAACATACCAGGGTAAACCCCTGCCTCTTGTATGATAACAATCGACTGTTCTCAGGTACTATTCCATTGTTCAAACATTCCAACCTACAGTTGTCAGATTCTGATCCATTGTTGTAAAAACAAAATCTATCGTTATCAGATTCTGATCAATTGTTGTAATATTCCAAACTATTGTTCTCAGATTCTGATCTATCTTTGTAATATTCCTCAGGTTCTGATCCATTTTTGTAATATTCCAATCTATTCTTCTCAGATTCTGATCCATTGTAGTTACATTCCAATCTATTGCTCTCAGATCCTGATCCATTGTGGAAAAAGTCCAAGCTGCTGCTCTTGATTCGGACAGATCATTATAATAGTCCAAAGTCTTGTCCTCTGTTTCTAATATATCTTCTCCCTCGCTTTGGATCTGCTGCTCCCTGACAGTGCAGCATTGAGTATCCGTGTTATAGGATGAGATGGCTGATTGGAAGGATTCGCATTTTAATTGAATTTTAATTGCTTTATTGGCACAATTAAGGTCCATGGAGACTGATATTATTATGCCACGAAGAAAGGTTTAACTTAACCCCTTTCTATTGCACCATAATGAAACAGCTTTTTTGCAGCTTTTGTGGGGATGTCTGAGATTTTACGAGGGAAGGAAAGGTGGAAATCGTGGACACACTAAACATTATCCTTCAATCCTCCTTGGATATCGGACTATTCCCAAACTGTTGTCAATGTTGTTCCCTGTTTTTCGAAGGGCAGATGGATAAACCTTGTATCTGCCAATAAATCAAAGAATTGTTAGTGAAACGTTGTGCTATATCAGAGATTCAATAATTTGGGGCAAAATGAGTTTGTTGATTAGAAAACATGGGTTTATAAAAAACAGCCAGAAGAGACACATTAACGAAATAATGCCTCTGACAAACTCGATTGGCATCGTTGATGAAGTAGCAGGTAGTGTTGTTGATGAAAGTATGTTTTTTTATTAACTATACGGACTAAGAGTGACCACGTGCCAATTACGGTATTTGTTGGGAAACAGTAACAGATGGTTCAACAACACAAGCACAATTGCCTGAATGCTACAGATTATAATCAGAGATGCTACACGCTCAAATTTGCTCCTTCCTCCAGAGAATTATCTTAGAACATAAAAACATTTGAAGCTATTTACTTCTTTAGAGGTCACCCAGAATGCCAGTGCTATGTCGCTTGTTTTATACTTTCTCAGTTCCAGCCATCCTCAGCCTTAGGACTTTCAATTAACATGTATTTAGGAGACTCATTCCCTTGTTCTCTTTTCTCCTCAATATTTCCATGTTAATCCACGATTGGCTATATTTTGTCACAAGGCAAAGGTGAGGACCGCTGTAGATTTTTTTCAGTTTTAAACCAGACAACGTTCCAGATTATTTTTCCTCATGTAATCCAGACTGAGATTAAATTTACTTGCATTCCACGTGATGAATCTTGGGTTTAGAGATTTCGCTGCTCACTGCACAAGCCTAAGTAAGTGTCATCAACTGGTTAATTTCTCACAGTGAACTTTCGACGGCACCTGTCCCATTTGCAGATAAACAATATCATAAAACAGGCAGATCAATAGAAACCAGAGATTCTCACAAAACTGCTCACATGCCCGAGGGGCATCTTCAGGTGTCTTCTCAACTAGACCTTTAGTTTACGTATCCTTAAATGGAACATATTTCACTGATTTGAAGCAATACATAGATTTTACTGACCTTCATGGATTATGCTTGAACTAATTTAGATCTAATGCTTTAACAAAACTTCTCGACCGTCGGCCCTGAGTGAAATGATAATAGCCGCTATTTCTACACAAGAAAAGCCAAGGAGAAGTCACCCATTGTTTAGTACCTGCTGCTATATGACTCTTACCCTTCTAATCCGGTCTGTTAGATTTGGCCTGAGGGGAAAGGAAGCCTCTTTCATATAGCAGCTTGTTCTGGTCTGGAGTGCACTGTCTGGAATTGTGGTGGATGCAGTTCAATCGAGGCATTCAAAAGTGCATTAGATGAGAATTTGAATAGAAACAATGAGTAGGGTTATGGGGAAACGGCAGGGAAATGGCATTGAACAGTAATGCTCATTCGGACAGCCAGCGTGGTCCCGATGGGCAGAATGGCCTCCTTCTGCACCATCACAGCTCCGTCATTCTGTGATCCTGAATTTACCTTCACGCGTCCAAACTTTTGAAAGTGAGAGCATTTTATTCTACGCACCTCAAAGTTTTGCGTGAAATGCAGGGTGGGTGAGACGGAGTTGGGTTGGTAAATGCGGGAGGTGGGATAACGACAATCAGATGTTCATTTTTGAGGGAGGACCGCATTGTCAGAGGGTCAGCACATAGGGAACACTGCACTGTCAGAGGGGCAGCACATAGGGAACACTACACTGTCAGAGGGGCAGTACAGAGGGAGCGCTGCACTGTCTGAGGGTCAGTACTGAGGAATTGTTGCACTATCGAACTATCAGCACTGAGTTAGCACGGAGCTGTCAGGGATTCAGCATAGAGGGAATGCCGCATTGTCGGACAATCAGTACTGACGGTGTGCTGCGCTGTCGGAGGGCCAGTGCTGAGTTCAAAGCCCGGTATATCACCCACCCTCCCTCTCTCTACCTGGTATATCACATGGCGCAGCCCCGCTGCTGGTGTACTTGGTATAACAGCCTTCCGCAATCGTGATCCTGGAATCTCACTCACACTCGGAACTTTTACTTTTTATATGTTCCCACTTCCCCGGTGCACCTGGAACAGGTTCCTCCCCCAACTGTAGCTGCTATATACCTTCATGCCCTGGTGTGCCTGGAATACGTCCAACCTCATGTATCTTTATTATCCGTCCCCCTGCCAGCGATAGACATCATCCCCCCTTGCTGCTGCTGCTTTTGTTGATGGCCTGATTGCTCTCACAACCAGGGATTTGCGGGACCACTGATGAGGCTCCCCTTCCCTCTGTTCTCCAGTCTGTATGGGTCTCTGTGCAGCGCTGGCAAATAACAGCTTATGGAACAGACTCTGTCCGTTTGTTCTGTCACCATAACGGCCGCACACCCTCCCACTCCGCCCTCTGCCTGATATCAGCCCAGCAAACATGTCCTTTGCTGATGGAAAGAAAAAATAAAACGGAAAAGTAATGGATATTCTCAGTCAGGGAATGTTCAAATTCTCGGGTGGATTAAAGAATTAGAGTAAATGGATATTTCAGCACAACTGCTCCCTGAATTTAACCTCGGTCACGGTGTTAATCCCAGTGTTTTTCAGCAACTCAGGAGCTGCAGCATGAAGCCCGATTCCATCGCAATATATTCTAGATCAATTTACACATTCCCCAAGAACGATATCTTGCTCCACATAGAAAACAGTAGTAACATTGCCCACAACAGGATGAAATTAGCTGAGATAACGAGCAGTAAAATCATGGATTTCTTCAGACGCTCTATCTCTGGGTCTCTGGGACTCTCCCCACTGCTGTGATCCTGGAGTCTCCTGCGGGCTCTGCTGTTCACTAAAATGTGCCTGACGGTGAGAACATTGAGCAGCACAATCAGGACAAATGGGAGACAGGGGGTACAAATTAAGTGGGGCGATGGTGTAGAGGGATTGTCACTGGACGTGAAACCCGGCATCATGCTCTGGGAACAGGCGTTCGAATCCCGCCCTGGCAGATCGTAGAATTTGAATTTAATAAAAAATTTGGAATGAAACGCACAATGATGACCAGGAAACCATTGCCGACATTTGCAAAATACCACCTGGTTCACTAATGCTCTTTAGAGAAGGAAATCTGCTGGGCAACATGTGCCTCCAGATCCACCGCAATGTGGTTGACTCTTAACTACCCTCTGAACAAGGGCAATTCTGGATGGGCAATAAATGCCAGACGAGCCAGCGACGCCCACGTTCCATGAATGAATGAAATAAGAATGTGATGGAGGAACTCGACAGCTGTCCAGACGGGAGAAGGTTTTGGAAAGACTATCCTGCAGTCAGCATTGCGGTGAAACAGTCTGGAAAGACTATCCTGCAGATATTTTTGAGAATAAAAATAGTGACATCAAAAAACAGCGCGAGTGCGGGGATGCTTGAAAAAGTGACGTCAGCACAAAGGTGAGAGCTGATTGGTGAGTCACGGGAAAGTGTATTCCCCTGGGTAAGCTAAGGAAAGGTAAAAGTTATATATTTTTTTAATTTAAAATACATAAATAACATAAAGTGTCTTTACTTTATTTAAATTAAAGTAAAGAACGGGTGTTTTTTTCAAACTAGAGGCACGGCAGGGCAGCTCAGTCCCATGTGGGAAGTAGTACAGGCCGCCAAACATCCATAGAGAAATGGATCTTGGCAAATTTCTGAGCAGTGTAAAAATAAAAGGGTAGTAATAGTGGGAGATTTCAATTTCCCCAACATTAACTGGGTTAGTCATAGTGCGGTAGTTTTAGAGGGAGATCAATTCTTACACTGCACCCAGGAGAGCTTTTTAAGCCATTAAATCGAAGTAGGGGCTGTCTTGGACTTATGTTTAGGGAATGAAGCCGGGCATGTGGCGGAGGTGTCAGTGGGGGAGCGTTTTGCGCATACTGATCATACTCCATTAGATTAACGTCGTTATGGAAAAGGACAAGAGAGTGCCAGAAATCAGAGTTCTAAATTGAAGAAAGGCCAATTTTAATAAGATCAGGTATGATTTTACCAGTGTTGCCTGGGAGCAGCATATTTCAGGTAAATCTGCTTCAGAGAAGTGTGACTCATTCAAGATAGAAATAGGGAGAGTGCAGGACCAACATATTCGAATAAAAAATAAAGGCCCGGACCAATAAATCCAGTGAAACCTGGATCTCGAGGGATATACAGGATTGGATAAAGAGAAAAAGAGAGGTTTATGGCAGTTAACGAGAGCTCAAAACTGTGGAAGGCCTATAAGAGAATAGAGTGTATAAGGGGCAATTTCATAAGGAAATTAGGAGAGCAAAAAGAGGGCATGTAAAATCATTGGCAGGAAAAATAAAGAAAAATACAAAGTTATTTGACAAGTTAATTAAGAGTAAGAGGATAACTAGGGAAAGATTAGAGCCCATTAAGGACCACAGTGGAAATCTGTGTGTGGAGCCAGAAGACGTAGGTCAGGTTCCAAATGAATGACTTGTATTGGTGTTCACAAGTGAGAGGGGTGATTGAAATCATGCAGCAGGGCTGTGAGATAATTAAATAACTTAGCACAGAAAGGGAAGAAGTTGTAAGCGGTCTGACAGGCTTAAAATGATATGAATCTCCAGGACCAGATGAAATTGACCCCAGGCTGTTGAATGAGGCAAGCGGGGAGATAACAGTGGCGCTGCAAAAAATTTTCAACACCTCTCTGACCACAGGAGAGGTCCCTAGGAGCCAATGTGGCACCGTTATTCAAGAAGGGAGGAAGGGATTTACTAGGGAACTAGAGGCCAGTCAGCCTATCATCAATGGGTAAATTATTGGAAGTAATTCTGAGGGCGATAGTTTATCTACACTTGGAGAGGCAGGGAAAATCAAGGACAGTCAGCTTGGTTTGTTTGAGGAGATGTTATGCCTGACTAATTTGATTGAATTTTACGAAGACGTGACCAGGTGTGTAGATTATAGCAATGCATTTGATGTAGTCTACTTGGACTTCGGCAAGGCTTTCGATATGGTCAGGAGACTGATAACGAAGGGAAGAGCCCATAGTTGCCAAAGCAATTTGGCGAATTAGGCCCAGAATTGGCTGAGTGGCAGGAAGCAGATGGTGATGGTCTAGGGGGGCGGGGGCGGTTTGTGACTGGATGCCTGTGTACAGTGCGGTTCCACATGGGTCGTTGTTGGGTCCCGTGCTGTTTGTGGTATATATATAAACTATTTAGATTTGAATGTAGTGGGGTTGATCAGTATGTTCGCGGATGGCACGAATATAGATGAATATTAATGAATCTTGATGAATATTGATAAATAGTAAGAATATTAGCCATAGATTACAGGTGTATAGAGACAGGCTGATCAGATGGGCTGATCATTTTCAAATGTAATTTAATCCGGATAAGGGTGAGGTGATGCAGTTGGGCAGGACAAACAACACACGGGAATATGATGAATATTATCATCCTGGGAAGTACCACGGATCAGAGAGATCATGGTGTGCATGTCCAGCAGTCCATGAATGTAGTGGGGCAGGTGGATAAGGTGATGAAGAAAACATATGGGATACCTGCCTTTATTAGACGAGGCATAGAATATAAGAGCAGGGATGTTCTGCTGAACTGTATGAAACGCTGGTTAGGCCACATCTAGTGTATTGCGTGCAGTCTGGAATCCGCATTATAGGAAGGATGTGTTTGCATCAGAGTGTAGAGGAGATTTACCAGGATGTTGGCTGGCCTGGATATTTTTAGTTATGAGGAGAGATTGAACAAACTGGGGTTAGTTTCGCTGGAGCAGAGGAGATTGAATGGTGACATTATTGACGTGTATTAAAATTTCAGTCTCATAGATAGGGTAGGCGGGATGGAAATGTCCCCGTTGGTGGAGGGACCAATAACCAGGGGGCATAGATTTATGTAAGGGGCAGGAGGTTTAGAGGGAATGTGGGGAAGAATTATTTCACCCGGAGGGTGGTGGGCATCTGGAACTCACTGCCTGAAAGGGTTTTCGGGGCAGAAAACGTCATAACATTTAAGAAGTACTTGGATGTGCACTTGTAATGACCTGGCATACAAGGCTATGGACCTATTGCTGCAAAATGGGTTTAGAATATTTAGGTACTTATTTGACCGGCGCAGACTCGATGGGCCGATTTTTCTGTGCTGCAGACGATTTTGAATCCATTACTCTATGTCTGAAATTCTATTATTCCAAAACAAAATCATGGATTGTTCATCAGCAAATAAGAATCTGGTAACATGAAATACCAGAAAATTTCTTTAAAAAACTCCGCACAGTCATTTTTCTCAGAACCATTTTCACGGTTCAATATTTACTTCTCAGTTTCTGGAAAAACATGGCCACAAACCGATCAAATGTGAATGTCACTGAACAACACAAAACGGCCAGTGGCTGCATAAAGCAGGACGGCATCGGTATGACACAGACGCATGGCCCACAGGAAATGAAACCATTCCCAATAAACAATCAGAATGCTTGTAAATAACAAGTATCAGTTTGTTTGAAGTCGCTGAAATTTTCCACTATGTTGCTGCATCCAGTGCCGTATTGACACTATTGTACATGCAATAATATGATTGTCTCTGATATGGTGGGAGGCAATAGAGATTAGATGGCAATAAATATGTTACTGAAATTGCTGAACTCGGATGTTATCATAATCCTGTCCCCCTGGATTCTTTAACTGGTATAAAAATATTCCAATCTCCAAAACACTTGTAATTTTGATGAAGAAGAAATAAATAATTTCTACACGCTTTATAGAATTAATAGCCATATACAGTGAGACTTACCAGGGATGCCAATAATAGCGAGGATGGGATAGTAAAAGGCCTGAATCACATGGAGTGCCTGATAGATCCGGCTTTCCACTGGCAGCCAATCAAATAATGTAGAAAGTAGATAAAGCGCCTCCAATAAACTCCTACTCATTGTTGTAACATTCCAATCTATTGTCCTCAGGTTCTGATCCATTGTTGTAACATTCCGATCTATTGTCCTCAGATTCTGATCCATTGTTGTAACATTCCAATCTATTGTTCTCAGAATCTGATCCACTGTTGGAACATTCCAATATTTTGTTCTCAGACTCTGTTATCCTCTCTCCCAGTTTTATAACCGCGGGTCCTTGTTCCTCATGGAGCTGATGCCTCCGCTGACAATATGAGTAACACAATGTGGCGACTCCCTTATTAACAACAGTGGGAAGCCCCCCCAGTGAGTTATTTAGGATCCATGGAGACTAACATTAATTACAGCCACTGAACAAACAGGCTCATTTAACCCTTTCAGTCCAATTGTACATGCACCACACTAAATTGGAACAGTTAGCTGGTCCATCTGGGATGTAAGAGGGTTTCCGAGGACGGAATACTGTAAAGATAATCGTGTGAAGCAGAAAATCGGGCAAATGTCGGAGTTGTTTCGTAAAACTATCGGGTGGACATAAGCATGTCGTTGAAGGTGGCATGACAAGCCTTTTAGAGTATTAAAATAGCAATATATTTTTATTGTTAAACAGAATCAGAGTTTATGAAAGTAAGAAAATCAGACAACACATATGTAAATATTGGCGAAGCCTCAGCTGGAGTACTTGTGTCTAATCCTGGCCAGCGTTTTTCATGAAGGATGTGAGGACCTTGGAGAGGGTGCAGAGGAATTTTACTGGAATTGGAACAGGGATGAGGGGCTTGAATTACGTGGGGAGACTGGAGAAGCCGGGATTGTTTTCCTTCGAGCAGACCAGGCAAAGGGGAGGTTTAATCGAGACATTTAAAATCACGAATGTTTTTGACAGAGTAAATAACGAGAAACTGGCGATTCTGTAAAATCAGTCAGTAACCAGAACAGTGAGTTTTAAAGTGATTGACAAAGAGGCAAAGAGCCTTTGACGAGTTCTTCGTACAAATAAATCTGGAATGTTCTTCCTGAAAGGCTGGCGAATGTAATTAATCAATTAACTGTGAAAATAGAATTGGATGAGCACTTGCAGTGGACATTTGAACAGCTAATGGAGGGGAGGAGCGAAGGGTTGATTAGATAGGTCTGGTAAAGAGTCGAAACGGACAAGCTGGGCCACATGGCGTCTTCCTCAAATTTATGATTCTATGGCTCTGTTGATCAGAGGTCATAGGGTACCAATATTATGTTTACAGTTGATTTTTAACAGAACCATCCAGACAGAGGCTGGACATTATTGTATGCTGATGGATGCACGTGCGCAAGCAGACACACTCACTTCTCTCAGGAACTTCCTCGTATCATGCCGTTCATAGATTACTTCTTTGTCAAATTACTCCTTCCAAAGTGTATCACCTCACATTATTGAGGATTAAATTCCATCTGCCAATTCTCTGGCCCTTAGACCATCCCGTGTATATCTTCCTGAAAACCAAGGCACTCGACCCCACTGTTGACCACCAGGCCAATCTTTGTATCATCCGCAAACGTACTAATCCTACCCACAACATAGTCATCTATGCATTCATCTATCTTCTCAGGGACTCCTCTCAGGAACTTCTCTCAGGAACTCCTCTCAGGAACTTCTCTCAGGAACTACGCTCAGGAACTCCTCTCGGTAACAACTCTCCGGAACACTGCTCAGGAAATCTTCTCAGGAACTCCTCTCAGGAACCCATCTATGGAACCAGTCTCAGTAACTCCGATCAGGAACGCCTCTCAGGATATGCTCTCAGGAGCCCCTCTCAGGAACCATTCTCAGGAACCCCTCACAGGAATCCTCCCCAGGATCCTCTCGAAGGATGCCCTGTCAGGAACTCATTCAGTAATTTCTCTTAGGATCCGCACTCAGGAACTCCTCTGTTAAACACGTCTCATGAAGCGCTCTCAGTGTCTCCTCTCAGGAATCCACTCAGGAATTCCATTCAGTGACCCCACTCAGGAAGCCCCCTTAGGAACACACCTCAGGGACGCCTCTCAGGAACCACCCTCAGGATTTCCTCGGAGGAACTCCACTCAGGAACCCCTCTCAAGAAACCCTCTCAGGATCCAATCTCAGCAACTCTTTTCAGGAGCCCCTCTCACGAACTCCTCTTCGGAACTCCTCTCAGGAACCCCTCTCAGGAACACCACTCAGTAACTTATGTTAGGAAACCCTGTCAGGAACCCCTCTCAGGATCTCCTCTCAGGAACTCACCTCAGGAAGCCCTGTCAAGTGCTCCTCACATTAACTCCTCTATGGAACCCCTCTCCCGTACTACCCTCAGCAAATCGCTTTCAGGAACCTCAGTCAGGAACTCCTCTCAAGAACTACTCTCAGGAAGTCCTGTAAGGGAATAATCTCAGGGTTGAATTGCCGGATCAATGCTGAGTAACTCCACACAGGAATCCCTCTCAGGAACCACAATCAGGAAATCATCTCAGGGGCGCCTCTCAGGACCACCTCTCAGGAAACCTTCTCAGTTAATATCCTCTATAACTCTGCTCATAACGCCTCTCAGGGTCTGCTCAAACAAACACCTCCCAGTATCTTCTCTCAGTAAACCCTCTGAGGAACACGTCTCAGGAACTCGTCTCTGTGCCACCTATAAGGGACCTCTCTCAGGAACTCCTCTCAGTAACTGCTCTCTGGAACTCCAAACAGGAACCCCTGTCAGAAACAACCCTCAGTAACTCCTTTCTGGAACACCTCTCAGGAACTCCTCTCAGGCAACCCTCAGATGAATCCCTCTCACGATCTCCTCTCAGGAACCCCACTCAGAAACGCCTCTCAGTAACTCACCTCTGCAACTAAATCTGTAACTGTTCTCAGGAGCTCCTCTCAGCAACTCATCTCAGTAACTCATCTCAGGAAACCCTCTCAGGAATTCCTCTCAGTAGCTCCTCTCAGGAAACCCCCTCAGGAGCCCCTCGTAGTAACATCTCTCAGGAACTCCTCTCAGGAACTTCTCTCAGGAACTCCTTTGAGGAACTCCACTCAGGAACCCCTCTCAGGAACTCATCTGAGCGACTGGACCCTGAACCTCCTTTCAGGAACTCCTTTCAGGGACTCTTCCCCGGAACCCCTCTCAGGAACTCCTCTCAGGAACCCCACTCAGGAACGCCTCTCAGTAACTCACCTCTGCAACTAAATCTGTAACTGTTCTCAGGAGCTCCTCTCAGCAACTCATCTCAGTAACTCATCTCAGGAAACCCTCTCAGGAATTCCTCTCAGTAGCTCCTCTCAGGAAACCCCCTCAGGAGCCCCTCGTAGTAACATCTCTCAGGAACTCCTCTCAGGAACTTCTCTCAGGAACTCCTTTGAGGAACTCCACTCAGGAACCCCTCTCAGGAACTCATCTGAGCGACTGGACCCTGAACCTCCTTTCAGGAACTCCTTTCAGGGACTCTTCTCCGGAACCCCTCTCAGGAACTCCTCTCAGGAACCACGCTCAGAAACTCCTCTCAGGAACCTCTCTCAGGAACTCCCCTCAGGAACACCTTACGGAGATGAGGAGAAACGTCTTTAGTCAGTGAGTGGTGAAACTATGAAATTCGTTGCCACAGAAGTTTGAGCAGGCCAGGTCATTGAGTGTGCTTAAGACATAGATAGATACGTTCTTGACAGGTATGAGGATCAAAGGTTACAGGGAGAATGCGCGCGAATGGGGTTGAGAATTTTCTCAGTCATGATTGAATGGCGGAGCAGATTCTATGCGCCGAATGGCCAAACTTCTGCTCCTATGTATTATTATCTTATGCTCTCAACAACTCCTCCCAAGAACTCAACTCAGGAACTCCTCTCAGTAGCTGTTCTCAGGAACTCCTCTCAGTAACTGGGCTCAGTAACTCCTCTGAGGTACCCATCTCAGGAACAGCTCTAGGGATCTCCTCTAAGGAACCACATTCATAAACTCCTCTCAGGAACCCATCTCAGGTACTCCTTTCTGGAACTCCTCTCAAAAACTCCTCCCAGGAACCGCATTCAGAAGCTCCTCTCAGGTACTTCTATCAAGGACTTCTCTCAGTAAGCCATCTCAAGAACCCCTCCACCGAACGCCCCTCAGGAAACGCCCTCAAAAACTCCGCTCAAGAACTGCTATCAGGCACCCCTGTCAGAAACAACTCTTACAAACTCCTATCAGGATCAACTCTCAGGAATTCCTCTCAGGAACCCCTCTCCGTAACTCCACTAAGAAACCACTCTCAGGAGCACCTGTCAGGAACTCCTCCCAGGAACCCCCCTCATGAACTCCTCTTAGGAACCCCACTCAGGAACGCCTCTCAGTAACTCACCGCTGTATCTCACTCTGTAACTACTCTCAGGATCACCTTTCAGCAAACCCTCTTGGGGACTCCTCTCAGGAAGTCCTCTCAGTGGCTCCTCTCAGGGACACCAGTCACTAACCTCTCTCAGAATCTCCTCTCAGGAACCCCTCACAGGGACTGCTCTCAGTAACGCCCCTCGGGAACAGCTCTCAAGAACTTCTCTCAGGAACCCCACTCAGGAATTCCTCTCAGGAACTTCTCTATTGAACTTCTCTCAGGAACACCTCTCAAAAAGTCTCTCATAATCTCCTTTTGGAACTCCACTCAGGAACTCTTCTCAGGACAAACCCGCATGATCTACTCTTAGGAGCCCCACTCAGGAGCGTCTCTGAGTAACTCGCTGCTGAAACTCACTCTGTAACACCTCTCATGATCACCACTCAGCAACCCCTCTTGGGGACTCCTCTCAGGAAGTCCTCTCTGTAGCTACTCTCAGGGACTCCTCTCATAAACCTCTCTCAGGATTTCCTCTCAGGAACCCCTCAGTGGAACTGCTCTCACTGACTCCACTCGGGAACAAATCTCAGGAACTCCTCTCACGAACACCACTCAGGAATTCCTCTCAGCAACTTCTCTATTGAACTTGTCTCAGGAACCCCTCTCAAAAAGACTCTCAAGATCGCCTTTAAGAACTCCACTCAGGAACTCCACTCAGGAACTCCTCTCAGGAACCCCTCTCAGAGGCTCCTCTAAGAAACCACTCTCAGGAATTCCGCTCAGCATCTTCACTCTTGGGCTTCTCTTAGGAACAAGTCCCTCTGCGACGCCTCTCAGTAACCATTCTCAGGAACGCCTCTGTTACTACCCTCCCTACCTTCTCTCATAACTTCTCTCAGGAACTCCGCTCAGTATCCCATCTCAGTAACTCCTCACAGAAACCACTCTCAGGAATTCCATTCAGGAACATCACTCTTGAGCTCCTCCCAGTAACCTCTCTCGCTAAACCCTCTGAGGAACGGCTCTCAGGAACAACTATGTTTATTCCCACTAAGCGAACACTCTGAGGAACCCCTCTCAGAAACAGTTCTCTGGATCTTCTATCAGCAACCCCTCTCAGAAACGCTACTCAGCAACTCCTCTCAGGAACCCCTCACATGAAACCCTCTCACGATCTCCTGTCAGGGACGACAATCAGGAACTCCTCTCGGGAACCCCTCTTAGTAACTCCTCTCAGGAACCCCTGTCAGGAACTCCTCACAGGAACCCCACTCAGGAATGATTCTCAGTAACTCAACTCTGTAACTCCCTCTGCAACTCATCTCAGCAACTCTCATTACCTCCGCTCAGTAAAGACTCTCAGGAACCCCTCTCAGTAACTTCTCTCAGGAAAACTTCTCAGGAGCCCCTATCAGGAGCATCTCTCAGGAATCCCTGTCAGGAACACCTCCCAGGATCCCCTCTTAAGAACACCACTCACCAACTACACTCAGGAACCCGTCTCAGGATCCCCTATCAGGATCCACTCCCAGGAACTCCTCTCAGAAACTCCTCTCAGGAACTCCTCAACAGAAACCACTCTCAGGTATTGTCGCGGAGTGAACACTCAGACCCAGGAGGTTTGTCTCAGAAGCCTTTATTAAATCGTGATATCACGGAGAGCCCAGAAGCATACAATGGAGCTAGCGGACACTCTGAGGAAGCATCAGAGCACACACATAGTTATAGTAAAAGTCGTACATATCAAAGAGCTTGAAGGTGATAAGACTGTCTAACCTTCAATGATTAATTACATTGAGAATCATTGTCTTTGGCATGCAACACACAATTAGTCTATTCTAATTTATGACTATACAGGATATTGGGGGAAGCCCATCTGGTAATAGAAAAGTGAGACAGAGCATAGATAACCATGCTTGACCTTATCTTTAGTGCTAGGGGGTGGACAATCTAGAGAACAGATGACCATTGCTTGATACTGTCTCTTTGTGTTGGGGGCAGACATTCTAGCCTTGTCTCAAGGATTCTAGGAAGCTTGTTTATGATACTCCTTTTCTCCTTTCCTGGTCAATTAGCTGGCAGCTGCAGGTGTGCCTGCCAGAACAAAAGAGAGAACTGTGCTGTAGTATTCCACTACGGTTTTAACTATTTAACCCTTAGTTGTCCTGTAAATATATTTTATTCTTCCACAATCCCTCCTTGTTAATCTTTCAGATTAATACCAATCAGGAATAGTATCTTCATCATCATAAGGGGGCTCATAACCATAAGGAAAAGGCCGAGCCCTGGCAGGGTAAACTTTTTCTCCCCACCAGTGTATTTCGCTGGGGCCAGTGCATGTCCATTGAGGGACAACTTGGAGCTCCTCTTAATCCAGTAGAGACACTGTTAATAACCTCGGAACAGCAAATTCGCAGAGCAACACATGCACAACACCCTATAACACATGGTATGACCAACCGAATTAAAACGTATAGCCACCAACCTCCCCAACCGGAGAACCAACCTAGTATTACAGACCACCAAGAATCTTTTTGACAAAAATTACTCAAACTTTCCGTTTCAATACATAATACAAGTTAGATCACTTGATAACAGCTGCTAAATTGTTGCTGGACAATGTATTTTACAGCGAGTGGCGTGGACCCAGTCTTCCTTCTCTTTAAGCTTCAAGGCCGTTCGAGTTGTTAGCAGCACAAGGTAGGGTCCTTTCCACCCTCTCATGCAATTGAGCTGCTGTTTTGCATAGAGGAAAATGAGTAAAAATCTAACATTTAGTCTGATGAACTTGCGAGGCTACGGCCTGCATTCGTTGAACCGCAGAATTGGTATTCCATGCCCCCGCAAGGACCACGCAGGACAGGATCCAAATCAGAGTCAGCATTCTGTCGGCTCAGTTAAATTTCTTGCACAAGCCCTTCTGTCCAAGGTCAGCGTCCACTTGACGTGCGATGTGTGGATCGACAAGGGCGTCCTCCAACCTTCACGGCCATAAGGGTGGTGAGCAGGGCTTGGAAAGGCCCTTCCCATCGAGGATCCAAACAGTTATTTCTCCTGAAGGCCTTCACTAGGACTAAGTTCCCGGGCTGGTATTGATGGCAGTCTTTAATGGTGGGCTTTTTCTGAGCTTCTACTACCTGTATATGCAAGCTCTTCAGAGAATTAGTGAGCACTATACAGTATGTAATCATTCCCTCATCCATAGCGTGGATGTCCATTTCCCTAGCAGACAAGGGTGGGGTCACTGGGAGGCGCATAGGACATCCCATTACAACTTCATAAGGAGAGAGGGAGGTGGTACGGTTAGGGTGAGAGTGCATAGCCATGAGCGCCAAGGTTAGAGCTTCAGGCCATTTCAAACCAGTTTCTTCACATAATTTAGTTTGTTTTTCAGAATACCATTTTGTCTTTCCACCGCTCCACTAGACTGGGGGTGGTATGGGCAGGAAAGGCGATGGTTGCATTGTAAGGCCTTCGACAGTTCCTTTATCACGTTAGCAGTAAAATGAACAACAATTTTACAACAACAACAGCATAATTTCGTCGGGTGGGATACGCCTCCACCCATCGCGAGAACAAACATACTTGAACTTAAACATACATACATTTTGGCATTTGTATAAAGTCCATTTGTAGGTGTACAAATGGGCCCCATGGCTGGGGTCCCGTACCAGCACTCACTGTGGGCGTCATGCCTGGGTTACGTCATTGACATAGGTATGACAGGTATTACTAATACAATGCCTATTAGCATATTACTATTCACTATACATTCAACATCCATTCTACATACACGTGTTAAACCCTTGAGCTGGCAACCGGTCAAGTCATGATTCTTGTATCGTGACAGATGCAATAGATGCTCATTAATTACCCATGAAGGGAATACCCCTTCTTTAGTTTGTCTTAAATTTTCTCGGGCTTGTTTCAGTGCCCAAGATCCATAGGTGTTGCAAACATCATTTCTGCTCGCTTTGACTGAAATATTTTTCCTTATTTCAATTAATTTATTGATAGTCCCCGCATGACTTTCGAGCACGGTAGCCAGGCTTTGGATAAACCAATGATGTCCAACAATGTTGAATATCGTAGTGGCATCATTTATCAGGCTGCGCTTAACGCGGTTCCCTCCCAAGCCTGATCGCGTCTCGCCACTGAACTGAACTGCTTCAGTCATCAACTGGCGCGTCAGAGCCGTATCGAGTGCTTGGGTATGGGTTGAGCACCACTGGGGCAGGACGACACCGGATACATTCAAGACCACGGGTACCAGCTCATGGTGTACATTATCATACAATACTTCTGATTAACCAGTACCAAACCATTCGTCGATCCTGAATGCATAGTCGGACAAGATTGATCAGTCGGTGTGGTTTGAGGGGCTTCAATTATCTCTACTCAGACTGTGAAAGTAGAGGTGGGAGGTGGCTGGGTATTGGCGGACCTCCCATGCTCTATCTGAAGCAAAACCTTACTACAATTTGAAAGCACTTGTTCTCCTACTGTTACATTTATCATTCCCCGTTGCGAGTCAATCGCCACTGTCCATGCTGTACCAAGGTTCCTCCTGCTGTGCAGGATGGGCAGTGATGTTCCCCGACCTTGTTGCCAGTACTGATAGGCCCACGACCAGGATCGTAGATCTGTAGAGACTTTAAAATTGGCTCCCGTTCTCTGGGTTACCGCTTGGTGAATTGTCATGTATCTTTAACTGTGTGTAATGCCTCCATTTACTTCCCGTTCTCATATCTACAAGTGCGCATGTATCACCTTCATAATTACCTGGTATGGTCCATTGTTGCTATTTGGATTTGCCTGTTTCCATATCCTTAATCACCTGTCGCTCTCTGACTTCCTCTCTCAACTCATGTAATTGCCTACTTAATTCCCTTACATTGTGCTGTATTTTTCCTTTCTGTGGCCCTACATCTCCTAAAATAATACATTCAGGTAAATGCATGGCCCTTCCTGTCATCATTTCAAATGGGGTGAACCTGGCGGTCCTGTTTGGGGTAGCCCACAGTGCATTAGAATATTGGGCTGTTGCCTGTCTCTTGATTGATTTTTTTTTTAAGTTCAGTTCATCATTTCCACCATCCCTGGACTCTCAGGGTGGTAAGGAATATGGAATTTATGTTTAATCTCCACAAGATTACACATTTCTTTAATGACTCTCCCTGTGAAATGAGTTCCCTGATCTGAATACTTTTTGGTAAACTCCTTCCAGTTTACTCCCTCCTGCTGCTGTCGCATGTCAGACCTCAATTCCATAAACAATTCTACAATGCACCTTCTTATCTTATCTTTCAATGGCTCAGTATTTTCACTTCCAGTGATGGTTCTCTCTGGGAACCGCTTAACTCTGCCTGTCATCAAGGTGTTAATCCTATGGTTTTACTTTTTGTAGCTTGCAGGCACATGAATATAGTCAGTAATACATCTATTTAGCCTTTTTCCAGCTTTCCCTTTATCTCTAAGTTTTCTTTCCTGACCATGATCATCCTTAGGTTCTCTGGAGTTCAGTTTCTCTATTGGCTCGATTATTTAAAATGTTTCCTTCCTCTTTTGGCCATATTAACTATTCCATTTCAACGGGGATCTCTGTCTCTAGATCTTTGCATATCTCGCCCTCTGCAGTTCTAATGCCTCAGTTGATGGCCAGATTATCTTGTCTTGTTCATGTTGCCTGGAGAGACTTTAAAATATTTTCATAACAGTTTTAAAAACAGAAATCAGGTATTGACATGTTTTGATTCCTTTTCTTCTTCTCAAATATTTTATTGTCTTAAAAGAAACCCACTAAATTGTGTCTGACACTTTTCTTTTAGAATTATCCCAGATTCATTAACTCGGCCAAAAATTGGATTTCTGCCAAACTTTGCCAAGGTCTTGAGTTTAGCTTCATATTTTTGGGAACAGACTGACAAACACAAAAGCTTGCCGCATTTGAATTAGTGCCAATTCTTGTCAGAACTTTTAAAACGAAAATTCCCTTTGAGAACTTTATCATGAACCAAACCGCAAATTTTTAAACTTTGTAAGAACTGTAATTTACACTATCAAAATTAAAACAACCTCTTTTTCATGTGTAATGATTTGTATCCAAGTTATAATTTAAGTATATTTATCGACACATTCTTTATCTTAGATAGCATCCTAGTGATTCAAAAGTAACCTGTTAAATTACACTGCACTTTACATCTCAAGATTGTCCCAAATTCAAATTCCAGTGCTTTAGGAAAGCAAATTTCCTTCAATACTTAATTCGCCTCTTCTTAAGAAACCCCTTTTTATCCATTGGAACCATCTAGATTTTATGTTTATGTCTTTCCGTTTTCCTAGAAACCTTCTGAATTTCAAGCAATTTCTTTTTCTCAGAATTTTAGAATACTAACTCTTATGTATTAATCCCAATCAGGTTGGAAGCTGATGATGAGGGTTATTCCCTACGAGGGGGTGGTACAAGGGTTGGTTCATCTCAAACAAAGGCAAGCCGTGTTTTAACTTTACACTAACTTCAAATTACGATTTTTGCCAGAAATCTCAACTCAAACCTTATACTCAAAACTTTGGAACATTTGAATAAACTTTTCCTTTATTCTAATATGGGGCTTTAGACTCTAAAGTTCTCAACTACACACACAAAAGACAATTCAGGGAAGAAAGCACATTAAAGCTCACATACAAATGCTTCATTGCACACAAAAAAACGCATATATAAAGGTATGTATCGATACTCCTATAATATTGAACTTACCTCTAAACGAATCTTCGAGTAGCAGTGGGGGAATAAAGGGATCTTGAAGGCTTCACCTATAGGGACCTTCAAACTGACGAAAGCTCACATTTTCTCTGCTGCTGCTTGTAAATTGCTCATTAACCCCCTAGCGGTACCCTCTATCTCTCTCTATCTCTCTCTCTCTTCAGCACAAACAGCTCTTGTAACTTAGATCAATTCATTTTTTTTTAAGTTACAGAAAATTCAGTATTGGACTACCTACCTCCCTTAAAACATATTATAAGTGCTCAATTTGTCCCAATTAGAAGTTCCAGCTGGTGGGAAGCTCCCTCTTTTACTTTGAGTCCATTTAACCCAATCAGAAACATATTGGACAATTTCAGGACCGTAATGGACACAAAAGAAAACACAGAAATTATTTACTTTTCACCTCCAGGGCACTCGAACCCCTGGGTATACTACTACTACTTTTTTACTCCCATCCATTTTTCAAAACAACCCATCATATAATCAAAATCCCAAGTAGGTTCTCTGGCCCCATTAGCCATTCCGTCCCACCAGGCCTGGATGAGGGGTATTTTAAAAATCCCACCATACAGCCATTCCCCGTGTGTCCAGCCATAAAAGTCACTGCTAAAAGGCACCGCATACCTGTCATCACCCGTCTCTTTTACATCAATGTCGGCTGGCGACCCCGGAGGGACCAGCGGGCCTCCTAACTTTTGTCGAGCCCTGGTTACCATTTTCATTTGTTTTTTTTCCGTTTTCTTGCCCATCTACAAAGTTCCTGACTTGGGCTCCTGCTTTGGTTTGTTTTTGGAACCCCGTGGACCCAGGGAGGCGGCAGATGGCTCTCTGCTGTTGCGACCTCCCATTTTTCTGAAAAGATAACACAATTAACAGCGCGGCGCGTTTCCTACCCTATGCCCTCACCGGTGTTTAAGAATTCCTTTACAAGTCCTCCGATTCTTTGGGTCACTTAAGTCTCCTTGGTCGGTAGCTACCCTTTTACTCGCCGTCCCCTTCTCAGCTGGGACGCTAATTCACTGCAATCCCCTTTCAGCTAGGATGCAGTTCGCTCTCTCCCTAACTTGGGAGAGGTATTCCTCTCTTTTTTCCGCGAGGGTTCTTTTTTTTAGAGATCCGACTGCCCAGGATTTCAAACACCTCTTCAACTTAAGAGGTTACTGGACTTCAGTCGGATCCCATCCTCGTCGCTAATTTGTCGCGGAAATGGGAGTGAAAACTCATACCCAAGAGGTTTGTCTCGGAAGCCTTTATTAAATTGTGATATCACGGAGAGCCCAGTAGCATACAAGGGAGCTAGCTGACACTCTGAGGAAGCATCAGAGTACACACATAGTTATAGTAAAAGTCGTACATATCAAAGAGCATGAAGTTGATAAAACTGCCTAACGTTCAATAATCAATTACTTTGAGAATCGGTATATTTGGCATGCAACACACAATTAGTCTATTCTAGTTTATGACTACACAGGATATTGGGGGGAGTCCATCTGGTGATAAAAAGTGAGACAGAGAATGGATAACCATGCTTGACCTTATCTTTCGTGCTAGGGGGTGGACACTCTAGAGAACAGGTGACCATTGCTTGAACCTGTCACTTTGTGTTGGGAGCAGACATCCTAGCCTTGTCTCAAGGATTTTAGGAAGCTTGTTTATGATACTCCTTTTCTCCTTTCCTGCTCAATTAGCTGGCAGCTGCAGGTGTGCCTGCTAGAACAAAAGAGGGAACTGTGCTGTAGCATTCCACTATGGTTTTAACCGTTTAAATCATAGTTGTCCTGTAGATGTATTTTATTCTTCCACAAGTACAGAACACCGCGCATAACATACTCCCTGAGTGGTTCCCAGATTTGCTGAGTTTATTCGACATTTCTAGCTTGGAATTTGCTCTTGCACTTTGGGAAAAGATCATCGGAGGCACCTGTAACAATGATGATAGAGGGGGTGTTGGTTGCCTCGCAATGGTGATAGAGTGGAGTGGCCTTCTCTTTTTGGAGACCAGATGAGGATCTGGGCTAGTAACTATGATGACAGTGCAGGTGGCAAAACCTGCCACTACAGTTACCTAACATGCACGTGTCCTCTCGCATCCACAGCAGTGGTGGGTCCTGATTGATTCGTGAATATCACTGGCCGCCACAAACGTGCTCATCCATTGCCACAACACCTGACTGCCCAAAAGCTGTCTCCATGACTAACGGGCGCACCGAGGTGGGGGTGGTTGAGTATTGTGCCAGGTACATTGCAGGATGTGAAAATATTACAGTGACGACAGGGGTTTGGTTTTGATATGCCAGGTACAAGCAACGAGCATAGTGTGCTAATGGTATAATGGGGCAGATATTATATTGGTTGACAAGCAAACATGGGATGATAAAGCATGATTTCCTGGCTGATGGCTGATGTACCTAACAGACCAGATGAGGCTTTTGATTTCTAATGTAGAGTGGAAAAGTGTGGATACAACAAATGCTCAAAATAAGGAGGTTATCCAGATGGAGCGACTGATATGGCACGTAAACAGGTAAAATGGGGCGATATATCAGGTAGATAGAAGTAGAGGAAAGAAGTCACGAAGCACAATCCGTGGAGCGTGTTATATACCAGCAGCACCAGGAGAGGGGGATGGTGAGCCAGCATACTGGTGCAGGTGTGGATAGGGAGGAAAGCCATTACACAGGGAGAGGTATAATGGGCATAATGGGATGTGTACATATACCTGTACAGTGGGTTAAGTCTGATTGCAGAACAGATCGAGAGATAGAGCAGACGTCGGGCATGTTTTTTTTTCGTGCACAAAGTGGGGGAGTAGGCTATACGTGATGCAATGGGTGGGTTGATATAAAAGGTAAACTGGCAGAGGGGTAAATATATATTACGTGCTGCAGGGCAGGCAATGAGAAACACGATTTTCCAGGGAAGAAGGTGATGTATACCAGGTACGCTGCGGAGGCTGGGGGTGGCGGAGTATGGGAATATACCAGGTCCAATGGACGGGGGCTGCTTTGTTCGGTTTGACCCGGGAATGGGTGTAATATGCCAGGTAAATCCGCGAAGAGGATATATATCAGCTACAACTGGGGGCCTTGGGGATATATTACAGGAAGAGCAGGGAGGAGTAGTTATATACCATGAACACCGGGGGAGGGGCAGTTGCGGAAGTTCCATTGGATGAACGTAGAGTGGTATCCAATTAAATCAACGAGTAGGGGAATATATGCCGGCCACACTGGGGGAGTATGAGATTCACACTGGACGATCGGGAATTACCAAATTTCTCACTGGAGGGAGCGCTATGAACCGCTTCTCGGGGGAGGGCTTAGCCATGGCGGGTGACGGACAGAATAAACTCTCTCTCTCTCTCTCTCTCTATCTCTCTCGCTCTTTCGCTCTCTCTCATTCTCTATAACTCTCATAATTATACGTTCAACGTCTTAAATAGTCAGTCGAATGCCTATAATAATGGATATTGTTCCTGCGTTTCAGCATTTTGCTAACTTCAACTGACAAACTGACAACTGACAAACTGCTTTATAAACCTCCTTCTTGGTTATTTAATCTCTAAGTAGTCAGGACTCTGCAACATCTATTTCACTGTTTATGGAAATTCGGCAAAAAGATTCTCACTGAGCACCAAACATGGAGCAGGTAGATCTCTGGCCCCATCATGGTTTTACCTCTGTCAAGATCGGCACAGGACCTCCTGTCACATTGTCGGATGAGTGATGGAGGCAGGGGATTACGGGATTCATGCAGTAATCCTGACAACCGCACATATAACATGACACAGAGTCCGAAATGCAGGCAATGGAAATCCACACGTATTAGTATCGAATATAAACATGGTAAAACAACCACAGATGCTGCAGAGAGCATTATATGGCAAAGCGACAACAGCAACTCATATTCATATTACACATTTAACACAATCACGTGGCCTAGGCTGCTTCACATTAGCTCCACACAACACAGTTTGACAACTGATCAAAGATATAGTCATACGGGTCGGTCTGAAGAATTATCTTAAAGGAGGAAAGGGAGGCAGTGATTTGGAGCGGTGCTGGGGGGGAATTCCAGATCATGGACTGTAGGCAACTGAAGGCAAGTTCAGCAATGGTGGAAAAATCACAGTCTGGAAGGTTCATGCAGCCTGAACTAGGCGACCACAGTTATCATGGTGACTTGCGGGGGAGGATGAAATTACAGAGATAGGGAAGGGAATGCCATGATCAGACGTCACAGTCGTAATTGTGACTTTTTTCGCAACTGACCAACGAGCCAATGATGAGATTGTTTCCCTCGCCTCCTGTCTGTTTGCTCAAATGTTATTGAATTTTAGTGAAGCAAGGACTGGAGATGTCACAGGTTATCAGATCCAGGTGAGGGCGCAAAGTACAGCAAGACCGAATAAGCACACTATGTTATTTCTAAAAACAATGCTCGCCTTTCAGAGAAAAAAAGAAATGGTAGGGATCACTAAACAAGCAGAAAAAACAGCTTTCCCAACAACATTTGCTTGTTTTTGCTTCAAAAGTTAAAAAGGGCGTTATTCCATCCATCTTGTTTAATGTGAATACCTTTGTTGTCTGAATCTTTATTTAGGCTTTAGTGGTAAAAGTGATTATTTCACACTTTCCACTCCCCCAGTGAAGCTGACAGGAGTCAGTGTATTTAAACATATCTTATTACCCTCTGCTTATTTTTGTCTAAGTCTAATTATTTTTTTAATCTTGATGCTCTGATCAATGCGATGAGGAGCGCGGATGGAAACATTAATCTGCCTCAGAACGCCAGGAGGGGACTGATTTAGACAGACAGCATTGTTACCATCATTATTTTTAAATTCACCAACACATACCCTCAAGTGAAAGGATAGTGAAATGGAGAGGGCAGGAGAGGGGTTTGAGCCTGTGTTTACAATGCGGCGCAATAACTCTTCGGATGTTTGCCGAGAAGAGACTTAATCAGGTTAGATACAGTCTGGAAAAAAAAAAAAACAGCAGCTTCTCTCTCTCTCGGCCTCTGTTTATTTCTCTCTCTCACTCGCTCTCCCACAGACACATGTCTCAACTCTCTCTCTCTCTCTCTTTCTCATTTCTCTCTCTCTCTCGTTTTGTCTCGTTTGTTTTCACGTTAATAACATCGCCTTCACGTTTTTCTATGTTCCCGAATCCATCTCATCCATACTTGCTGCGCAGTATTCTCGGGAGTGGAGCTTTTAAAGAGGGACGGTTGCCCTGACCCGGTGGTCAATTCAAAAAGACGGGATAAAGCCAATTCTAACCCAGGGAACTGAAGTATTTACAAACACAGAGAAGGGCTACACCACGGGAGGCCTTATGGCTTTGTTTGGAGTTCATAACACAGAAATGTCTGCAGACACAGGGAGCTGATGCTCGGTGTCAGGACTTACCCTTCTCCAGGCAGTTGAAAGGAAGGTAACTATTCATAAATGAAGCGGTGGAGTTGACTCGGAGAGAACTCGCACATTTGGACATTCTCAGAAACATTAAAGTTATTTATTATCCCAGAAAGCTTCCAATTAAACGAAAAATTGAAAGAAAATCCTGGCATAATATCCCCACTAATTGTGACAATGGAACTATTGGATTGTCTTTAAAAATCCCCGGCTAACAAGTTATTCCAGTCTCACAGTAACATGGCTGACTCTTAACTGTCCTTTGAAATGGCCGAGCAAATAATCAGTTTTATAGACACGCTGCAGAAGTGTCGAATAAGGATGAAATCTAACTGCCCACGCAGCTTGAACCGAGGGAGTGCTCAGCACCCGCTTCTCTCGTGCAACTAAAGATCCGCAACAAAAGCAGGTCTTGGCTGTGATGATCACCGCCGATGCACGAAGAGGTCTAAGTGCAATTATCCAACCCTGCGCAGTCAAGGCTTAGTCACTTCTGGTGACCAACACTAAAATAGAAATGCTGATCGTTATTTCACTCCAGCTTGTGGAACCTTACAGACTTAATTAATAATTACCAACCTGGTAGTGCTGAACATTCAATCTGCCTAAATTGTAACACTGACCATAAACATTGGAAAGAACGTTATGGAATTTGTCCTTCAGAGGCCTGGATGAGTCCATCGATAAAATACAAAGGAAACGAATACAAAAAGTCAACCTGTCTTTACTTTTAAGGTTACATATCTGGAATAAGTAGTAAGTTGTTTGTTCACTTTAAAATAATCATGAATTATATAAATCCATTGAATTCTCCGGCGATTTTTATGGGAGACTTTAACAGGCCTAGGTGACATGTACCTCAAGGCCTACAACAGTGCCAGTAACATTTAACTGTCCGCTGGAAAAGTGGCCCGGAGGTCTGCACGGCCGAAAAGACATATTCGAACAAATTACTGAACTCTTGACTTTAGCGAGCGACGAAATTCTAAATGTCTTAAACATTTCGTTCTCTTAAAATAAAATGTTATTTGTTACATTTACAATTCATTTATCGTTAATCTTGATTTTTTTCGTCTGATTTTTTTTTCTCTCAGTGCAAGGTCCCTTCTTGTGGTGCCCACAGAAATCGTTCTGCGATCAGTTTGAGCAGGTTACCGAGGCTCATGAGTGTTTTTTTTGTGTTTGTTCCCTTGTTCTAAACACCAGCAGGAGGGCATTTTTAAGGAACTGAAAGCAGAAAATGTTAGAATTTATGATCCAATCAGACAGAGTGAACATGATTTCCTGAAATAACAATCGTGCACAAATTTATTCCAGTTATTTCAGGATGTAACAAGCAGGATGAGGAAAGAAGGACTATTAGATTCAATTTTATTTTGAATCATCAAAATGTATCCGATACTTGTGCACGTTAAAAAAAAGGTTATTACACGTGTTACATCGTCATGGTTTTAGGGTAACATTCCATCATATCTATAGGGTGGCTTAACAGGAAACGAGAAATTAGAATTTGGAAGGGTGGGTGGGTAGATATATTCTTGAAACCTATCAGGTTCTAGGGCATTTTTTTCAGGGTAGATGTTGAGAGGATGATTATTTAGTGGGGGAATCTACAACTAGGAGAAATGTTTCATGTTAAAGAGTCTACCTTCCATAACAGAGAATAGGGTGTATTTCTTTTCTCAGGGGGCCGTCGCTGTTTGGAATTCTGTGTTCCAAAAAAAAAAAAAACAACAGTAGACTCTAGGTCATTAAATATTGTCTCGAAATACTAGGAATAGCGCAGTAATAACAAGCCCCACTGTTCCGCGAGCTGTGACAAGTTTAAAAAGAGGTTCACCAGCAAGCAGATTGGCCAATTCTAACTAACCTTTTAGTTTAGGTTAACGGAATACGAACATCAGGTTTGTAAACTTAATATATGCTAAGTTTCAACATTATTTAAAGGCTGAGCTAGTTAAAGTCCTGGAGGGGAAATTTCGAAAACTGTCATAACCTGTATTTTCAATTCGTATGTTTTGAGTTCTTGCTCTAAATTCAGAGATAAAACCACCGGTTCTCTAGAGGTCCTCTATCAAACCAAATGAGACATTTATTACTTTGCAATAGATTAAACACATACACGAGGCTAGAAATTACTATCGTCGTAGCATTTTTGAAAAATACCAAGGGATTCTCCACTAAGGCATCAATATCTAATACACTTAAGCAAAGCATTTTCTCCTTACAAATTCAAAACGAGATTCCTTTCAATCTCTTTCCATTGCAGACTGTTGGAGGCTTACAACTGCTTTGATGTTAGCTGTCTCTACCTTTCACACCCAAGTTCCCTTCTATTATACACAACACGTCTCTTTGAATGTAAAACCTCAGTGAATTACCTGGCGCTTTGGGCATGACCTCTTCCAACAATAAAACCCATTTCATTGCACCAAATGTATTAGTAATATAAACATTGATTGGCTTCTCCTAACTAGATGAAAGAGTCCACTCCCCTCCTGAATGCTCCATTCAAGAAAATGCAAATTTACCTCTGCCTCTATTTACTTCTCAACACTATTATACATCAAAGCACCGAGAGTTCTTGGTCTTAATACAATTAACACACAGCGTGACACACGCAAATGCTGAACCTCTATTTGGAAATAAAACTTGGTGCTTTATTGCAACGCCGGCGTTTTATTTATGTAAAGGACACTTTAAATCCTAAGTGAAAGTACGAAAGACTTTTGGAAGGAAGAACAATTGAATTCATCATTATGATGTCATTACAGTTCTGAGATGTTAAACTCAGGCTCAAGTTGCAAGGCGGTGGAAGCTAAAACTGCAAATTAATCAAATTGGGATTTTAATTGCAGCTGGTGCCCTGCTGCTGGAAGAAGGACACAATTCCAGACAACAAACATATATCTCAGCGTGAAACCGTGGGGATAATTATTTGAAAACATGACAGGGACTTTGAATCGGTGTATTAAAGGAAGTCAAGGTGAGAATTCGTAACAGAACCAGATAGGGAGAACAAGCTAGGTGGATTCTGGATAGAACAATGACAATTGAGAAGGGGATTTGGCATTTGGATTGCTGCTGGAAATCGGATGCAGTGTGTCTGTTGTCTGAAGGGACGTCAGGCCGACCTGTACTGAGTAAAGCTATTTGGTCTACACTGGAGAAATAGGGATTTATGTGAAACACTCTATAAGTGCAGTTATATCTTACACACTGAGAGCAGTGGGTGTATTTGATTCATCGGGAATTGGAGTAGAGGGATGAAGAAATCTTAAGTGGTCTGCATAATGTTTTGGTGTGACGACACCTGGAGTATTGTAGAGTTTTTGTCTTCACATTGAAGAGAAGTTACGCTATCTTTGGAGGTGGTAGAGAGAAGTTGCACAAAACTGGTGCCTGGAAAGGGCAGGGAATGGAATCTAACCCCAAGATAAGCCACCCTAGTAATAAATGGCGGTGCAGGCTCGAAGGGGCATTTGATATACCACATGTTCCAATTTCTTCTGTTCTTGTAACTATCTAACATTGAAATTTACATCTCACCTGAAGTACCATTGACCTATACATTTTTTAATTATGTTGAGTTTGGGTCGATCGTTGCAATATATATATATATTTAAAGATAAATATTGACGTTCGGATTATTTCTTTTGCTATCATGAAGACCCAAGTATTCTGTACGGTGATAGTAACATCGGAGTTCCCTTCATGTCGCTCATGGACAAATGTTGCGTTGATATCAAGAGACGTCATTATCATCGCAGCTCATGAGTTCAGCCATTTTGTATGTGATACTCATAAAGCTACAATGAAGCCATTAGCCGAATAGCTCTGGCAGAACACCATCCGGGCATCAATGAACTGGTGGTGTTAAGCAACTGCCGCTTAATACCAAAATGACAACTTCCATTGTATTGCTGATGTCCCAGGTTAGGTTGATGGACCGTTATTTGTCAAGGTTATATTTCTCATGGTACTTGCGTATAGCACACACTTGGGCATTTTTTCCACATGTTCGGTAGCTGGTGCTTTTGGTGTATCTGCGCTGAAGCTTTTGGTCTGCGATTTCGGCTGGCTATAGACCACAAATCTTCAGTAAAACTGCCGGGATTGTGTCACCCCTACAGCTTTTGCTGTGTCCAGTCCTTTGAGCCATTCTTGCGATCATATCAAGTAAATCACATTTTCTACCACCTGATGGAAACATCTCTCCGCAGATTCTGCCAAACCTGTTCAGGTTTTCCTGCCTAACCTGTGTCTCTTTCAGATTTCCATGATGAGCAATATTTTGTTTTTATATCCAATCTGTCGTCTGTAGTGTCAGGGACATTAGGGGGATGAATCATTCACAATCCTGACACACACGAGCTACAAATGTTTCATCCTTGTCGATTGTACTGAGGTCATTTGGCTCCCACCATGGCCGATGGGAATACTTTTGAAGCCTCCTCATCCTTAAAGTTGTCTTACTGGCACTATCATTAACCGCTGGATGAGACAGGAATTCAAGGTTTAGATTCGGTGCACTGTTTGTGGGAGGTGTTCTTATTGTTGCAGTTTACTTCCGTTGTTTAAAATGCAGGTAGCTGTGTGTTGAAGATTCACCACCTTTCCCACTGTGTGTTTTATTTGCTGCTGCTCTTGTACTGCTACCTGCACTCGTCATTTTATCCGTGATAATCCCGCGACGGAAACTATGGTGGAATGAGGAATATGCCGGGGCATGAGCTTAAAGTGAGCAATTTAATATAATTTTGATGATACTGGAGATCCGCAGCTTCTCCCAGATTCCCACTTTTACTATACAATGTCTGTTCAGCATCTCTGTCAATAAGTTCGTGGCAATGCTACACAGCCAGATGGAGGGCATCGTTCGTGTGAAGTTGGAAGAAGGTAAAGCTTAATTGTAAATCCTTCTTTGTTGGTATTGATGGTCATGTGCAATTTAAAAATCAAACGTAATCGTATTCAACTGTTTAACAATAAACGGAAAGTTCATAACCCCTTTGCATTAAGTATCAATTCCAGGTCAACTACTAGCGGTAAATCTGACAACGTGTGCATGCCCAATTTAACATTCTCTTCATGTTTATTTGCTAATACCCTAATTTATTAGGAACTCAAAAGTTATGGAAGTAGTGATGTTTTACTACAGTTGAGCAGAACATTGCCGATATCGCATCTAAAGTATTGTGCACAGTTTTGGTCTCCAACTTTAAGAAAGGATATCAATTAATTAGAATCCGTTGAGATAGCGTTCACTCTGCAGATACCTGGGATGCTGAGTTGGTGGAGGGTGTTAGTGGTCTGGGTGTTACCTTATTCAGAAAGATTGGCTAAACTTTATCCATTGGAGTCTGGGAAATGAGAGGTGCTTTGATTGAAATAGGTTGGACCCTGAGGGATTGTCCATATTGGATTCAATGAGAATATTTCCCTTGTCGGGGAGTTTTCAAGTTGTGGGTATCCCGTTTAAAGGTGACGTGGAAGCGATTTATTTCAGTCATAGGGATGAACGGATTAGGACCTCTCTTCCCGCAAGTGCTCTGGAGGGAGGCTAATTGGATATTTTTCGGGCAGAGGCAGATAGATTCTTCAGTGCCAAGGGTGTCAAATGTTATTGGAGCTGGGCGGAATGCGGAGTTTTGTCCACAATCAGATGAGCCACAATGTTATTGAATGGCGAGAATGGTCGAGGAGCCGGATTCTCTAATTCTGCTCTTGATTTATATTTATCATTTTCCATTACCCAGTGCAGCTTTATCTCCTTTTGAAAGAGAAAATCTATTCCCCTTGCATTTAATCCACCGTTTCCTCCTGCATGACTTCAGTTTGCCCTCGTTCCTAAACCATGTCCTCATGTCCCAACACCGAGCCCGCCTCAAGGTCTTGAAAGCCGCGTTCCTTATCTTCCCCCAATCTCGATCACTCACTGGCTCGACCTCCAGCTTCCGCATCTAACTCCATCTGGAAACTGAAGCTCCCGGCCGTGGCTCTCAGGCTGTTCCTGTTTTCTAAAACCCGCTGTTGATCTTTGGAACGCACAGGAGCAAACCACCTGCAGCTCCGACTGTTTTGTTACATCCCGATATTGAGTGTGGAGCTAAGTCTCATTTGCATCCGTATATTCGCGTTCACTTGATTTCGTTAATTGATCACAGCGCCCTCACTCAGAACTTCCAGTGGATTGCATGCAAACATTGTTCACTTTATGTTGTTGATTCTTCGAACAATTTCTGATAATGGTATTTAGATACATTTTTGTGATTTAGAGTATTTTAGGACAGTTCGAGGCAAACTGTTCCCTTGGCTCCAGGCCTGGTGAAACACTTCTGTTTTTTTTTCTGGTTCTTATCTCTTCCAGGAAACTTGATGACACTTTTGTTCCTGTCCCGAGGCAACTGTTGCATCTCAAAATGTATTATTTGCTACCTGGAGCGAATGCAGGGACCGGATTCTAGGTCGTTATTTCTGATCCCATATTAAGGGGGATTTGTCAGGCGAAATATCCAGTTCTATGCGAGCACAATACTCGCATGTGTAAATTAATTTCGTTTCTGTTCTTTTTTTTGTGTCAATCACAAACACCTCTTTCAGCCTCACAGTTGACTTTACCTAGCATCCGTTAGCGGATATTTGTTGCATGAAGCCGATGTATAGCATGCCATCATGTCCATAGCGCCCTGACACTAGTCCTATCTATCAATCTTTATTTTTTTCTATCTATCTATCTATCTATCTATCTATCTATCTATCTATCTATCTATCTATCTATCTATCTATCTATCTATCTATCTATCTATCTATCTATCTATCTATCTATCTATCTATCTATCTATCTATCTATCTATCTATCTATCTATCTATCTATCTATCTATCTATCTATCTATCTATCTATCTATCTATCTATCTATCTATATGTTTATCTTTGTATCTGTCTGTCTGTCTGTCTGTCTGTCTGTCTGTCTGTCTGTCTGTCTGTCTGTATGTCTGTCTGTCTATCTATCTATCTTGCTCTTTCACTCGCTCGCTCTCTTTCTCACTCTCTCTCTCACATATTATCTCTCTCTTCCAATTAATCTATCGATATGTCAATCTCTATCCATATATCTGTCTGTCTATCTGGCTGTCCGTTTGTCTATCTAATGATCTTGATGATTGATTCTCCTGGCGCTTCGACAGGTGAGCGCTCAAAAAAACGTCAGCGTGGAATCATGTTCGAGGTCAGGCAAAGTCTTAATTTGCACAATCGATTGCTAAGTTCTGCTTACACGGTCTGTACAGCCGTGTTAAATTCACTTTTCCCGGCCTTCCTTGTCTTTAAGACACTTGAATCTGTTCTCCACAAATTCTGAAATCAAAGAATGAATTTCCATTGTGGGTGTGCCGAAGGTTTGTTTTATTGTTCATAATTATGTTATCAAATGCATCCTTTCATGTGGCGGGGATGTGGTTAGATGGGCCAGAAGTTATTGCTCTTTTCAAATTGCCCTTGAGAAGGTTCTGGTGCCCCACCATCCTGACATTGTGGATTTCATGTGATTTTCGTCAATGGCCGTCCCTCGTAATGCGGCTCCTTCAGGCTCAGGGAGAATTCAGATGACTGAGAAGCCCAGTTCTGGATCTATATGTTCTCACACCGTGGGACACGTTGTTGGCCCATTTGGGTTCCTTCTGCTTGCTGTGCATCTGCCATTCCACTTCTCTGTCGAGTCGCTGAGCCGTGAAGTGGTTTTCGCCTTGATGGACATGGTGGTGCCAGGCCGAGAGATGGGCAGCTTTCTCCTCCTGCTCAGTGGTGTTAATGCCTCCGTGCTTTAGGGCGACATTGAGCGTACCCTGCTAACTTTATATTTGGCCGCCCTTTGGAAGAGGACTGGCAGATGCAGCTGCCGAAAGGCACCACTTTCCCGAAACATGTGCCGGCGACCGGCACACATTTACGGCCTTTATGCAGAAGTCTTGGCTGGTAACAAAGCTATCCGGGTATCACAGCCTTGCACCTGTCCACAATCCTCCATACCCACAGTGCCTGTCGCCTAAAGGAGGCCTGTGCACCGTGTAGTTTAGCATCAGAATTCTGGTGCGCTGGGCGTATGCTTCATATGGTTCAGATACGCCACAGGGCTGTTAGCAAGGGATAATCAGGAGTCCACGCACTGGGACCCAGCTTCCAATCTCTGGGTTTGGCTTTTAAATTTGAAACATCCTGTCGTGCAGCTTCCCGTGTTCACCTATTGCGGCCTTTGTTATGTAGTCATTCTCCATATGAACCACATGACTGACCTAGGGAATCGGGGCTCTAATGAACATGTTATCGATGCCCCGTACGCTGCACTTTGCATGAACATTTGTGTGGGGGAATCTGTCCTGCCAATAACCGTTGGAAATGGATTACAGACAGTGAAATAGGAGTGTTTCCATAAGCTTTCAATGAGGCCGATCGGTGTTACAAATCTCGCACTGACAGAATTCTGAAAAAAAAACACCGCCAGACAGGCTTTGATCTTCCATCTGAGGGAAGCTCCATGTTTTTCTTACAGAAGTCAGTGAGTGCAACCTGCCAAATGCCGAACTTGTTCATGTCAGGCGATGTTTAATTTGCTCATTCAGTGAGTTCTCTTGGAGAGCATGCTGCCAACATAGCAAACTTCCGCACTGAACAGATGGGTGTTTTGTTCTGAGCGGCTGTGGCATCTTGGATCACGTGACTAGCGGCGGTTTGATACCGCTTCTCTATCTGCGGATATACTGTTAATCGAAAGTGTTCTAAGTCCACATAAAGCGCTCAGCCCGCAGCGGGATATCGCCGGATTCTGCCCTATGAGAGGGCGGTGGTCCGCGAATAAGGCTTCACTCAGTCGCTGTTCAGTGACCTATTTGCAAGGTTTTACTTTTGGCTCTTTGCAAACGTTGCCGTTTGTCCTGAAATGAATGTGCAAACCTGTGTCAAGCTCTCTGAGTGCAGACTGGAGAATGTCCGGCAAATATATGACAAACAGAGCTGAAGCCGTGACAGAGTCTTACTTGGCTCCGCAAGTCACATGAAAGGGGACCACAATGACGAGCCACTTTGTATAACTCTGATTATAATGTCATCTTCAAAACAGCAAATGACACTGATCATGTTTTTCATCTTTTCATGGCTGCCTCATATTCCAGACTGAGTTGAACAGTTTATTTGCCATTAATGGTTATTGGGGTCATAAGGATGTACGTGTGTGTTTTGAGAGGGGTGGTGGAGGGGGCGGGCCTGCGACACTGGTTGGAGGAGTGCAGGCAAGAAAGTGGAGCTGAGGCCACGATCAGGTAAACCATTTTCTTTCCGACTTGCAGAACAGGCTCAAGAGGGCGAATTACCTGCGCCTGCCCTGAATTCTTGTGTTTTTGGTGTATGAAATGCAACGCAAACCAACAGCCGGAGTCGACGGCGATCCGAGTTCATTACAGTGAGTGTCTCCATCTGCCAATGATTGTCGGCAGAAGACATGTGAGGGCCAAGAGTTTAATGCTCATTGTGGTATATTCTCCCAGCGTTGTACTCTCGTTATCCTATTACTTTATTCAATTAACTATATTTCAATCAGCCCAAACGTCTCTCTGGATGGAGTATGTGAGTGGGTGGAGAAGGATGATTGGTTGTCGCGGGGAATGGCTACTTAGAGTGTTTGGGATCGGCATCGTCTTTAACGCTTTATTTTGAAATATTATGGTTAAGAAAACAAAAGCCTTCTCCAACAGCTTGTATTATACTTCACGTAATCACCAACACAAACCCTCCAAGTCCTATGGTTGCATTTATAATTTCCAGGCGGAATGGTGCAACTTTCTGTGCAACGCCATGGAATGTAGGCCTAGTCACCGACAGAGATGTCAGTGCCAGCCTAATCAATGGAAGGATCTGGGCAGCGTATGTCTTCCCTCTGGGAGCTTGAATGTCAAAGAGAAGCCACAAACTTGCGCTTTATTGAAACATAGAATGAGTCCCGATACACTAAACAGTAAGGAACATCTGAAATTTCCCCAATACTTCTGGAGGGTCAAGATCATTGATTTGCTAAGATTCATTTTGATGTAATGTAGTGACGATTTATCCCGCAACAACGCCTTGTGGTTTATACATTTCCCGCCCTGACCATCTCCGATAATATTTACCCGTCGATCAGTAACATACAGCCCCTTCCATTCCTCTGACCGCAGACATCAGTCCAATATTTGACGCTTCACTTTGAAGTGGTTGTTTTCACAAGGAGAGAGACTGACGTAACCTGTTTGTTCAATGACTGAAACTGATTTATTTCTTCAGGGAGCATGAATGTGCTAATGGGGATTTACCTGCTGTATAAATAAGAGTTTCTCTGAATGTTTTATTTCATGTTCTCCAACAGACTCAGTGTTTCTGCTTCAGGTAGCGCTTCTCACAGCGAATAGCGTTTGTTGCACTTCGTCAGATACGGGACATTTACAAACCCATTCTCGAAGTTCTCGTTGTCTAATGTACGTTTGTTTACATACTCACAGGCTAGAAATATGAATTTCTCTTATTCTATCTACTCATTGAATGTGGGCGACGCTGGCGAGGCCAGCATTTATTGCACATCCGTAATTGCCCTTGAAAAGATTGTAGTGAGATGCATTTTTGAGTTGCTGTACTCTGTTTTATAAGGGAGAGGTCCAGTACTTTGGCACAGAGGCAGTGAAGGAACGGCGATATATTTCGAAATCAGGGCGGTGAGTGGTTTGGAGAGGAGCTACTAGATGCTGGCTTTCCCATGTCTATGTTACCCTTGCCTTTCTAGGTGGTAGCGGGCGTGGGTTTGGAAGTTTATCTACAGGGCTTCATGTCTGTAAAATGTAGCAGCTTTTCTCTCTTCCCTATTACGAATGCTTTGGTGCCAGTTTTATCCTGATATTCTGGGTTTAATTACTGTGGTATCTGCTTCCGAGTCTCGACAATAATTTTACTTTGTTTATTTTATTTTTATGAAATTAATCGAAAGGAGATGGGGTTTGTATGTTTCAGCTCGCATCGTTCCATTCCATCTTGTTTACCCATCTCAGGAGGAAAGACAGCTTCTCGTAAAGATGGGAGAACTGATTCTTCCCAAGATAAAAGCCATTTACTACCCTATTCTCGCAGCTGTCGGTGTACCAGGTAAGAGCCTAAACACAATCAGTGGATGTATAAATGGATATTGACTTTCTTCTCAAACGGCGTTTCTGGTAACGTGAAATCGTTCCTTTTCTGTTCGAGACTCATCAAAGTTGAGGAGTCAGGTTACCTGTTTTCTTACTGTTGCTTTATCTTTCACGCCGCGTTCTACAGTCTTGGCACCAAATTCATTCTTTGGGGATTGTGTTGAATTTGGGTGGGCTCTGCAATAATTGCCATAACCAAGTGCAGACCGTGTTTAAACTTGGAGGTAAGACATGACTATGAAAATCAATGCAGGGGCAAATTCGCGTTCTGCAGAATTGAGCTTGAACTAATTGAACGTGTTTGCTCACGGTTTTCACAGTTTTCCAATATCGCAAGCAACAGAATCCCTGTCAAATCACATACTTTTCAACAGCGATATTTTTACAAATCAGTGTGAAGTGAGGATATATGGAAACTTGCCTGAAACACACAATGCTGTGTGCGCTTCAGACATTCCCATGTCTTACTCACTTGTATATTGATAGACATGAATTTGAACAGCCCTTGTCCACGACCACATTGATGGAATTACATAAAGTAAGCGTAACCATTATTTTGTGCTCGGGAAGATTCCATAGACAACATGTTGACAATGACCGGGTTTTTCATTTTGTGGATTTTAGCAGAGTAGAAATATCGGTCAGGACACAAGGGGCTACGAAAATGTTGCTCTTCGAATTAGTGGAATTGAATTTTTTACGTTTTCCTCGTGAATCGATTTGACATCTGTTCTTAAAGGTCCTACTTGCGATAGTGCAGAATTACTTCACTACGATTATCGAGCGTTAGCCGAGAACTTTGTTCTGATATCCTGGCGCAGGAAGTAAATCGTTAAACATCTATCTCAGCACGGAGATTTCAGCTGACTGAGCCATAAGTGGTCCGATTTTGAAACACCTACGCACCCCGAGTACTTATCTGGTTGTCATTATTCTGCTCCATTCAACTTCTCGCCCTCCACTACCTGCTGGTGTAAATCAAACTTCCAGATCTAACTGATTTCCATTGAGTATCGAAGTAAATTGGTTTAAAGTATTTTCGGACACCCCTGTCTCTTTGTGAATCTCGCATTGCTAAGTGACATGCAGGCGATGGCAAAAGAACATAGAGGCATAGGCAATACGGGCAGAAGTTAACAATTTGGCCGCTCGAGCTTTCTCCACTGCTCAAGTATATCTTGTCTGTAATCATGCCTTCACGTCATTCCCTTACACTATCTCATATCTCTGGACGCATGTAATATTTAGAAATTGGTATGACTCCATTCAATGGAGAAGGTGACCCATTATTTTTATTTACCCCAATCCTGACATATCTCCTTGATACCACAGTATGTCAAATGTTGTCTTAATATAAATAACAGCCGCTCCCAACTCAACTCGTGAATTCAGCACTTTTGACCATGTTTGGTTTAAGGCTGAACCGAGAGCTGGGGCGTGTCCAAAGCCAAAAAATGGTCGCCAGTGAGCAGGTTACTCTCGAGTACGTGGCGATTGAAAGCAATGCCCATGACACATTCAAACACTTTGTTCATGATGAAGATTAGGCAGCTGGGGCGGTAATTCGATTGGTTGGATTTTTCGTGTTTTGTTTTTGTGGATAGGCCCAGTTGTGAAACTGCTCATATTTTCGCGTTGATGCCAGTGTTTTAGCTGTACTATACTAGGTTGTCTAGGAAGGTTTATTCGGGAGCACTGATCTCCCGTACAATTGGCGGTATCTGATAGGACCCATAGTCTCTGCATCATCCAGTTCCTTCAGTCATTCCTTAACATCAAGTGTGCTGAATCACATTGGCTCAAAACTGGCATCTGTGATGCCCTCATCCTCAGATGGGGGCCGGGATGATTCATCCACCCGTCACGTCAGTCTGAATATGGCAGCAAGTTCTTCAGCCATGTATATGCACTGAGGTGCTGAGCTCCACAATCATTGCAGATGTGGATATTGGTGGGGTGTCCACCACCATTTAGTTTTTGAATTGTCCAACACCATTCAAGATGGCATGAGCAGAACGTCAGAGCTAAGTTAACGTTATTTGCTTGTGGGATCAATTAGCCCTGTCAATGGCACGCTGCATCCGCTGCTTTGCATGCAAGTCGTCATGTCTTTCAGCAGGTCAAAGCCGCGTTGTTAGGTATGATTGCGGCTGTTCCTGATATATGACAGATGTCGACAAAGGACATCCGTTCGAGTACTTCACCTCGAAAGCCTGGAAGGGCAAGAGCAGAAGTGGCATGGGAACACAATTATTGCAAAATGCTTTCCAACTCACACCCCATCCTTACTTGGAGATACATCAGCGTTCCCTGACGGCCACTGGATCAAACACCTATAAATCCATCGCTCGTAACCGTGGGTGTGCACCCGCATCACATGGACAGCAACAAGAAGAATATGTGATATCCGAAAAAAATGCTCATCTTGCCAATGTATCCCAGGATAAGTATGTGCTGCATAATGCCGAATCTATGAATATTTTTGTCATTTGATAAAGAAAGGACGTCCATGCTTGTGTACTTTGTAGGACTAAGCTAAGGCTAACTACAACTTGCATGTTTTAATTCAAATCCGATCGCAGTACTCTGGTTCCAAACTGAGGATTTATATCTCAATTCGCTCCTGAATAAGTAAATCTGTAGCCAAAACGATTGGCTGGAAATTTCTTCCCCAAATCGCACCCCGAACCCCCACCCTCACAGTCCCCATCACGCTTCGCACCCACCACGCCCACCACCTCACCCTCCCCCGCATCACCCACCCCCCTCAAAAACCTCGAGTTCGCACGAAGATCAATGACGTGCATCGGGTATAATGGTGTCGCGTTCTTAATTCTCCCCAACTACAGATGGAGAACGCCCGGGCCCACCTTTCTCAAGTTACTAATTAACAGGATATTGAGCTTGTGAGCGAACTAATCGTATATTCTCCCGTTTGGTGCATTGCATTTGCAGTGGCTCAGGCGAGAAAAATATGTGTTTTTGTGCAGCTACTGTGAGATGGCAAATGCGCGGAAGGGAACTCCTGCCTCCGGGAGCATGATCGAATGCAGCAGCAGATTGTGCTGGGGAAGATGGGAGCATCTTCATGCTTTTTTTCTCACTTTTTTGTTTCTTGCCTGACCTTTCAATGAAAAATATTTTTCGAAAAATTTTCTGAGAGTAGGTTGTTTTGAGCTTGTAGCCATACGGATTATCTGCTCACAGCATTACACTCTGCCACATGAGCCCCAGGTGTTCACTGCCGATTGGACGTCGACGCCATTTTTCATCACTCATTGCCTGTTCCACGGAATCTGATGAGTTGAGGAGGGGGTGGGGGCGGCATCTAAGGGAGGGTGAGTGGGACAAGAGGGAGCAGACCACTCATTTTGCATTTCCACAATCTCACGTTGCCGAAAAACGTAAAACCCAGTCCGATGCCTACTTAATGTAATGTTGCTTTATAAACCTAGATCACTTTTAGCGTTTTAAACCTGCAGCGGGGGAACTTGTCCTGCATTTCTACTGTAACTGTTGCTACCGAGTCTAGAGCAATGTGTCATAACGAAAAACACTGTTCAGTGGATCTCACTCTGTGTTGCATTAGCCAGATCATTCACAACGTCCCTGAAATGAATTGGAGCTTTAGGATCTGCTTTACTTACGAACATATAAAATTGTTATTTTGTGTTTACATTACGAAGCAAACATCGCTCTTGAACTGATATGGAGTTAGGAGCGTGGAAGAGACTGCATCACTCTGTGGTTCCTCAGAATGGGGTGTTTGAGGGAAGGACACCAAGAGGCACATAAGTCAAAGTGCACTGAACCTGCTCTATGTTTCTTTTCACAAACAGCAAATCAATAACAGGTCAGAAGCAGATTGCATTTGCAGAGATCAATTCCGCAGCATATATACATGTTCATTTCTCTAGTTGATTTATCAGGGGCTTACCTGGATAATATACTTGATATCTGTATATGTAATTTGACGGATAAAATAGTGCATAATGGTTTGTATAGTTCACTATTAAATTCGGTAGAGAATTGCGTGGTTCATTTCTGGGGCATTTCAATGTTTAATTTGAAGGGAAATAAGTTGATAACTTATTGGGTAATAGTTTTGATAATTAATTTGTTTAAACATTGGAAGCTTCACTATATAATTGTGTAAATTACTGTTTTTTCCCTATTTTTAACTGTTTCCTTATTTACAGTTCTGGCCAGTACAGCTTCAGGTGCAGATAATTTGGTTAACCATCAATGTATAACTCAAAAAATCGAATTGATAATTCTGACTCTCAGTGAAAATTAATGACATTGTAGGGATATGAATACTAGATTTGCTCATGGAATAACGGGTATAGGATAAATGAATGTAAACGTCATCATTTGACGTTTCTTTTGGGCTATAATTGAGTCAAAACGGCTTTGATTTTCTAATGTTTCCCCCGCTTTCATGTGCAGCCGACATGGTCAACAGAAGATCAAACTTCAACTGAAATACATTACCTGGCGATTTCAAGGCTCTTTGTGATTACCTGTGACAGTTCCCATCAAGTCAAAGTTTGACGCTTTCATTCGAGTTAGAACATTGTGAATTGGAGGCAGCAGCTGCCAACTGGGCTGTGTATGTCCCCTGATGAAAATCTTTTTTTGTGTTGTTAGAGCTTGCCAACTTACAAGCTGATACAGAAATGTAAAATTCTGTTTATCTTTATCCGACCAATACGAATTACATTTTTCAAAGTTCATGTAAATAATTAACAAATTTCTTGAGGAATTAAGATGATTCAAAGTGTTAACTCACCACCCCGTTTATAGACATTGCTCCATTGCAAGGTTGCGAAAACCACACGTTCAGTCTGCTCCAGGTTGCAAAGGCTTGGTAGCAATTGGTACTTCAATGAAGTCTCTATTCAATCATCCCTTGATTGTGAGAATGTACACTTTCTATTCCTTAATCTGGGCATCCTGACTCTGACCGTAGATGTCATCCGAAAAGCTATTCTGTCCCCTTGCAAGAGCGAAGAAATCCTATCCTACACCATAGGCACACGAACTTCAAACACAATTTCAGAAGGGAACCAATTACTTACCTTTCATATTAATTAAGACTAGAGTTATTTAAATAGCTTTGAAATGCAGATAAAAAAAAATACACGTGTGCATTAAGTTATTAACTGTATGGCAGTAACAAATTGGTTCATTGAGATTCACTGAGAAACTCTATTCTTCAGAATTCAACGGAGTTTTAGTACAATAACAAAAGAGACCTTGATACAGCCTTGATTATTTGAGGCTCATGTCAATTTTGCTTCATTTATAAAGATTATTGAAGTTAATCAGTAATTAGTAGAAATGTTTCAAATTCATCTTCAATATAATAAAAGAACATTGAATGACGTCGCGAATTCACAGAAATGTTCTTGCAGTTTGAAAAAGAAATATGCATTTTACCAAATAATGCTAAAATTTAAGGGTGTTATGATCCAAACCAATCTAAAATGAAAATAGCTGCAAAGTATGATAATTTAACAATGCATATGATAGGAGTTAGCTCTTTATCATCAGGTAATCGATACTTTGTTGTTTTCCTCTTCTAATCATATATTAGACCTAAAATAATCTACCTACTCAATTCGATGTGCCCATCACGGTCCATGTCGACCTGGAACATTTACACTTCGTGTCCTGCAAGGGTCGGTGTTCAGCTTCACATTTCAAACCATTTCTCACGGATACTGTGAATGACACGCAACTGACTCCCTTATGCCCTATCGGAAACAAAGTGCTTTCATCAACAGCCGATCAATCAATGGGAACGTTCTCCTGTCTCCTCAGAATAAATAGTTGATGTTAACCTCATTGGAATCACATCTTCGAATTGCTCGCTCACTACACTTTACCAACAATTGCATCGCTGTGATTTCTATTGTCCCTGCATTTTGCGATAACCATGCTTTACACTTCAAATCTCGTCTGTCCAGAAAGGAGCATGGTCCTCCACAATACCTACTCTGCCTTCCCAATGGCCAATAAATATGGCACACTTAATCTGATAGCAATGTCACGGTTTCCATTCGGACATTCAACTGCCCCCTTGATCAGCGCCATGTACACCCATTCGGCAATGCAATGTTGCTTTACTTTTTCTGCATTGAATTAGTGATGTATTCATCTGACTTATAACTTCACAATGCCCAGCTTGCATATTAATCTTACATTAGTCAGTCTGCCTTAAATCACCGCATCAGCCCTCATCCCCTACCACAACGTTTCGTTGCGAATCTGCATAAAAATTTCACCTTCTTTTGATGGTCATTGGACCGCATCTGTGAGGACTCCTGGGTAAACTTTTTTTCGGCCTCGTCTATACTAGTGTTTCTTTGTAGCTCAGTCACCATTCTAACATATCCTGTGCAACTACTATTCCATCTTTAAACTCCCAAGCGTTCAGAGTATGCCCATGCTTCTGGGCAACACTTTACCTTCGAGCTGTCAGTCCTGTTTCACAGTAACCCATTCAAAAAATTATCGTATCCAGAAACCGTGCAGCACACAATGCACCACTATCTCTCCCAGAGTATATCTCTACTTAGCCCAGGTATCATTTTGTGTCTTCATTTCCCAATTGATATAGCACCTTCACACATGAATTATCTCGTTACATCTCCCATTTACTATTTAAAATTCAACTTGCCCAGCCGTTTTTGTACCTTCAAATTGTCCAGGTCAGATTCTCCCTCAAAATGCTCAATTGTTGTTGCACAGTAGTTGCCCAGTTTAAATTGACGATGTTCCTACCAAAAGAGGAATGAACAATTCCCTGTCCACATTTACTAAATCGAATCCACATGTATTACATGCTCGTGTAGGGAAGCAGGCTGCGAATGTTTGGGTCAAATGCATGATCTTATGTTGCAACTGGAAGAGAGGTTGCCTTGTTCATCTGTGATGTCTATCTCCTTCTCTCTCTATCCCTCACTTACAGCTAATGTTGTTGCGATTGTGATCCTTTCCAGAAGAAAGTGTGGTCTCTCCAAATGAATTACACTCTACATGATTGCAATGGCAGCGGCTGATCTCCTGTTTATTTGTACTGAAGTTATACTGAAGGAAATGCTGGGTATTTATTTTCCGGATTCATTCTTGACCATGAGCACGGCGTGCCATCTAACTGAGACATTGATTTATGTAGTCACATCAGCCACTGTCTGGTTAACAGTGGTGTTCACCTTCGATCGTTTTGTGGCGATATGTTGTCAGGAGCTGAGAAAAAAATATTGCACAGAGACAACAGGCGTAGTTGTTATATCAGTAGTGAGTGTTTTGAGTTGTTTGACAAACATTCCCTGGTATTTTGCTTATGAACCTGCATTTGTAATTGACAACATACCTCGCGGTTGCATTCTGAAACAGACATTTTTCATTAATGCTGAATGGGCTGCATTTGATATGTTTACGCTTACTTTAACCCCATTTGTTCCATTCATTTTAATTTTGTTGCTAAATGTTTTGACGGCTAGACGTATTTTAGCCACCAGTAAAGTTCGCAGGGGTATCCGCAGTTGCAGCAATGGAGACCATCACAACGATCCAGAGATTGAAAGCCGAAGGAAGTCCATAATATATGTATAACCGGCAGCTTTATATTGCTCTGGGCAACTCCAGTTTTATTTTATTTTCTCTCTCTGCGTACAGAAATCATTTCATATTCTGGCACTAATGACCTTGAATCAATGGGATTCATGCTTGGGGCCCTCAGTTGCTGCACAAATACATTGATTTATGTGCTGACACAGGCAAAGTTTAGGGAGGAGCTGAAGAACGGAATGCAGTACCTTATGGAATGGTGCGTAAAATTAGTCAAAGTACAGCTGAAAAGCCATTGACATATGCAGGAGGACATAAACATTGTGCCTGAAGGGACTCACATTAGCAAAATTCTTGAAGCAATGTATGGCCATTCTGCATAAAATTATATCCCTGATAAAAATACTCCTTTATAGAATAGTTACAAATTGGACCCCTTTTCACAGTATACTGTAATAAATAGTGAACATGAGGCGTGATGATAATAATAAAAAGAAAATTTCTGAACAGCCGGTATTATTATTGCAGAGTTTGACAGGACAGTGATGCCAGGTTCTGAAACCATAGAGCTCATTGGAACAGTTGCTCTGAACAACAAGAGAACAGCACAAACATCACCAGCTGGATCACAATAACTCGGACAAGCGTAACATAGAAAAACTTCACAAATACACCTTCAATGTCTCTTCTGGGCCGAATAATAAATGGGGCGGTTTTCAGAACAGGTTTCATGAAACCTGGAACCCTCCAAATATCGGACTGTTGCACAATGAGCTGCTACTCAGAGTTCCATATACCTCACATGATTAAAACAATGCCTGGCCATCACGTGCTTTGTGAAAGACTGGACATTGGCGCAATTGATCACATGGTACCTTGTATCACTCATTCGGAAGATGTACAGGATTTAGAGACGGTTCCATATTTTGACTGCGGATTTCCCTACGATTCCTTTGAAAGCTTACATAGCTCAAACTTAATTATTCACGAACATAGGGGCTGCCTCTTCCCCACATGCTCATTCTCTACAGTCGGTGTTTCAGGTTCTCTGGCCCTTTCACACACACGGAAACCAAATGGTTGATAACACAATTCACAGATGCTGTGGCGTCTGAAAATTATTAAACTGAAATCCACTCATCAAAATGACGAGTGAAGCATCAACCAGATATCCGCACGAACTCCCAGCTATGAAACGTCCACTCGCTCATGGCCCTACCCTAATCATCTTCCTTTGTATTCCTATGCATTTTGAAAATGAACAAATATAATGTAATTCTTCTCTTCACATATTCTTCTCATTTATTCTCATTTACTTTACTTAAACAAAGTTCGTAGAATGCAACCATATGCATTTTACAGCATAGAGCAGATAATTTGACCCACCCTTTCCCTATTGGCTCTCTGAAGCGAAGATGCAGCCGTCATCCACTCCTCCTCCTTGCGCATTCTGTCTGGATCATTCGGTTTTCTCAGGTACTAACACAAAATCGCCTTGATCTTTCCTAGTCGAGCAGTCTAATCATCCGAGAAAATGTTTAGCCAGAAGAACGGCGAATTAAAATGGCAAATGTACAGTGGCGTTAGATACAAACCTACATCCGCTGTCAAGGAATAAATTAAATGTAAAACAATGATTCGGTCATGGCATGAGGGGCATAGCTGGCAAGAAAAGCATTTATTGCCAACCTCTAATTGCTCTTACAGCAAAGTAAAAGTGAACCGCCTTTTCGAGCAGCTACAGTGAATGTGATATATTCGCACAGGATGCTTAGTACCTGAATTACTAAATACCCACACCGACGGCTAGGCTAGCACTCTTTTCTAAATAGTTCCTCTGACTTTTTGGCTGCTAAGCTCCCAGTCCTTTTAGTTCCCGAGGGATGCTGATTTCCTCAGGGTAGTGACCGAGGCCCAACCATGTTTAGTTCGCTCATCAAGGATCTGCACTCCTTTGCAAAGTCAGGAATGGGGATGTTCGCTGATGATGCACAATGTTCAACACCATTGCCGCCTGTTGAGACAGTGAGGCAGCCCCTGGCCAAATTCAGCATGTTCTGGACAATATACAGGCTTTGGATGACAATTGGCAATCAACATTCACACCATACAAGTGCCAGGCAATGACCGTCTCCATAAGAGATAATCTAACCAACGCCTGTTGTTGTTCAATGGCATTAACGAATGTCCCACTATCAGCATTGTAACGGTTATCACTGAACGGAAAGTGAACTGGATTAGGCATAAAAACATGATGTCTGCAAATCCACTTTAGAGGCCAGGAATCCTGCGGCGAGTGACACACTTCCTGGCTCCCGAAATCCTATCCACCATCTTCAAGGCAAAAGTTAGGATTGTGATGCTATAATCTCCACTTGCCTAAATGCGTGCAGCTCCAGCAAAACTCAAGAAGCTTGACAGCATCAAGGACAAAGCAGCCGCTTGATTGCCACCACATCGACAATCATTGAGTCCCTCCACCGCCGACGAACAATGGAAGCAGTGTGTGCCATCTGCAAGAAGCACTTCAGGAATTCACAAAGACCCCTTAGGCAGCACTTTCCAAACTCACAACCGCTCCCACCTTGTGGGATAAGGGGCAGCAGGTTACCGGGAACACAAAAATCCAGAAGATCCCCCCCAAAGCTACTCACAACCCTGATTTGGAAATATATCGCTGTGCCTTCAATATCCATGGGTTAAAATCCTGGAAATCCATCCCTATCAGCAGTGTGGGTGTAAGGGCACACCACGGACTGCTGCAGTTCAAGAGGGCAGCTCATCACCATCTTCACAAGGGTACCTACTGATTGGCAATAAATGTCGTGCCAGCGATTGGAGCCAAAATCACGTAAATGAATAATTAAAAAAAGTTGTTTATGTGGCTGCACAACTACTGCGCTTGCCAATTCTCCACTCTGAGAACCATGCTCTACCATAGTCACATCAATGTTCCAGCTTCTTTTGACACTCTGCTCTAGCTACTTAGCTCTCGCTCTTTTATTAAATCCCTGCCCTGGGGGAACAGCCCCTGTTACCTTTCAGTCTGTGCTTTGATTACCTAGCTCCCGGTCCTTTTAAATCACTCCTATAGCAGCTCAGCTCCCGCTCAATTTAAGTCCCGATGTCTCAACGCTCCCCTCTTTTTAAGAATACCACCTGTTGGTGCTCAGCCCCCAGCTCTTTCTAATTCACTGCTCTCACTTTTCAGCTGCAGTACTAAAAATGTAACTAAATCTGACCTTACAGCCAAGCTTCCAGCCAGGAATTGGAGACGGTTGAGATTAATTGAGAATGATCACGGATTTGTAAAAGGCATGCATTTGACTAGGAACATCCTTGAATAACATAATTTGCAATCTGATGTCACAACAGGGGAAATTAAGGAAGATAATACAGGGGTTGTTGGCTAACTGGATTTTGAGGTATTAATTGACAACTTAGCGCAGATAAGGCTGATAAGAAAATTTAGGCTCACGAAAGAGGGCAGAAGCGGAGGGTCTCTGTCCAATTGGATACAATTCGGTAACGTACCGAAAATAGAAACTGTTGGTAATCGTTTTGTGTCAGTTTGGATTATAGTAGCCACGGTTTCTCCACAAGAACCTGTGTTGGGCTGGTGTTCGTTTTGCAGTATATAAACCAGTTGGATCTTGGAATACAGCACAACGTCTTAAAATGTGTGCATTATACAGATATGATGGGAGTGGGGGTTAACCAGTGAGGATGATACGAATCCGTTGCAGTTGGACACGGAGAAACGCGCAGAATTGGCAGGGAATTACCAGATGCAAGTTAATGCATTGCTGGGTAAAATAATACACGTGGGCAGTAGGTGCAGAGAGGGGTAATGGAAGCAGAATGTCACTCTTCTAAAGAATGTGGCTGAATAGTGGGTCCAGGGTGTATATGCTTCGATGTTTGAATGTGGTGGACACAACCGTGCCTTGGGTATGGATAATTGTGGCGAACACGTCTGGCACTGCGCTTTGGGGGCGGGATGTGCAGCGCGCTGTGCTGACATTTGAATGCGAGAGACCTTACCTTTTTGGAGATGATTGGAGGAATTCTAATTGACGCAAATGTGCGGCCCTATTCGTATTTAGAATGCAATGTTTAGCACGTGCAGAGAGAGAAACAAACGGACGAAATATTGCTCGGGTGTGGAGAAAAGGCAGAAAAAAACGAGAAAATTATAAGATCCTGAAACGTTCTCTGTTTAATTGAAGAATCAGTATCCCTCCTCGTTGAGGACCAATTAGAAAAAGCATTGAGGTTGGCAAGGACACAAACCGCAATCTGCTTGATGAACTTCAATGCGTATCATCCAGTCGCACTATTGCTTTGCAAACTGGCCGACTCATAAAACACATTGCTGCTGGAATGGCTCAGTAGCAGCTGGTGAGGGAACCAGCAAAAAAGAACACAATTCTACGTTACCTCCTTCTCGCCAATCTATCTGTTTTAGATGCATGTAAACATGAAAGCAGAAGTAAGAGTGAGCACCTCATAATTGCATTGTGGACTAACCCCCCGTGCTCACATTGAGATAACCTCCATCATGTAATGTGGCTCTATGAGCGTGTTAAATTGAATAGAGTTATACTATTCTACCAACTGGAAAATGGATATCCATTTCAAGCCGTGGAAGAACAAGGGCAGCAGTATTGTATGTAACCACAATCGGTAACCCCTTGGCCCTGCATATACCTCACGTTGCAATTAACATCAATCTGTAGCTAAACTCTGGTTGTCAGAAGAGCGCGGGCAGTGGGGGGTGAGGGTGTGATGTTGGATGGTGGCATGTGGGAAGACTACCAGACATTCGTAAAAGTGAAATGAAATACTTTCAAATACACGTTGTAAAGCTGCAACACGTTGAAACTTCAATTACAAAGAAACATATGGTATGCAGATCAAAATGATCCCACAAAAAACGGACCAGTTGTTAAATCTTCAGGTTTTCCACATCCAGACATGAGTGAGAGTGAACAAAAACACAACTAACTGAAGGCGGAGGCTGCGCAAATATCCCCAACCTCATTGATGGCGGAGCTGAACACACGAGCGCATACGACTAGGCGGAAATATTGGCAACAATTTCAACCATAAATGGCGCGTCAAATAGGCAACACGTTTTGTCCCCAGCATCACAAATGCCATTCTTTAGCCGAATAAAATTACTCCACGTGCTATCAAGAGAATGCTGAAGGCATTGGATACTGCTAAGGGTAAGGACCATGAAAAAACGCTGGCACATTACCGAGGACGTGTGTTCCTGAGCTAGGCAAGCTGCTTCCCAGCAGCTGAAACACGCGAATTTACCGGGAAATGTAGACAAGTGCCCAGGTTTGTTCTGTCCACTAATTTAAGAAAAAATTCAAGTCGACAAAGTGCTACCCCATTAATCTACTCTCGATCATCAGAATAAAATGATGGTGGAGGCCGTGGACAAAGCTTCTAATTGACATTCATTCAGCAATAAATTGTTCGCTCACGCTCAGTTTGGAATCTGCCAGGATCCCTCAGCTCCTGACCTAATTTCAAACCTGGGGGCAGATATGCGCAAATGAGGTAAACTCAGGAGCTGAGGTGAGAGTGACCGCCCTTGGTATCAAGGCGAGAATTTTCCGCTCTTTCACTGCTGGCCTTGGCCCACTCTGCCATGACTATATTCCCACCTCCAGGCTGCTCTTTGTAGGTGGACAAGTAATGAAATGTCAGCTGAATGCTGGCATGTATCAAATCGCCCAAAAAACTGTGACTCCTCATGTTTTATTGCACCTCAATATTACTTACCATTTGACAATCGATTTCATGGTAAGCTTATCGTTGCCTAAGACACATAAAGTTGGAACTGGCACAATCATTTCTGATTTGCAAATGTTTTATTGGATGCAATAGCAAAATTGGAAATCATAATGAAGTCATCAAGAAAACTGGCGACTTTGCTCCTTGTCTGATCATAATTGTTCTGCCGTTTCTCTGCCTTGCAGCTAACTTGGTGACGATGGGGATTATGTCGCGTGTTAAGTCTGTGCTCTCGAAATATATCACTCGCTACTTCGTGGCCATGACAGGGGCGGATCGACTCGTCATTATCCTCGATATGATATTACCACACATTCCAATTCTTTACCAGAAGCACCTTCTTTTCCTGAAGTCTATTCCTGTGTGCCATGTCCATGCCAGTCTGAATTATGCAGCCACTAACTGCAACGTTCACGTTTGATCGATTAGAAGCCATCTGTTGCCCGAAACTGAAATGTAAATATTGCACCGGAAAAACTGCGGCTGTCGTCCTGGGAACAGTGGCTGTGCTGAACTGCACAAAAAACATGTTGTGGTATTTTATGGTAATAGACCTGTGCTGAGGAAGGTCGCCTGGATTTTTTGAATACGCGGGGGAGTTTGCTTGTCTCGGTACTGGGCAGCAATTGAGTACACACGTGAAATTCTAAATCCCGTAGTACAATTTTTCCTGATTCTGGTGCTCATTGCATAAACTGTCAGGCACATGTTGCTGAGCAGCTGAAACAGGAAGAGACTCAAGCCCCACAACAGTGGGAAGAATCCCAGAAACCCAGGAATGCAAAGTAGAAAGAAACACATTAATATAGTCTTTGCAATTTCAGCCAATTCCATCCTGTTATTGTCAGTGTTAATGCTTTATTCTCTTTGGACCGGATGGTATATTTGGGGTATCGATCTCTGATGACAGATGTGTTTGTGCTGGAATTGGGTTTAATGCTGCAGCATCTTAGTTGCCGTACAGACACTTGCAATCTCCCAGGCAAGGTTCAGAGCCCAGTTCAAGAATGTGTTCAAACATCCCTTTACTCTAAATATTCAGTTCCCTAATCAATTGAATAGTACAGAACACGGCACAGAACTTACTCACTGAGTGTTTCCCGGATTTGCTGTGTATATTCCACATTTCTTGCATGGAATTTGCTCTTGCGCTTTGGGAAAAGATCATCGGAGGCACCTGTTACAATGAAGATAGATGGGTGTTTGTTGCCTCGCAATGGGGATTGAGTAGTTCAGGCCTGTCTTTTTGGAGACCAGATGAGGATCTGGGCTAGTAACTATGATGGCAGATCAGGTGTAAAAACCGGCCACTAAAGTGACCAAACATTAGCGTGTCCTCTTGCTCCGACAACAGTGGTGGGCCCTGGTTGATTCGTGAATATCACTGGCCGCCACAAACGTGCTGCTCCATCGCAACAACACCTGCCTGCTCACAAGCTGTCTCCATGACTAACGGGCGCACCGGGGTGGGGGTGGTTGAGTATTGCGCCAAGTACATTGCAGAATGTGAAAAACTTACATTGACGATAGGGGTGGTTTTGATATAGCAGGTACAAGCGATGAGCATAGTGGTGCTAATGGTATAATGGGGCAGATATTATATACCAAATTGACAAGCAAACATATGATGATACAGTTTACGTGGCTGATGCCTGATGTACCTGGCAGACCAGAGGAGGCTTTTGATTTTTAATGTAGAGTGAAAAAGTGCGGATACAACAGACGCAAAGCTTGTCGGGGGAGGCATACCAGTTTCACTATGGAAAGAGATACCAGGGACAAAGGGTGGAGGGAAAAACCTTGTTGAATTGTGGTGATGCGCATATGGAGGGAGATAGGGGTAAATGAGATACAAGTTCTGCTGCGTGGAATGCTGAAAATAAGGAGTTTCTCCAGATGGAGAGACTGATATGCCACGTAAACTGGTGAGATAGGGCGATATATCACATAGATGGAAGTAGAGGAAGTAGGTCATGAAGCACAATCAGTTGAGCCTGATACATACCTGCAGCACCAGGAGAGGGTGTTGCTGTGCCAGGATACTGGTTCAGGTGGGAATAGGGAGGAGAAACAAGAACACTAGGAGAGGTATAATGGATACAATGGGATGTTCAGATATTCCTGTACAGTGGGATAAGTCTGGTTGCCAAACAGGTTCAGTGATAAACTAGGCATGGTGCAAAGTGTTTATTCGTGCACAAAGTGGCGAAATAAGATATAAGTGAAGCAAAGGAAGAGGAGGTTGATATAAAAGGTAAACTGGCAGAGGGCTAAATATGTAAGTGCTGCAGGGCTGGCAATGAAAAACAAGATTTTCCAGGGAAGAACGAGATGTATACCAGTACGCTGCAGGGGCTGCGGGTGGGGGAATGTGGGGATATGCCTGGTCCCATTGGACGGGGAGCGATTTGTTCGGTTTGACCCGGGAATGTGTAAAATATGCCAGGTAGATCCGCGAAGAGGATGTATATCAGCTACATCTGGGGGCCTGGGGGATATATTACAGGAAAAGCGGGGAGGAGTAGATATATACCATGAACACCGGGGGAAGTGCAGCTGCAGAAGTTCTATTAGGTGAGCGATATCCGATGAAAGCAGCGAGGGGGGTATATATGGCACGAACACTGGGGAAGTATGAGATTTACACCGGACGATCGGGAATTACCAATTTTCTCTCTGGAGGGAGCGCTATGACCCGATTCTCGGGGGAGGACAATGTCATGGCGGGTGACGGATATGGTAAATCCTCTCTCTCTCTCTCCCTCTCTCTCTCTCGCTCTCTCTCATACTCTCTCTCTCATAAATATAAGTTCAACACCTTAAATAGCCAGTCGAATATCTATAATAATCGTTACTGTTTCTGTTTTTCAGCATTTTGCTAAGCTCAACTGACACATTCTTTATAAGACTCCTTGATAATTATTTAATCTCTATGATGGTAGGCCTGTGCAACATCTGTTTCACTGTTCATGGAAAAAGAGAAAAAATATCTCACTGAGCACCAAACATGGAGCAGGCAGATCTCATGCCCCATCATGGTTTTACCTCTGTCAATATCGGCACAGGACCTCCTGTCACTTTGTCGGATGAGTGATGGAGGCAGGGGATTACGGGATTCATGCAGTGATCCTGACAACCATACATGGAACATGACACAGAGTCCGAAATGCAGCAATAGAAGCCCTCACGTATTAGTATTTAATGTAAACGTAGTAACACAACCAAAGATGCTGCACAGAGCATTATATGGCAAAGCGACAACAACAGCTCATATTCATAGGGCACCTTTAGCGCAATACCATGGCCCAAATTGCTTCACACAACGGAACTTGACAACTGATCAAAGGATTAGTCAAGCGGGACGGTCTTAAGAATTATCTTAAAGGAGGAAAGGGAGGCAGAGATTTGGAGCGGTGCTGGGAGGGAGTTCCAGAGCATGGACTGTAAGCAAATTAAGGCAAGTTCAGCAATGGTGGAAAAATCACAGTCGGGGAGGGTCATGCAGCCGGAATTAGAGGACCACAGTTATCACTGTGACTTGTGGGGTAGGAAGAAATTACAGAGATAAGGAAGGGAAAACCATAAAGAGTCATCACAGACGTCATTGTGAGTTTTTGTTTGCAACTGACCAACGAGCAAAAGATTAGAAGGTTTCCCTCGCCTCCTGTTTGTTAGCTCAAATATGATTGACTTTTAGTAAAGCAAAAACTGGAGGTGTCACTGGTTATCAGATCCAGGTGAGGGCGCAAAGTACAGAAAGTCTGAATAAGAACACCATGTTTTTCTTAAAACAATGCGCGCCTTTCAGATATAAAAGACATGGGATGGATCACTAAACACGCAGAAAAAAACAGCTTTCCCAACGGTATTTGCTTGGTTTTGCTGTAAAAGTAAAAAAAAACGCGCGTTATTACATCGATCTTGTTTAATGTGAACACCTTTGTGGGCTGAATCTTTATTTAGCCTCTAGTGGTAACAGTGATTATTTCGCCCTTTCCCCTGCCCCAGTGAAACTGACAGGAGGCGGTGTATATCAGCAGATGCTTATTACCCTCTGCATACTTTTCTCTAAGCCTTATTATTGTTTTAATCTTGTTGCTCTTATCAAAGTGATAGGGCGAGGAGGAGCGAGGAAGGCAACGTTAATCTGCGTCAGGACCCCAGGAGGGGACGGATTTAGGAAGACTGTATTGCTTCCATCATTAATTTTTCTTTCACCAACACATACTCTCAGTGAAAGTATAGTGAAATGGAAAGGGCAGGAGAGGGGTTTGAGCCTGTGGTTACCATGCGGCGCAATAACTCTTCAGATGTTTGCCGAGCACAGACTTAATCAGGTTAGGTACAGTGGGGTAAAAAATCAACAGATTCTCTCTCTCTCGGCCTCTCTTTCTTCCTCTCTCTCACGCACACAGACCTCTCATCTCCCTCTCTCTCTCTCTCTCTCTCTCTCATTTCTCTCAAAATCCTCTTGTCTCGTATGTTTTCCCTGTAATAACATCGCCTTCACGTTTTTCCAATGTTCCTGAATCAAACTCATCCATCATTCTTACGCAGTATTCTCGGGTCTGGAGCTTTTAAAAAAGGGAAAGTTAGCTGGACTAGGTAGTCAGTTCAAAAAGACGGGATAAAGCAAACTCTAACCCAGGGAACTGAACTGTTTATAAACACAGACAAGGGGTACACCATGGGAGGCCATTTGGCTCTGGTTAGAGAGCATAACACAGAAATGTCTGCAGACACAGGGAGCAGATGCACGGTCTGAGGCCTTACCGTTCTCCAGGCAGTGAAGTGCCTTAAACTATTTATAAATGCAGCGGTGGATTTGACTCGGAGAGAACTCATACATTTGGACACTCTCTGAAACATTAAAGTTTTTATGAGCACAGAAAGCTTTTAATTCTACAAAATCAGCAAATAAAATCTTAGCATAATATGCCGACTAATTGTGACAATGGAACTATTGAAGTGTATTTTTATATCCGGTTCTGTAATGCCATTTAGGGGAGAAAATATTTCGGCCTCACACTGCCCGGCCTACAAGTGATCCCACTCTCTAGGTAACGTGGTTGAATGTTAAGTGCCCTTTGAAATGGCCGAGGAAATAATCAGTTGTATAAACACGCTGCAGGAAGGTCGGATAAGGATGAAATCGGACTGCCTATCCAGCTTGAACCGCGGGACTGCTCAGCACCCGCTTCTCTATTGCAATTAAAGATCAGCAACAAAAGCAGGTCTTGGCTGCGATGGTCGCCGCCGATGAACGAAGAGGGCAAAGCACAATTAAACCAACCCTGCGCAGTCGAGGCTCAGTCACATCTGGGGACAAAAACGAAAACAGAAATCCTGATCGTTATTTTATACCAGTTTGTTCAATCTGACAGACTTAATAAATAAGTGCCTACCTGGTAAAATTACACATTCAATGTGCCGAAATAGTAACACTGACCAGAAACATTGCACAGAACGTTCAGGAAGTCTGTCCTTCACAGGTTTGGATGAGTCCAACGTTGAATTACAAAGGAAACGAACACTAAAAATCCACCTGCCTTTACTTTTAACGTTACATATCTGGAATAAGTAGCACGTTGTTTTTTTTTAAATAATTTTGAATTATATGAATCCATCTAGTTCTCTGGCGATTTTTATGGGAGACTTTAACAGGCCTAGGTGACGTGTACCTCAAGACCCACAATAGTGCCATTAACTTTTAACTGTCCGCTGGAAAAGTGGCCCGGAGGTCTGCACGGCCGAAAAGACATGTTCGAAAAAATTACTGAATTCATGACATTAGCGAGCGATGATTTTCCAAATGGCTTAAGCGTTAACGTTCTTTTAAAATAAAATGTTATTAGTTACTTTTACAATTAATTAAACATTAATCTTGATGTTTTTTTTTCGTTTGATTGTTTTTCCCTCAGTGCAAGGTGCCCTCTTATAATAGCCACAGAAATCGTTCTGCGCCCAGTTTGAGCAGGTTACCGAGGCAGGTGAGATCTTTTTCTGTTTGTTCTCTTCTGCTAAAATCCAGCAGGAAGGCATTTTTAAGGAACTGATCGCAGAAAATGTAGGCATTCATGATCCAATCAGGCAGAGTGAACACGATATTCTGAAATAACAATAGTGCACCATTTTTTTTCCAGTTATTTCAGGATGTAACAAGCAGGATGAGGAAAGAAGGGATATTCGATGCAGTTTTATTTTGAATTACTAAAACGTATGCGATACCACGTAAACAAAAGGTTATTAAACATGTTTCATCGTCATGGTTTAAGGGTAACATTACATCATGTCTATCGTGTGGCTTAACAGGAAACAGAGTCGACATAACTGGCCCGTTTTAACGTTGGCAAACTGTATCTAGACGAGTGGGGGTGCCATAGGGGTCAGTCCAATGGCCTCATGTTTACACGAACCGTTTTACAATGTTGAGTTGGATAAAGAAATAGAGTGCAGTGCGGTCAAATTTACTGACGATATAAATGTGCTTTCAGAAATAATTTTGATACCATTGCGAAGAGTCTGAAAAAATAAATATTAAGTGCTTGTGCAAAAATAATAAAAAAAAAACAGGTTGCAGGAGAACATAGGTGAATGTCACATTGTCACTTTGGTAGGTATAATAGAGGCTGAAGATTTAAAGGTAGAAAAATAGTTCTGTCTGTCGCAGCAGAAGGGCTCTAGATGTTCTCGAACACGAATCATAAAGAGTTACCATACAGGTACTGTAAGTAGAAACACATGGATATTATTGGAAAATGAATTGTATATAAAATAAGGATAGTTTCGTTTTTAACCGCAAGTTGTTGTGACCTGAAATGCGCAGCATTAATGGGCTGTGGAAACAGATTCAATAACAGCTTTAAATAAGTGTAATTGTAAAAATACTTGAAGATGAATGGATTGTCGAGCGGTGCAGTTCAGGCAAGTTGGAATTAGGTGTAATCGGATAGATCTATTAGAGAGGTGTTACAGGCACAGTTGCCCAATGGCCTGCTCTGTTGTATGTTTCCTCCGTTTATTATACGCAGTAATTTTCTAAATCGCCTCCAGAGGAAACGTTACTCAGATTGGACCTTTTGTTTATGAATCAATGACTTGCTTTGGCGACACGTTCAATCTTTGATTGTAGTGGCTCTTGGACTTAGTTAATGAACTGTCCATTTAACAAGTAAAAATTGCGCCACTACCCATTGTTTGTGTTTCCTTATTAAACACAGAATACTCCCTGAATTCATATAAAGAGCTTATATGATTCATTCATTTGATTGCTACTCTGAGCAACTTAGTGGAAGATGGGGAATGCACTGCTCTTGCTGCTTTGTGTACTGGTGCTGATGCATTAATGGTAATATTGTACCCATGTGCTTCGCTCCTGTTTTCCATTCCAGTATATTTCTTAGTAGTCAATATCTAGAACCAGTCATATGAACAGGAGGAGGTCATTTGCTCCCTCATATTTGTTTTAGCACATAATTGGCTCATTGCTTATGAGCACCCTAACTTCACTTATAGTCATTGGCGCTGCAACTCTCAATATATTTTTCAACCTGAAAAAATGCTCTATTAATCTCAGTGATGCATTTTTGTAAAATAATGAACTTTGCTTATCTTTAAATTATCCCAATAACTTTAATTTTTTCTTGTCCTCCAGTGGCCTGCACTTGCCCGCACATATACACAATTCTCATATGCACGGAGATTCACGGCGAAATCACCTAAGAATACAGGGTTACTTTTTCACCTTTATAGCAACAAGCTCTGTCTCAACAACATATCTGTGCGCTCCTTTGGTTTCCTCTTGTTTGCTTGTTTCCACTTGTTTATGCGACATCCAATAGCGAACGTGAAGACCTGGTCCCACAATTTAATACTGGGAAGACCAAAGCCATGGTTTCCAAACAACGGACTATAGTTTATTGCCTTGCTTCCAACGACTGTCTTGTCCCAATTGAATATGTGAAGTGAAGGGACACTGTTCTCACCTTGGTGAAGTAATTCATTCGAAGATATGACTCCTACCACATATATTCTTCACTCTTATGATCAATTTATTCCACTGTGTAACATCCCCTGACTATGGGTGTTGAGTCGTCAGTTGCTGAAATCCTGAATTAGGCAATAGTTCAAATTGGAACTGAATATTCACACGAATTTCTTGCTGGTCCCACACATACAGACCACAATAAATTAGAGGCCATCAAATATTTTGCAGACCACATCCTGACTCTAAACAGTTAACATTATTCGTTAAAAATGATGTGCTCATTGACAATGTTAGATCATGTCAGAAATGTCTGGGTTAAGAAATGCCTGGGTTCTAAACCGCTTAGCCTTGTTTTCAAATCCCTCCATGGCCTTATTGTCTTTCTATCTCCTTAATCTCCTGCAGCTTCAGAATTGCACTAAATCTCTGCACTCCGATAAATGAGGCTACAAGTGCATCGCCATTTTTAATTGATCCAGCATTGGCCGCCGTGCCTTCAGCTGCGCGGCTTAGAGCTCTGGAATTCCCTCTGCAATTAGGATGAAAGTATGGAATTCGGGGAGAGAGACTGCGAGTTTCTTAAACAAATTGATATCGGGAGTGGCAAAATATGGAGATGGTGGGACTCTTAAAAGTGGACAAATCTCCAGGTCCGGATGATTACTGTCCCAGACTGCTGAGGGAAACAACGGAAGAGATCGCAGGCGCTCTGAACCAAATTATGAATTCCTCTCTTGCCATGGTGAAGGTGCCAGAGGACTAGAGAACAGCTAATGTCGTTCCGCTATTTTAGAAGGGTTGTAGAGATTTGCAAGGGAACGACAGGCCAGTGGGTCTCAAGACAGCAGTAGGGAAACTAATGGGGACAATTCTGAAGTAAAGAATCTATCTCAACTTGGAGAGGCAATGATTGATCAGGGATAGTCAGCATGTTTTTGTCAGAGGGTTGTCATTCCTAATGCATTTGATTGAATTTTTTGAGGAGTTGACCAGTTGTGTAGATGAGGGTAATGTAGTTGATGTAGTTTAGAAGAATTTCAGCAAAGCCGTTGACACGGTCCCACACGGGAGACTTATAAAGAAGGCAAATGCACATGGGGTACAGAGAAATTTGATGAGGTGGATTCAAAATTTGCTCAGTTGTAGGAGACAGAGTGTGATCACAGAAGGATGTTTTATTGACGGGAAGCCAGTGCCCAGTGGTGTACCACAGGGAGCTGTGCTGGGTACCCTGTTTATCGTCATTTATATAAACGACATAGATGACTATGTGGGGGGTAGGATTAGTACTTTTGTGGATGACACAAAGACTGACCCATGTTTTACCGTGATTTTTATTGTCTACGCTATGGGATGATATAGACGGGATGGTCAAATGAGCAGATAAGTGGCAGATGGAATTTAACACTGAAAAGTGTGAGGTGATACACTTTGGAAGGGTTAATTTGACAAGGAAGTATTCAATGAACGGCACGACAATAAGAAGTACTGAGGAACCATGGGACCTTGGCGTGTGTGTCCATATCTGAAGGCGGAATTGACAGTTAGTGGGGTGTGATAATGGCATATGGGACCCTTGCCTTTATCATCGAGGCTTAGGTTACAAAAGTAGGGAGGTCCTGTTTGAGTTGTATGTAACATTGTTGCGGCCACAGCTGGAGTACTGGGTGCCGTTCTGGTCCCCATATTTTAGGAAGGATGTGATTGCAGTGGAGGGGTTGCAGGCGAGATTAACCAGGATGTTGCCAGGGATCAAACATTTAAGTTATAAAGAGAGATTGGATAGACTTAGGCTGTTTTCGTTGGAGCAGAAAGGACTGAGGGGCGACCAGATCAACGTGTACACGATTATGAGGGGAATGGGCTGTTAGTTGAAGGGCCGGGCACGAGGGGGCATAAGTTCAAGATGAGGGGCAGGAGGTTCAGGGGAGATGCGAGGAATGCTTTTTACTCAGAGGGTGGCTCTGGTCTGGAGTGCGCTGCCTGGGAGGGTGGTGGTTGCGGTTTGCCTCACATTCTTTAAAACCACCTGGATGAGCACATGGCACGTCATAATATTAAAGGTTACGTGCCGAGTGCTGGAAAATGTGAGCAGGTATGTAGGTCATGTTTTTCTCATGTGCTGGTGCGGACTCGATGGGCGGAAGGGCCTCTTTTACACTGTTTGATTCTGTAATTCTGAGTGTAACAATGTTTCACTGTGTGTAACAGAGCGAGTGTGTCATTGTGTGTGTGAGGCAGAGAGCGAGTTTGTACATTGTGTGTGAGAGACAGTGAACGAGTGTGTCAGCGCGTGTGAGAGACAATGAAAGTGTGTGGCACTGTGTTTGAGAGACAGAGAGCGAGTGCGTCAGTGTGTGTGAAAGACAGTGAGAGAGTGTGGCAGTGTGTGTGAGAGAGACAAAGAGCGAGTGTGTCAGTGTGTGTGAGAGGCAGTGAGAAATTGTGGCACTGTGTGTGAGAGAGACAAAGAGCGAGTGTGTCAGCATGTGTGTTTGAGTTAGTGAGCGAATGTGTCAGCGTGTGTGGGAGACAGAGAGGGAGTGTCTCCAGTATGTGTGTGCGGGGGCGTGGAAATGGGGTGGGTGCAATGAATCCTGAGGGAGAGAGGGATGGAACTTCCTGCTGTCTGGGTGAGAGCAACAACAGGCCCAAAATTAATTGATAAACTTGCAAAAGGAGTGGAGCCAATTCATGAAGGTGTCTTGGTAATGAGCACAGTCATATTGTGTTAGCACCCGCTGAATGAAGTCTCTGGCCTCCCTGTAATTGTTGAAGGCGGAGTCCAGGGCTCCATTTTCAACGAGAGCTCCGGTTTCATCCACACACCTGTTGACAGAGCAGTCGATGGAATAAAAGGATCGCGTGTTTCTGCAGCGTCCCGGGGACCACACGCCCCCACCCACCCAGGAAACACGCTCCCCCACCCCACACCATGAACACACGCAACCCCCACCCCAGAACCAGACGACCCCCCCCACCCCCCCACAACGGTGACCACACTCCCCATCCCACCCCGGATACGAAATCAGTCCATGTCCAAATGCAGCAAGTCCTGGATAATATCCAGGCTCGGGCTGACAAGAGGCACATAACATTCACGTCACACAGGTGTCAGGCAATGGCCACCTCCAAGAAGGGAGAATCGGACCATCGCCGCTTGATGTTCAATGGCATTAACATCACTGAATCCTCCAATATCTACATCCTGGGGTTTACCATTGAGCACAAACTGAACTGGAGTAGCCAAATAAGTACTTTGTCGACAAGGGCAGGTAAAATGCTGGGATTTCTGCAGCGAGTAACCCGCCTATTGACTCCCCAAAGCCTGTCCACGAACGACAAGGCCCAAGTCAGGAGTGTGATGGAATATCGTCCACTTGCCTAGATGAGTGCAACTCCCACAATACTCAAGAACCTCGCCATCGTCCAGGGCAATGCAGTCCCGCTTGACTGATATCACATCCACAAACATTCCCTCCCTGCAATGCCGACCCACAGTAGCAGCATTGTGTATCATCTACAAAATGCACTGCAGCAACTCACCTAACCTCCTTAGACAGAAACATCCAAACACATGGCATCTAACATCTAGAAGGGCAATTACAGCAGACACATGGGAAGACTACCACCTAGGAGTAACCCTCCAAGCCACACACCATCCTGACGTGGAATTATATCATCCGCTCCTTCACTGTCGCTGGGTCAAAATCCTAGAAGTCTATCCCTCACAGCTCTGTGGGTGTACCTAGACCACATTGACTGAAGATGTCCATGAAGGCCGCACACACACACTTTCAAATTGGGCAATTTGTGGTGGACAATAAATGCTGGCCCAGCCAGCAAATCCCTTATCCCACGAATGAGTTAGAAAAGGTGGTGAGTGTGACACTTGACCCCAGGGACTCACAGCGGAGAATTCCTGTCAGTGCGGATCCCAAGGAGGTGCCGTGTATTTCGGTGAACAGCTGTCCGTGCGGGGTGGGCCGGAGGGCGGGTGTGCTGTGGTTGAGGTTGTCATCCGCTTCTTACAGCTTGGGCGTCTGTTTAGTCAAAATCAGTGTTATTTATGAATTCAGTGTCTGAGACTCTGCCTGATGGATCTGTCTCTGCTGAAGTAAACCAGTTTGATTCACGTACCAGTGATTAGGCTATTCACGTCTGAATTAACTTAAGTCGAAGTTTATAAAAACAACAAACAGCCCTTTTTAAACGTACATGATAAGATTAAACTCTTCCTTCTCCCATTTCTAATGTTCTTCAATGGCCTGTTCAGTGAGCCAACTCCAGGGTGCACGGAAGGTTTCAACTCCCCCCACTCACACTATGGGGCCAATGTCAATCCTCTGATTGCGTGATGGAAACAGATACTGTGCTGAGCAGATTTGAATGCTGCACACCTTGTATCAGGAACATGAAAAGGTCATCCCATAATTATTTGTGAGGTTACAGTGTTTAACAGCGACTATTTACAACAGAGGTGGAAATAAGATCTCTCAGAAACCACATATCCAGGAGTATGTACAACCAGGGGCAAGGGAACAGAGAGCTGTTTGCATTATGAAAACAGGAGAAGGAAGTACAATCCCTTAGATTTGTTCCAGTTTTCAGAGGGTCTACAGCACATATCTATTGTAACAACAGTGACTGGCTGGCACACAGAACCTTGAATATCCTTACGTACTACCGACCTAACAATATATGCCTTGACATTCCCACTTTACACACTGAACAGAATTCCACTGGCTTGTGTGCGATTGTGTGATTCCTGACATTAACCCGGAATGGCCCAAATCTAATTTTAAGGTTATGTCCCTCAGAAGCAGACCAGTAAGTGACCTGAATAGATCGACAACAGATTATTCCTCCATGTCACAATCGGTGACACTCTGACAGTGCGGCTCTCCCTCATTACTGACCCTCCGACAGTGCAGCGCTCTCTAAGTACTGACCATCTGACAGTGCGGTACTCCTTCATTAATGACACTCCAACAGTGCGGCAAACCCCAAATACTGACCCAAGAACAGTGTGGCACTCCCTCAGTAATGACCTTCCAACGTGAGACACTCCCTCAGGAATGATCCTCCAGCAGTGTAGAACTCCCCTAGTAATGACCCTCCAACAGTGCGGCACTACCACCGTACTGACCCTCGGACAGTGAGGCAATGATATGAATTCATCAGTAGATATATTGGAGATGGAATTCGATTAATTAATAATTGTATTTTTAATGCATAATATATTGATGGAATTGATTTTAATAATTAGACCAATGATTTATAATATATTTTTAAAAATTAATTGATAATCCGATGTTTAATTGATCATTCATAATTAGACGTTTTAATTCATAATTGAAATTAATAAACTGGTGAACAACTCAAAATATGTTATTGAATTCAAGAATTAATTCATAATGCATTTTTGAAATAAATTAATATTCATACCAATTATACATATTATGCTGATTTAGTTAATAATTGGATTTATTAACTCATAATATATTGCAATCAATTAATAATTAAACGTATTTATTGATAATATTTTGTTGAAATTGATTATAAGCTGTACCTACGAATATACGAATGAGGAAAAGGGGATCCTCCTCCGCCCTTAAATAAGATCAGGGCTGATCTGATGGTAACCTCAATCCCGCATTCCCGCGTCCCCACAGATAACCTTTCAGCCCCTTGTTCGTCGAGATCATATCTCGCCTGGCCTTATGTACATTCAAAGACCCTGTTTCAACCACCTTTAGAGGAAGAGAGTCCCAAAGACTCACGAAGCTATGACATAAAATATATCTCCTCATCTCTGAATGAATTGCCAATTTTGAGATGTGTAAACTGTTTATTATGATCAAATATTAAACACAACATGATCCATTGTTGTGAAATATAGATGCTGGTGTGAATGCTCTCTGCAAAATAGCGACTCTGTAGATATTTATTCAAAAAATATAACCTTCCAATTATCGGTAGGAGGGCCGCACTCTCAGAGGTTCAGTACTGAGGGAGTGCAGCACTCTCGGAGGTTAAGTACAGAGGGAGAGCCAGACTGACAGACGGTCAGTACTGAGGGAGTGCAGCACTCTCGGAGGATCAGTACAAAGGGAGAGCCACACTGACCGAGTGTCAGTGCTGAGGGGGTGCCACACTGTCGGAGGGTCAATACTGAGGGAGTGCCGCATTGTCAGAGGGTCAGTACTGAGGGTGTGTCACGCTGTCGGCGGGTCGGTACTGAGAGAGTGCCGCACTGTCAGAGGGTCAATATTGAGCGATTGCCGCACTACCGGAGGCTCAGTAATGAGGGAGTCCCAGACCTTCGGAGCGTCAGTGCTGAGGGAGTGCTGCACTGTCAGAGGGTCAGTAAAAATGTGTGCTGTATTGTTTCAGGGTCAGTACTAAGGAAGCACCGCACTGTGGGAGGGTCAATAATGAGGCAGTGCCGCACTGTTAGATGATCCATACTGAGGGCGTGCTGCCCTGGCAGATGGTCGGTATTGAGGGAGCGGCATACTGTCTGAGGGTCAGTACAGAGGTCCGCCTTGCTGTCTGAGTGTCAGGACTGAGGATGTGCCGCACTGTTCGAGTGGCAATACTGAGGGAGACCCTAGCTTTCTGAAGGTCAGCAATGATTGTTTGCCTCACTGTCGGAGAGAAATTACTGAGGAAGTGCAGCACTGTTGGAGGGTCAGTACTGAAGGCATTAAGCTTTCATGGAGGTTCAGTACTAAGGGAGTGCTGCACTGTCGGATGGTCAGTGCTGAGCGAGTGCCACAGGATTGGCGGGTTAATACAGGGGGAGTGCTGCACTGTCGGAGGGTCATTGATGAGCGAACGCCTAGCTGCCTGAGGCTTAGTACTGAGGATGTGCCGCACCCTCGCAGGGTCATTAGTGGGGGATTGCTGCAATTATCGGAGTGAATGCTTAGCTCTTGCAGGGTAGTACTGAGGGAGTGTAGCACTGTCGGAGTCTCTCTGCAGAGGGCGAGAAATGCCGTCAGAGGGTCAGTATTGATGGAGTACCACACTGTCGGATGGCCAGGACTGAGGGAGTGCCACAATGTTGGAAGGACAGTACTGAGGGAACATCGAACAGCCGAAGGGCCAGGACTGAGGAACAGCCACACTGTCGGAGGGTCAATGCTGAGGGAGTGCAGAACTGTTGGAGGGTCACTACTGAGGGATTGTTTGAATTCAGAGTGTCAGGACTAAGGGAGTGCAGTATCGGAGGGGCATTACAGAGGGAGTGCTGCACTGTTGGATGGGCAATACTGAGGGAGCACCGCACTGTTGGATGGGCAGTACTGAACAAGCGCCGCAATGTTGGAGGAATTGGATTGAGGGAATACCGAAATGTCAGAGAATCAGTACTGAGGGATTGCCGCACTGTCGGAGGGAATTTACTGAGGAACTGTACTATGGTACTGCTGCACTTTCGGCGGGTCAGTACTGACGGGGAGCTGCGCTGGCAGCAATTCTAACTTGCGCGAATAATCTGTTGGCCATATATTGAAATCACTGAGTAATCTGCTCCTGTAGGACATAACTTTAAATTTAGATTTGGGCCATTAAGGGTTAAGGTCAGTAATCATACAATCGTAAACTAATCAGTGGAAAGATGTTCGGTGTGTCAATTTGGAAGGTCAAGACAAACATTAGTGGGTATTTTTTAAATCAGAATATGAAAGGTTCCGGGTGCAAGCTGGGTCACCGCTGTAATAATACAGATGTGTTTTGGACCCCTTGATTACTTGAACAAAGCTAAGGGGGTGTATTAATTTCTCCTGTTCTCATATATAATACAGCTCTCTATTCCCTTTGTCCTGTTTGAACATGTTCCTGGATGTGTGGTTTCTGAGAGATCTTATCTCCCCCTCTCTTGTGAGCAGTCGCTGTCAAACAGAGTAACATCACAAATATTTATAGGCTGACCTTTCCTTGTTCCTGATACACGGACTGCAGAATTCAAATCTGCTCCGCACAGCGCCTGTCTCCATCACACAACCTGATTATTGACAATGGCCCCACAGTGTGGGTGGGGGGAAGGTGAAAAACTACCCTGGACCCGGGGGTTAGCTCACTGAACCGGCCATTGAAGCACATAAGAAATAGGAGCAGAAGGAGGTTAATCTCAGCGTTTACATTTAAAAAGGGCTGCCTGTTTATAGAAACATAGACTTGAAGTAATTCAACAGTGAACAGGCTCATCAGTTGAACCTGAATTCAGCCTTCAAAAATAATTTAGTTGGACAGAGTTAGTACCATCGGGCAGAGTCTAAGGCACTGAATTAACGAATAATACTGAGATAAAAACAGAAAGCTAAAAGCTACTGCGGATGCTGGAAATCCAAAACAAAAACAGAATTACCTGGAAAAACTCAGCAGGTCTGGCAGCATCGGCGGAGAAGAAATCAGTTAACGTTTCGAGCCTTCATGGCCCTTCGGCAGAACTGAACCATAGTTAGGAGAAGGGAGAAATATAAACTGGTTTAAGGTTGTGGGGGCGGGGTTGCGGGGCGGTTGGGTGGAAGAGAGACGTTGACGGTGTGGTGATTGTGGAGATAAGCAGTGATAGGCAAAAGATGTCACAGACAAAAGGGTCAAAGAGGTGTTGAAGGTGGTGATAGTTGTCTAAGAAAAGTGCTAATTAAGAATGGAAGACAGGATATTCAAAGTACAGCTCTAGTGGGGGTGGGGTGGACAGACTAACAAGGTTTTAGTTTAGATTTAAAAATAATGGAAATAGGTGGGGAAAGAAGAATCTATATAAATTACTGAAAAAAAAGGGGTGGGGGTGGAGAAACGGGGTGGGGATGGGGGGAGGGGGAGTTTAAGATCTAAAGTTGTTGAATTCAATATTCAGCCCGGAAGGCTGTAAAGTGCCTAGTCGGAAGATGAGGTGCTGTTCCTCCAGTTTGCGTTGGGCTTCACTGGAACAATGCAGCAAGCCAAGGACAGACATGTGGGCAAGAGAACAGGGTGGAGTGTTAAAATGGCAAGCGACAGGGAGGTTTGGGTCTTTCTTGCGGACAGACCGCAGGTGTTCCGCAAAACGGTCGCCCAGTTTGCGTTTGGTCTCTCCAATGTAGAGGAGACCGCATTGGGAGCAACGAATGCAGTAGACTAAGTTAGGGGAAATGCAAGTGAAATGCTGCTTCACTTGAAAGGAGTGTTTGGGCCCTTGGAGGGTGAGGAGAGAGGAAGTGAAGGGGCAGGTGTTGCATCTTCTGCGTGGGCATGGGGAGGTGCCATAGGTGGAGCTTGAGGAGTAGGGGGTGATGCAGGAGTGGACCAGGGTGTCCCGGGGGGAACGATCCCTACGGAATGCCGTCAGGTGGGGTGAAGGGAAGATGTGTTTGGTAGTGGCATCATGCTGGAGTTGGCGGAAATGGCGGAGGATGATCCTTTGAATGCGGAGGCTGGTGGGGTGATAAGTGAGGACAAGGGAGACCCTATCATGTTTCTGGGAAGGAGGAGAAGGCGTGAGGGAGGATGCGCGGGATATGGGCCGGACACGGTTGAGGGCCCTGTCAACGACCGTGGATGGAAAACCTCGGTTAAGGAAGAAGGAGGACATGTCAGAGGAGCTGTTTTTGAAGGTAGCGGCATCAGAACAGATGCGACGGAGGCGAAGGAACGTTAACTGATTTCTTCTCCGCCGATGCTGCCAGACCTGCTGAGTTTTTCCAGGTAATTCTGTTTTTGTTTAGGATTTCCAGCATCCGCAGTAACTTTTAGCTTTTTGTTTTTATCTCTGTGTTTAATTGACTGTCATCTCTCTTCAAGAAATACCCTCTTTGAAAAAGTACGGTTCTGTCCTCCGACAGGATTTCCGACTGTCTCTTCTGCCCTGCTCACGTTCATTGCTTTCCATTTCTCTCCTGGTGTTTGACAAGGTGTTTACTAAAACCCGTTTTCACAGCCATATCTCCTTTCTCAGTGACTGTCTCCGTCTCCGACTCACCCCACGTGGATTTCAACTGAAATTCCATCCCTCTTGTTTCGAACCCACCCAGGATTACAGGTATCTCCGGGACATAAAACAGTTCTCGGACTGCTGTTCCCGTCGCATTCTGAGATCCACACTCAGTGCCATGCGCCGCCATATGAACACACTCGACCTCTCCCTCCAGCAGCACCGCCGCACACTTTTTCAAAGCTGCGCGTGCCCCCAGTTTCATTTTATTCTTCGCCTCATCCGTCGCCTCAACAAGAAAGTTTTTTTCTTTCTCTCAAGTGCTAAGGAACGCAAGCTCCAACAACTCATCGACACTAACACCCATCTGGGACCCTCCACCCCTGCTTGTCCCTCCGTCCTCACCCCATCTTCCAATCCCAGCCCCAGCCGCGTATTCACTATACCCCCTGACCTTCCCCTCTCCGATGCTGAACGTTCAGTGCTCAGCAAAGGACTTAGTTTCATACCCTTACGCCCTCATCTCAATGAATTTCGGGCTCGGCATGATGCTGAACTCTTCTTCCGCCGTCTTCGTCTCCGTGCTCACTTCTTTGGGCAGGAGTCCTCTCCCCGTTCAACGGATCCTTTTACCCACCTCCAATATTCTCCCTCCACTTGGACCCCTCCCTCTGGATTCTTACCTTCTCTTGATCTTTTCATTGAGAACTGTCGGCGTGACATTAGCCGTCTCAATTTCTCTGCTCCTCTCACCCATTCTAATCTGTCTCTCTCTGAACTCACTGCACTCCGTTCTCTCATGTCCAACCCCAACATTGTCATCAAACCCGCTGACAAGGGTGGTACTGTTGTTGTCTGGCGCATTGACCTCTACCTCGCGGAGGCTGAGCGTCAACTCGCAGACACTTCCTCCTACCTGTCCCTGGACCATGACCCCACCACAGAACATCAAGCCATTGTTTCCAGGACTGTCACTGACCTCATCTCCTCTGGAGATCATCCTCCCACAGCTTCCAACTTGATAGTCACCCAACCTCGGACGGCCCGCTTCTACCTCCTACCCAAAATCCACAAACAGAACTGTCCTGGCAGACCGATCGTGTCAGCCTGTTCCTGCCCCACGGAACTCGTTTATCGTTATCTTGACTCCCTTCTCTCTCCCCTTGTCCAGTCCCTTCCCACCTACATCCGTGATTCCTCTGACACCTTACGTCACATCAACAATTTCTAGTTCCCTGGCCCCAACCACTTTTTCTTCACCATGGATGTCCAATCCCTCTACAACTCCATCCCCCACCAGGATGGTCTGAGGGCCCTTAGCTTCTTCCTTGAACAGAGGCCCCAACAATCCCCATCCACCACTACTCTCCTCCATCTGGCTGAACTTGTTCTCACACTGAACAATTTCTCCTTTAACTCCTCTCACTTCCTCCAAATAAAAGGTTTGGCTATGGGTACCCGCATAGGCCCCAGCTATGCCTGTCTCTTTATGGGGTATGTGGAACATTCCTTGTTCCAGTCCTACTCCAGCCCCCTCCCACAACACTTTCTCCGGTACATCGATGATTACTTCGGTGCTGCTTCATGCTCTCGTCGGGACCTGGAAAAATTTATTAATTTTGCTTCCAATTTCCACCCCTCCATCATTTTCACATGGTCCATCTCTGACACTTCTCTTCCCTTCCTTGACCTCTCTGTCTCAATTTCTGATGATAGACTGTCCACCAATATCCATTACAAGCCTACCGACTCCCACAGCTACCTCGACTGCAGCTCCTCACACCCCGCTTCTTGTAAAGACTCCATCCCATTCTCTCAATTCCTTCACCTCCGTCGCATCTGTTCTGTTGACGCTACATTCAAAAACAGCTCCACTGACATGTCCTCCTTCTTCCTTAACCGAGGTTTTCCATCCACGGACGTTGACAGGGCCCTCAACCGTGTCCGGCCCATATCCCGCGCATCCTCCCTCACGTCTTCTCCTCCTTCCCAGAAACATGGTAGGGTCCCCCTTGTCCTCACTTATCACCCCACCAGCCTACGCATTCAAAGGATCATCCTCCGCCATTTCCGCCAACTCCAGCATGATGCCACCATCAAACACATCTTCCCTTCACCCCCCCTGACGGCATTCCGTAGGGATCGTTCCCTCCGGGACATCCTGGTCCACTCCTCCATCACCCCCTACTCCTCAAGCTCCACCTATGGCACCTCCTCATGCCCACGCAGAAGATGCAACACGTCCCCCTTCAATTCCTCTCTCCTCACCCTCCAATGGCCCAAACACTCCTTTCAAGTGAAGCAGCATTTCACTTGCATTTCCCCTAACTTAGTCTACTGCATTCGTTGCTCCTAATGCGGTCTCCTCTACATTGGAGAGACCAAACGCAAACTGGGCGACCGTTTTGCAGAACACCTGCGGTCTGTCCGCAAGAAAAGCCCAAACCTCCTTGTCGCTTGCCATTTTAACACTCCACTCTGTTCTCTTGCCCACATGTCTGTCCTTGGCTTGCTGCATTGTTCCAGTGAAGCCCAACGCAAACTGGAGGAACAGCACCTCATCTTCCGACTAGGCACTTTACAGCCTTCCGGGCTGAATATTGAATTTAACAACTTTAGGTCTTAAACTCCCCCTCCCCCCATCCCCACCCCTTTTCTCCCCCCCCACTTTCTTTTCAATAATTTATATAGATTCTTCTTTCCCCACCTATTTTCATTATTTTTAAATCTAAAACTAAAACCTTGTTAGTCTTTCCACCCCCCCCCCCCCCCACCACTAGAGCTGTACTTTGAGTGTCCTGTCTTCCATTCTTAATTAGCACTTTTCATAGACAAATATCACCACCTTCAACACCTCTTTGATCCTTTTGTCTGTGACATCTTTTGATTATCTGCTCCTATCACTGCTTGCTTATCTCCACAATCACCACACCCTCAACTTCTCTCTACCCACCCCCCCCCGCCCCCCACCTTAAACCAGCTTATATTTCACCCCTCTCCTCACTATGCTTCAGTTCTGCCGAAGGGCCGTGAAGGCTCGAAACGTTAACTGATTTCTTCTCCACCGATGCTGCCAGACCTGCTGAGTTTTTCCAGGTAATTCTGTTTTTGTTTTGGATTTCCAGCATCCGCAGTAGCTTTTAGCTTTTTGTTTTTTTCTATTGTCTTGATTGTTTAAAATGTTTCCTTACTCTTTAGGCCATAATGACTATTCAATTTCAAAGGGGATCTCTATCTCAAGACCTTTGCTTATCTCCCCCTGTGCGTTTCCAATGCCTCAGTTGATGGCCAGATTATCAAATTCATTTCCCTTAAAACAATTTGTACATTATGTCCTCTTTCGCTGACTCATTCTCCTACTTGCCTCATACCATATTACATTTGTAAGCACTACCATCTTATCTTGTTCAGGTTGTCTGGAGAGACTTTACAATCCAATAAAGTATTCTCATAACAGCTTTAAAACAGAAATCAGGTATTGAAATGTTTTGCTTCCTTTTATTCTTCGCAAAGATTTTATTGTCTTAAAAGTAAAACATCAAATTGTGTCTGACCCTTTTCTTTTAGAATTATCCCAGATTCATTAACTCAGCCAAAAATTGGATTTCTGCCAAACATTGTCAATGTCTTGAGCTTAGCTTCATATTTTTTGGAAAATACTTACAAACAGAAAAGCTTGCAGCATTTGAATTAGTGCCAATTGTTGTCAGACCTTTTAAAATGAAAATTCCCTTTTAAAAACTTTATCAAGAACCAAACCTCAAATTTTTAAACTTTTTTAAGAACTGTGATTTATACTATCAAAATTAAAATAACTTCTTTTTCATGTGTAACGATTTGTATCCAAGTTATAATTTCCGTATGTTTATCGACACATTCTTTATCTTAGATAGCATTCTAGCGATTCAAAAGTAACTTGTTAAATTACACTGCACTTTACATCTCAAGATTGTCCCAAATTCAACTTCCAGTGCTTTTGTAAAGCAGATTTCCTTTAATATGTAATTCATCTCTTCATAAGGGACCGCTTTTTATCCATTGGAACCATCTAGACCTTTTGTTTATGTCTTTTCGTTTTCCTAGAATCCTTCTGAATTTCAAGTAATTTCTTTTTCTCAGAATTTTTAAATACTAACTCGTATGGATTAATCCCAATCAGCTTGGATGCTGGTGATGAGGGTTATTCCCTACTAGTCTGCAAGGGTGTGGTACAAGGGTTGGTTCATCTCAAACAAAGGCAAACCCTGTTTTATCTTTACCTTCAAATTACGATTTTTGCCAGAAATCTCAACTCAAACCTTATACTCAAAACTTTGGAATATTTGAATAAACTTTTCCTTCAATCTAATATGGGGCTTTCGACTCTAAAGTGCTCAATTACACACACACAAAAGACAATTCAGGGAAGAAAACACATTAAAGCTCACATACAAATGCTTCCTTGCACACAAACAAAACATAGATAAAGGTATGTATCGATACTCCTATAATATTGAACTTAACTCTAAACGAATCTTCGAGTAGCAGTGGGGGAATAAAGGGATCTTGAAGGCTCCAGTTATAGGGACCTTCAAACTGACGAAAGCTCATATTTTCTCTGCTGCTGCTTGTCTACTACACATTAACCCCCTAGGGGTACCCTTTATCTCTCTCTCTCTCTCTCTCTCTCTTCAGCAAAAACAGCTCTTGTAACTTAGATCAATTATTTCTTTTTTTTGAGTTACAGAAAATTCAGTAGCGGACTATCTACCTCCCTTAAAGCATATTATAAGCGCTCAAATCTGTCCCGATTAAAAGTTCCAGCTGGTGGGAAGCCCTCTCCTTTTCTTTGAGTCCATTTCACCCAATCAGAAACATATTGGACAATTTCAGGACCGTAAGAAGACACAGAAATCACTTACTATTCACCTCCAGGGGACTCGAACCCCTGGCTATACTACTTCTGTTTTCCCGTTTTCTTACCCATCTTCAAAGTTCCTGATCTAAGCTCCGGTTTCGCCGCTTTTGGTTTGATCTTAGTACTTTGCGAAGCGCGGGGAGTGGCAGAGCCCGCTCTGCTGTTGCGACCTCACATTTTTCTGAAAAGAAAACACAATTAGCAGCGCGGCGTGTTTCCTACCCTATGCACTCACCGGTGTTTAACAGTTCCATTAGAAGTCCTCCAGTTCCTTGGGTCTTTTGAGTCTGGTCGGTAGCTACCTTTTTCAAGCACTCCCCCTCTCAGCTAGGTTGCAGTTCGTACTCTCCCTAACTTAGGAGAGGTATTCTTCCCTTTCTCTGCGAGGGTTCTTTCTTAGAGATCCGACGGCCCAGGATTTCAATCACCTCTGCAACTTAAGAGGCTGCTGGACTTCAGTCGGATCCCATCCTCGTCGCCAATTTGTCACGGAAAACGGAGTGAACACTCAGACCCAGGAGGTTTGTCTTGGAAGTCTTTATTGAATCATGATATCATGGAGAGCCCAGCAGCATACAACGGAGCTAGCCGGCACTCTGAGAAGCATTAGAGTACACACATAGTTATAGCAAAAGAAGTACATATCTTTTGGCATGCACACAATAGTTATTTTAGTTTACAACCACATCTGACGCTTTCACAACCCATCTGGCGCCCATTAGTCTGGGAAGGTAGCTGATATCGCGACTAGTCTATTATTTTATGTGCTAGTGACAAAACGGATGGGCCTAGTTTCAAGGACACTTCGTTGTAATATTATTTTTTTTATAATTTAACCACTTAACCCTTTGTTATCCTGTATATGTATTTTATTCTCCCACAGCCACCAGCTCACCACCACTGTCTGGGAGATTAGGCCAACAAAGGAAAGAAGCCTGCAGCACCCCCTCTTCCATGGTGGATGCTTCGGGAAACTGCTGGAGGGCCGCCGGGATGTTCCCTACTATCCGCAGGATGGGTAGCAATGTCACAAACCCAGACTAGGCAGCACTGGCATCGCTGGTCAGAGCGAACGCCCTGCAGATAAAGACAGCCACCAAGAGTCACATAAGGATGACTGATCTCCTCTGTCCCTCCAGGGTAAGTCACTCTTCCTTTCACTCATAACAAACAATCACAAACATATCGCTGATGCACAGGGCCCTCACTCAATGCCAATGCAAAGGGACCGCTACATTGACTCTTTCACACAGGCCATCACTGTGTTCATCCAGCCCATTAGGTCACTCACCACCCACACAGTCCAGACATACTTGTCATCTGGCCCGACAGGAATCATGATACAGCCTCACATCTCTATCCATGATGGACAAACTGGATCACAACAGGACGGCTGGATCGCAGGCAGGAATGGCTTGCTGGACATCAACGTTCTGATGGAATTGGAAAACAGAGTCATTCATCTGGCCAATTATAACTGGGACCTCTCATGTGCTAACGTTGAGGTCAGCAATGATTTACAAAGTGAGGATCCAGCAGTGCAGCATTAATCAGCCAACACTTCTGTGTGTGATGCATCCTCTATCATATGCCACTGTCATGGACTGATTATTTCCCCTTGCTTTCTCAGGTACACCTGCCAAACAGCTGACAGATTGCATGACCCAGTGCCCCCAATCAACCTCCGATGAAAAGTCTGAAGAGGAATCTGAAGGCACCCTGCCTATGTGCCGTCAGAGCGCTCACCCACGGCCTCTCCCAGCTTAGAGACACACGCCTCCGTGGGGCATAGCTTTAGAGAAGCCTCGGGATCATAATCTGGTGACCACCTGCCCCCTCCACAGCAGGTTGAGGCACGGATTTCCCAGGTCCCCGCCAGTATGATGCTGAAAACGAGTCAGTTGTTGAGCACCTGGACTTGGTCATCTCTCAGAAGCTGGACCTGCAAAGGCAAGCCAACCAACATCAGAAAGTCATGTCGGCTGCACTCCTCAAATTATAATGCATGATGGAGGAGACCATCCATCTTCAGGCTGAGATGGGAGTGCCTGCATTGCAGCATACCGAGCCCAACACTGGCATTGTGGCTTTGCCATGGTGACTTTGGTCCAGGTCATCCACTCATGCACTGCTGCATAGGCTTAACTCCTTCGCTGCTGCCATAGTAGCCCTCCAACAGACCGTATATAAGATATGTCCTCGGATGCATGATCGCTATCCAGCTGCTGCTTCCTCTCACCGAGTCACCCAGGGGTATCTCGGACACACATAGGGAGGAAGGTCAGCATCTGCACACGTCGGGGCCATACAAATAATTTACTCATCGAGTGACCGGCCCTCTTGGCTTCCCTCTTCCTGTAGCCTATACAGATCTAGCTTCACAGACCGAGGAGGATGTCACTGCCCCACAGCAGGGCGATGAAAACAGACTGGTGACCTGCAAATCTCGGCCTCTGAGAGGACCCACGCCAAAGACATCACAGGCAGGGCGTCACAGTCAGCAGGCAGCCTTTAACTCCGGTATCCTGCTCCTGCCGTTGCCTGACCACTCGCTCCCTCCACCATCTTAAACGGTCTCTGTAGGCGATCAGGCATACTGCGAGGTAACCAGGATCGATGATCCTGACGTGGTCCTCCTGCAGCACGAATGAGAAGGACACGTGGTAATCATCGCTGGCCCTGTAGTAAAAACCATTAATGCTTCCCGGAGATTGTTGGTCACCCCTCGGATTGCCAGAGGAGATTGCTCTCCATGGGTGCCGTGTCAACTTGCGGCAAGGGGGACACTGGTACAAACAATGATGCTGAAAATACAAGGAGCTGAGGGCGCCTCCAGCAGTGACTACTACATGGCCAGTCTTGGCGAAGAGATTATACAACGTGTGCAGTCCAACTGCTGTGCAGTGCAATGAAGTGTTGACGGATTCGAAGCCAGTGCCGGTTTGTGTGGGGGTCGGCGGGGACGGTGGGTAAGACATGCAGCGGTTGATGGCACTTTGGAGCCTCTTGGATGTTTGAAAGCGTGGGTAGGATTGGAACCTGAACCAAATCATATCACAGTCGCTGCACCTGATCTGCCTCAGTTGCAGAGACATGGTAACATTTTGCATGTGTCTTTCATGTTTGGCCATTTCCCTCACTTATCCTGCCTTCCACCTCTATTGACCATTAGTAAGATTCAGCAAATTAGACACCCGCCTCCGCCAGGGCAGCACATTACAGCACCACCCCGCCACGTCAGCAGTCGCCTCATTTGGCTGGCAGCACATGCCCCAGACAGCAACCACCACCCCTCAACAGTCACCTTCCTGGCTGGCCAGCACTTGCCCGCTGACACCCCCAACCCTCAGCCTTAGCCAGAATGACCAGGCATCAATTTACACAGACGTCGGCGCCATTGAGGACTGTAAAGAACGGGCGAGTAGTGGAGAACACTGCGACTCAATCACCGCAGCCCACCCAAAGTGAAGCTGCGCAGTGCAGGTCACTTGGTGCTATTGTGAAACACATCGTTGTCCTATACTGATGATATGGACAGGCGATACGGTGGATTCCATACGCCTGGCGGTATGGCCTTTAAATTATATGCTAATCATTGCAATTGGCTTCCCGTGGACGGATGTTGGAAATCGCAGACCGCTAACGGTGGGCTGTGCAGAAGATCGCGACCTGCCTTCATGCCGTCGTGAAGTGGGCCCCACCATATTTTACATGCCCGCCAGATATCACGCCCGCCGCCAGTGGGCTCGGAAGACTGCGCCCATAATTTATGATTAATAAATCACTTAGAGAGAGGAGAGGCTGCAGTGGGAGCATCGCATCAAATCACTAGCTAAGTAATTGATTTTATCTTGGGGTTTGACACGGCTGGTTCAAATACATTAGCCTCACCAAGAGTGTTATAACAACCACTGGAACTGAAAGTAGCTGAGGCGCGATTTTAGGAACACCATGGGATGTTTCTTCACTGCTTCATGGCGAGATCTCAGGCCAAAATAACGAAGCCATAAAAGGAACTGAAGCAAAATGAAGAATGTAAAGAGAATGGGGATGACAGTTCAGTGCTTCTACTTTAGTAGAAATGCAACAGGCTGATCGTAGGTTGAGAGAATTTGATAAAACAGCCTATTCAGAGACTTAATCAGAATCAATACCTGAGTGTAATTATTTAAAAAATGAAGTGCTAATGAGGAAAGGGAGGCCACCTCAAATACGAGCCGATCGGCAATTGGCACTTGTTCATCAGGTGGACGTTCCATCACGTGTGGTTTATGGTGTTCCAATGGCAGTTCATGCGTGCTTTAGGAAAACACAGGCCAATATACTGGAACATTTTGTATTGCCCATGCTTTCATAAAGGTGCTGCTAATTTCTGCCAGACATGACATACATGCCAAGTAGTAGGGAAACCACAATCAGCAATTATAGCACACCCTTTATTCGTTCCAATACCAGCTTGTACAGAACTGTTTAGCAATTCCTTAATAGATTGTATTGGACCCCAGCTGTAGCAGAAGTGGGAAACAGTGTATTTCAAAAATTATGGTAGCTCTTACAAGATTTCCAGTGGCAGTGCATTTCGGGAAGATTATGGTGAAAATTGGAGTGGAGAAGCCTTTTATCTTCTTTACATTATTTTTGTTGCCTCAGGAAAAGCAATCAGATCAAGGCTCAAATTTTATGTCACAGATATTCAAATAAAAAAATAACAGGTTTGGGATAGGAAAAAAACATATTTTCAGCCTTCAGCGTATTATCCATAATCATAAGGAAATTTAGCAAGATGAAATCAAACTTAAAGACCACGATTAAACTATATTGTCAATGATGTTCCATTTTTGGAATAAAGTCCTTTCATTTGTATTGCTAAGCGATGGCCAGTAGGAGTCCACAGTATTCAGTGTTTTTGACCTCATATTTGAGGAAGAGGCGGGAGATCCAGAGAAATTAATTGAACGAAAAGTTATCAACCAAAGTTCCGAGACTTCACTTTATACCAACGTGTCAAATAGCTGGGAAAGACAAACCAAGGCCTGTGGGTTGGCCAAAAAATGTTTAAAAGTAGAAATGCTCCACAAACAATGGAAGCAAGAGCAGATATCTATTCCAAAGGTCGAAGCTCTCTTGCTGGAGAAAATGTGAGTATGGTGACCTTTCGCTAGTTAAAATAGAATAGCAAGGTTGACGGGCCTTTATCAAATCACAAAAAAACTCAATTCTGTGAATCATATAGTCAGCATTCCAAACAGGGGGAAAATAAACTGAGTGTGTCGCGTTAATATGTTAAAGCCATATAATGGCAGGGAAGGTAACCATGGGAGGAATGTGTTTGCATTAGTGAAAGGAGAAAGGGGAGAACTTAAATTCTCAAACTATTTCAAGAATGAACCAGAAATCGGAAATTCTAAACTCGACCTTCCAGCCGTTATATTGAACAGTACAGAGGTGGTTAAAATTTAGATAAGAGCATAAGAAATAACAACAGGGGTAGAACACTCGGTCCCTCGAACCTGCTTCGCCATTCAATAAGATAATGATTGATCTTCCAGTGTTTGGATTTCCATATTCCCAGGTAACCCGGATAACCTTTGATTCCACTGCCATGTTACGCTAATTTCCAGGAAAATAATTTCGAGATGTCTTATGTGTAATATGATCATGATAAATTATATTTTTTTTGCGAGTCTTGCAAAGTCAAATCAGACTCCTGTGAACCTGTTTCAGTAAAGAACGCCACGCTTTCAAAATTAATGATTTCTTAAAATGGGCCATCAATCCTGGTTCCATTCTGCTCTGTAACTCTGCTTTTATAAATAGCGTGGAACATTGACAACCCTCCTGTCCGCGGATATCACTCCAAGGTGCATTTACACGTCATGGTCAGTCAAACATCTATTCGCAGACTTCCTTCCCTTAGCGACCCACATACGGGACGACCAGGCCAGGAAAATGTTGTACCATGTTGTGATACAAAAATTGTTGGATAGCAACGCGTTAACTGAACCGGTTTGTTCAGTCTCTGGAAGTAATTTCAATCTCCCTGCATCCTAATTGTGTCACAGGAGGGTTTCACTCTGCTATTTATACGGGGCTCATTTCAAACTGCTGTCCCATAATGTCAAGGGAACAGTCGCATTCAGCACTCGCAAGGATCAACGACTCCTGAGAGGGGGAGAGAAAATACCAGAATCTGAGAATAATAGATCGGAACGTGACGACAATGAATCAGAATCTTAGAACAAATTCATGGAATTTTACAAAAATGGACAGGAGTTTATCCTCGGGGCTTTACTATCTTTCTCAAGATCGGATATCATTAGCTGATAGGATCGAGGGTGTAATTTCGGTAATTCAAGTGGGTTACTTTCCCATCCTGGCTCTTTTTGGTGTGACCGGTAAGAACCTGTATGCAACAATCTGTTCTTTAAACCAGATTGACTGCATTACTGTTACTGTCTTTTACATTTCAGGAAGATGGAAGTCATTTGCTGCTGTTCCCGTTTTAATGATCGTTCCCTATCCAGTCGCTCCACCCACCTACCGTGCCAATATCTAAACATGAACCATAGTGTCTTCGACCATCACGCTCCATTTGGCCCTCAGCTGAATTCTAAGCCCATACCCTTTCCATCCTTAAGCCTGTCTTCTACCAGCTCTTTAACCTGGCCCACTATCCGCGCTGCATCAGCACAACACCCGAATGGTCCCTCAGCTGTGCATTTGCCAAAACCAGACTCGGCTATTAAAATGTTAATCTGGCCAGACAATTGCAGTTAAAAACCTTCTTTAAACATACGGCATAGAAAGCCCTGATTTCTGTAAACTAACCCATGCCAACTCTCAGTCCACCATTATCCCTGCGCTCAAGGGCCAACATTGCTTCCAGGTCTTTCAGCTCGTCAATTTCAATATTCCAAATCCTGTTATTTGATCACGCTTTAATCTCACTTCTCCAATCAATCCCATGTCCAGAAACTCACACAAGGTGCCTCATGTTGTGCAGAGGTTTTCAGCATGTTTGACATGCCTTTGAAACACTGTCTGTACCTGTCCACCGAAAGCCTGTGTTAATCAGTCTCAGCTAAATGTTTGTTAAACAACACGCGGCACCCTCTCCAGTTTAATTGAAACGGGCCAGACATCTCACTGTCAGCTGAAGGGCTTTTGACTGACTTCTGTTATTGCGAAGTCCATTGAGGTGCTGTAGATGGTGTTCAGGGTGTTGTGCTGTGAGGGGCTGCATACATTGAGAGAGGAAATAGGATTTATAGGCCCAACCTTGGAAGAGGTTTTGGGGCTGTATTTACAGTGCATCTGGACCTGTACCATGACTGGTGAAAGGATCGGAGTGAAGAGGGAAGGGAACGTCTGTTAACATTTGGTGGGGGGAGGGGGGTTGCCCAGCCCTTAGTACCCCTGGATTGTCAGCAACACTTTACAAACCTACACCTAAAACAGGTGCGGAGACGGATATAACTCTGACAGAACAATGAGGTGTTACAGAGCCGTGTCACCTCTTTTAGCAGGTCTGGGGCCGCACACCAGGGTGAGGGCGGTGCTGTCTTTGGACACTACGTTTACAGGGTCATTGAACCCTCGATTGATTCGGAAGATTCCAGGCAGGGGCAGGTGATATATTCATTATCTCCCAGTATTTTGTCTAACTGTGTATCCACTAGCTGACAGAGAAAATCTATGCTGTGTGACACGTTTGTACTGTTGCTCACTCAACGGTGAGAAGCAGAATGATCGGTCCCATAGTTTCCCAGGGCAGAGGGATTCCCGCTGGCGTACGTGATTCTGTCGTGTCCCCATTAGAACGAAAGGGTTAAAGGCTCTCAAAGAATTCTCACTGCATTGATATGCAGTTGATGTATGTCTATGCACAGTACATCATGTTGGTGAATAGCCAATGTCCTGACTAGAGCCACAATAGCTTCATTATGAAGCACTCGGACGGTTCCAGCATCTTCGTAGCTCCATAGAGAACCACCCAGTGGCTTTTCGGAGTTTAAGGCTGCCCCGTCGGTGCGTGGATCAAAAAAAACACACCTTTGCCATTCCCAACCTCCAACCAAGCAGGAGAACATAACATCTCAATCCGAGAGCAATGGAGTCGCATCGAGCATTGTTGATAAGCATGCCAAAGTGGGAAAGAAAAGCTTCTGCTTCCTGAGCCGTTCGGTTTGTTCCCTCTACTACACGCTGGAGCAGGTGGTAATTTTCATAGTGTTCTGCTGCATCCTTCATATTATCACCATCATAAGGACACAGGCATTGTCACCAGGAATCCGGAGGACAATGCAGGAGAAGGGGAGATTGCAGTAAGACATATCCTGGATGCCTTCGCCTTTGACAGGTTTTCTACATGTGCCCGCTAAGAATCCAGTTTGCACATAGCTTCCTTTTCTGAAGTTGTTCACAACATAAATTTTATTGTTTGGACAATGGAAATCCAACACCGAATCAAAGGACAGGGAGATTCTTGCTGATAAAAGGTTCACTTCAAAATAACATTCGTTTAGAGACATTTTTGAAGATTTCAGGCATTAAAAGAGGCTGATAGGCTTTACCTGTTAGTACATTTCTTCAATACCGAGGCTCCACCACACTGTAGACTAAAAGCCAGATATTTACAAACTCCATTTGTCTTCAACCACCGAGGAACGAACACTTCAGTCCTGCAACGTTTTCAACCAACACATTAAGCATTATAAGGAATGACCTGTTCATGTTCTATACTCGTAATAATTTAAGTACGTGCTACATTTAAACAAATCATCATGTTTTGGGTGAAGGTTTATGAGTGTCTGTGGGGTCGTTATGATTTGCATTTCGTATTTTGTAAGGAACGGATGTTTATCCTTTCATTTGAATTGATAATTCGCAAGAATGCTCGCTTCGGATTTCTTATAATAACATCAGTGGACGGAGGAAACAGTCCCTCGCGTAACTGCATAGCGTTCGTGTCAGGAGATATGTTGAGAACCAGAATAAATTACCCCATTTCTCTTCTTTGCACTTAACGCAATCATCACCTCTGGCTCCTCTCACTCAAACGCGTCTCCCCTCGCACTCATGACTTCCACCATCACCCATGGGTACCTCCAGTAATTTGCACGCTCACCGGCCACGCCATGAGCCTCTATCACCGCTAAGTGTATCTATTATCCCCCGATTCCTCCTTCGCCCCTTTGTCTCCCAAAATTTCCCGCTAACCTGCAACTCTCATCTCCACACTATTCACAGCTCCTTCTTTTAACCATTTAATGTATCCTGCCTTCCACTGTATCACAGACATTTTTTCTATCTTCTTTCAGGACCATTGATTTCAATACACCGGAGGATGCTGTAAGACATCTCCATCACATATCAATCATACTGACAACTTTGGTACCAGAGTGATATATCGTTTTGACGTGTATTACCTTTCTTTGCAGTGAACCTAATCACGATTGTGATCCTCAGGCGCAGGAGGTGTGGCCTCTCCAATTGTGTTTCCCGTTACCTGGTGGCCATGGCAGTGGCTGATCTACTGGTCATTGTCCTGGACCTGATACTGAGGCATATTCCAATTGTGTTTGATAGGTATTTCTTTTTCCTGAAATCAATCAACGTGTGTAATATCCACGCCGTCCTGCTTTATGCAGCCACTGACTGTTCTGTGTGGTTCACTGTCACTTTTACCTTCGATCGATTTGTGGCCATTTGTTGCCCGAAGCTGAAAACAAAATATTGCAGCGAGAAAACGGCAGCTGCGATTCTGGGAACCGTGATGGCACTGAGCTGTTCAAAGAACATTTTCTGGTATTTTTTGCTCACAGGTCAGTACAGGCTGGTAAATTTCCCCTGGTTTTGCGGTTACACAGAAGAGGTTCTGTTCTCTCCTGTCTGGGTAACAATCGAATTCACCCATCACATTCTAACACCTTGTGTCCCATTTGTGCTCATTCTGCTCATCAATATTTTGACCGTCGAGTACATTTTATTGACCAGTAGGGCCCGCAGGAGACTCCGGGCTCACAGGAGTGGGGAAAGCCCCAAGGACCCAGAGGTGGACAATCGAAAGAAAGCGATCATGTTACTGTTTTATATTTCAGCCAATTTCATCGTTTTATGGGCAATGTTAATGTTTTTTTCCATATGGATCCGGATGCATGGATTAGGCTATAATTCTCTGTATCTACATTTTTTTGTTCTGGAATTGGGCTTCATGCTGCAGCTCCTGAGTTGCTGCACAAACACTTGGATTTATGCTGTGACACAGACCAAGTTCAGGGAGCAGTTGTGGAAAATGTTCAAATATCCCTTCACTTAAATTCTTTATTTAGTTCAATGATTCGAAGAGCTTAATCACTGACATTCCGAGAACATAATTTCACATTTCCAGCAGGGGACATGGGTCTGTCGCTCGGCGGAATGAATCAAAGGGAACTTCCTGACTTTTCACATTAAACTGAAAGTTTTCAGCGGATGGTGGTGGGAGTTGGGTTGTTGTGGAGGTGTGAGTGGGTTCATTATCTGGGTGGATTAAATTACGGGGAGTTTCCTGAATTCTGTCATTGAATTTCATATCTCCAGCTGGCACGGGGGTGTGGAGGTGTGATGGGGCTGTGTAGTGCGTTCAAGGGGTCCTTATGAACGGAACCGTATCAATCAGCGCTTCCAATATTTTCTCATTTCATTGCTCATTTTCAATGGAGGAGAATTGCGCTCACTGGGGGAACAAAGACAGCTAGATTTTCCAGAATTACAGAATGTTCTCATATTTAGAGCGGGGGAGGGGAGGGGGGTGGTGGTGGAGGCCGTGAATGTTCACTCACTGAATAACTTCTCCCATCCCATTGGCCGAATGCAAAGCCCTTCGTCCCCTCCCTTCACACAGGAAGGGCAGGAAACACAGCTCAAGCCATTTGCACACTTCCATTGCCCACAACGCATGTTCTTTATTCTTCTCTATAGCACTGATTGAACAGAAAACTCAGCCACTGAAGTCAATTTCCAAAAATGCTGGTGCAACTTTCCACTGCTTCTCAGTGATTGGACAGGAATCCTACTTCCAACACCTGATTGGAAATGGAATTCCCAGAGGGAAATGTGGTGCGGTCTTGTCAGAGGAGCTGCGTTCACAGCTTGGAATTATGGTAACCAACATCGGAATTAAGATCACAAAGTGAAAGTGAGGTATCAGAGGATACCTGTGCATGGGCAGCAGACCAGCTCTCACTGGATGCTAGTGTTTATGAGGGGAGTGGGAGTCAATTGAGATTCAGCCAGGGGGCGGAGTTGCAGGGGATTTGGGGTGTGTGTGTGGGGCAAGGCGGCACAACTGCACCACGATCTCCCTAAAAGAGATCCAGATTGACGTAGTGAGAGATAAAGAGAATCCGGCAGGCTGTTTAACAGACAGAGAAAGATAAGGAAGAGTTGAGAAAGAGATAGAGAGTGTGAGAGATGGGGAAAGAGATACAGGCTGAGATAGAGAGAGGTGGAGGCACAGTGAGAGATCAACATACTGGGATGGAGAGTGACAGAACGACAGAGAAAGAGAAAGAGATACAGAGAGATATAAAGGCTGGAAGAGAATGAAAGTGAGAAAGGGAGAGACGGACAGTAAGAGAAGGGAGAGAGGGAGATGTTGAGTGACAGGGAAGGGCGGGGCGAATTGGAGATAATAGATGGTTAGGATGAGAAAAGGACAGAGAGTGTGGGAGAGACAGACAGACAGATATGTTGAGAAAGAAATAGAATCAAAAAGAGAGATAACAGGAAGGCAAGAGCAAGAAGGAAAGGGGGAGACCGGGAGACAGATAAACAGAAATGATCCTACAGCGCTGACTGTGCAACAGTGCAGCACTCCCACGGTTTTGAAATTTGGCAGTGCAGAATTATTTCGTACTGACCCACTGACAGTGCAGCACTCCCTCAGTTCGGCCCGCCTTTTTATCTCACCCTCTCTCTTCCTGTTACCTCTTTTTTTTCTCAACACCTCTGCCTTCACTCTCTCTCTCTGTGCACTTTTGACACCCTATCTCTCTCTTCAAAATTGCAGCACTCCCTCAGTACTGATCCTTCAACAACGCATCACTCGTCCTCTACCGGCCATGGGGCAATTCAGCTCTGCTCCCGCTTTTGTTCTTCTGACGGTGTCCGGCTCCCTCAATACTGACTCACTGGCAGTGCCGCAATTCCTCCGTAGTGAAACACAGACATCAGAATACTATTCAGCACTGGCAATCCGACAGTGCAGAAATCCATTAGTAGTGCATCGGAATGCAAATGAGTTACAGTATTCCACATAACTGTATTTTGTCAAAAGATTCATCACAGAGTTAAGGTAATCTGCCAGGAAACGTGCAATATCAGAAGGCTAAACTGTCTGGAAGTGCTTTAGGAGAAGTCACATGACTCACTGCAGTGAAAATTAAACGAAATCCTGACCCTGTGGTGCTATTGTGAGGTTAAACATATTATACTGCTCGATCAGAGAACTAGCTGGTAAATTTGGAAAGCAACAATGGAGCTGAGGGTTTGCTGTCAGGCGAGTTGGATTCGATTCCTGCACTCAGTGAGTTTAGGACCCTTTTTTCACACTGCAATTGTCAGGAGAACAACGACACTCAATCAGACTATTAATCACTGTTACATTGAAATACAGGCTGCCATTTTTGAACATCAAGAGTGCTAATCCAACACATTACGTCTCCCAGCACCCTTTCCCTCGCCTGCGATAATGACCATCACAGGCTCATTGACCATGGATACTAACCGGCTTTTAGTGACCGGGGAGGGGAGTGGGCGCTTTATTTACGCACTGCTGCCGTGCTCGATGTCGCTTTCTGGACATCCTGAATGTCCCAATGGTGACTTCTGTGAGGGTTTTAGCAGAGGGAGGCGGGGATTATACTTGTAAAATTAGATTTGGAACGATTTCCCTCTGTCAGCATGCAGAGAATGGTATCTCTCATTTCAAATCGTCTCCAGTCTCCTGATGAGGAATATCCGAGAGTGGTAGCTGTCCTGTTCGTTAAATTAGTTCAAGCAATGTAAATAAATGGAACTTTCCGTATTATTGTGCCGTGAACGTCTGCTAATTCATAGAGATTCTTCCCTGATAAAGTGGGTAGATTTTCGGGTTGAATGGAATTGGAAGCGCCCTATAGGCCAGCATATGGAATAAATTAAAAAGCTGGAGACAGACAGTCAGAAGAAATGGGGTCTTCTCCAATCGTTCGTATGTGACTGAATGTGTTAACCCAGGATCTGTTCTGCAGCCTCAGCTGCCAGTTCAGTAAAATGCACATACAACATGAAACAACATGGAGCTTTATGTCAAAGATTGTTGATGGCGCTCAGTGAGATGGTGACTAAATTATCGAGATGTGTGTGGAAAATTGGGAAGGTGCTTTAAACGATTAAATCGGTTTGCAAATCTTTGACAATACAGGCAAAGTCTGAGAGAGCGGGGCCCATTCACGTACGCAATACATAAAAATTAGGTTATTCTCGGAATGCTCAAAAACTACGAGAAGGTCGCTGTCCCCATGGCTAACTGAGAAAGGCAAGCGTGTTATACCTGGAAAGAAACGGTGTACAATGAAGCCAAGATTCACATTAGGCCAGATGACTTAGAAAATGTTGGCACAAGCAAAACAGTTCCCAAAGCCAGTTCAGCTGGAGACGTTAGGACATGCCTGGCAAGAAATGTGGAAACATGCATAACAAGAGCCTTCAAACACTCATGAAGCAAAATAGGAACTAAATGTTAGTCACAGAGTGGATGAGATTTGGGAATTAAGCAGGGGGTGTGGGTATGGAAATGGCAGCTGAATGTATTTTAAACGGTGTGAAATCCCAATCACTTATCACCAAACAGCTGAATGTATTTTAACCAGCAATAAATCCTACTCACATATTACCACTTTGCTGAATTTACTTGAACCAGCACTAACTTCCATTAACTTATCAATAAACTGCTGAATGTATTTTAACCAGCGCTAAATCCCATTCAATTATCACCACTCTGCTGAATGTATTTTAGACAGCGCAAAATCCACTCACATATTACCACTCTGCTGCCTCTATTTTAACCAGCTCTAAATTCCATTGACTTATCAACAATCTGCTGAATGTATTTTAACCAACAATAAATCAAATTCCTGGTCGGGGTATCTTATAAAATTCGTAAAGAATAAAATTAGAGAATTAGTTTACTAAATATATCCTGAATACATGTCAACGTACCGAATTTATGCTGATGAATTAAAGTTGCTGCATAAACACATTAATTTATGCGGTGAGTCAGTCCAAGATCAGACAGCAGTTAATGACTTTGGTGAAATATCGGTTACGCACAGCATTCAGAGACTCAGCCAATCCAGGAGCTTCACCCGCTCTGTCACAGGCAGCACAGCCAAGCCGGAACTTCATCCAGTGACTCAAACAACCACTAACCCGAACCAACATCTCCACAGCCACTCTTTTAATTCACGCACCCAGATATTGAAAGCCACCTCATCCAATCGGAAAGCTTCATCAGGTGACCCCCGATTCACTCAGTCTATTAGGCATTTCGTTGATATTCGCCTGACAGAATCAGAGAAATCTGCCCGGTGACCGACACCTTTCTCAGCCAATCAGGGAGCACCATTTGATGGCTAAAGGACGCAGCAACCAATCAGGAATTCATTTGGTAACTCGGGGCCGTCTTCCCCAATCAGGCAGCTGTTTCCGGTGCTTCACGGTCGTTACAGCTGATCAGCAAGTTTTATATACAGGCTGACAGAGATAAGGCACTCTTGGCTGCATGGATGACCATATCTGCAGATTGTGGCACCCGTTTAACGCGCTTGAGAAGCGGGTTTTGGAGTTAAACCGTCGGCTGGATGCACAGTGGTCCTTTTCTGAGGCGGAGACTTATATAGATAGCGTATCTTTTTTTTTACACACAGTGCAAACGAAGTGCAGGCAGAGAAGGAATGGGTAACCACAGTCAGAAGAACGGATGCAAGCAGGTAGTCAGGAAACGCATAGAGTACGTCTCATTTATGAACAGTTTCTTATTCTGTGTTGGAAAATGGTGAAAGTGTTTATTCCTATGGGGAATGCAGCCAGACCCCAGCTGCACAATCTGGGGGAGTGGAGAAAGCGAGGAACAACAATAATGTAGGGGACCAAAAGTTTGGGTCAGAGTCAGGCGTATCAGCGGCCATAGGCGTGACTCCAGGACTGTGTGTTGCTTCCCTGGAGCCAGGGTCAAGACAGGGTCATTGACCTGCTGCATGGAATTCTGAATTGGGAGGGCGAGAAGCCAAATGTCGTGGTTCACATTCGTCCTAACGGCATTTGTACAAAGAGTGATGCGGACCTGCAACAAGAATCTGGGGAGCAAGGTAGCAGCTTGAAAGGCAGGTCGACGAAGATTGTAATTTCTGGCTTAATTCCGATGCCACGTGCTATTGTGAAGAGGAATAGGCGGATAGAGGAAATGCATGTGTGACTGAAGATTTGGTGCAAGAGGACTGCTGTAGGTTCCTGGGTCACTGAGTCTGTTTCTCGTAGAGGTGGAATGTGGGGAAGTCCGGGATGTTTTATCTGAACCGGAAATGAAGCACAATTATTTTTTGGTAGGGCAGGTGGTCGGGGTGGTGAGGGGGTGGGGGCGAGGTGGGGAAGCTGGCTAGTGGAGGTTTGCTGTTGCTCTTAGTGCGTGTTTAAACTAATTTGGGAATCGCATAGGATACGCAGTGGAGGTAAAGTAGGATGTGATTTACAGGCAAGTATAGAAGATAAACCAATTCAGCCGGGAAGACAGAGAGTATATCATCAAGTTAAGGCACAAGGGAGCTTGGCAAGGATGGATGGGAGTTATTTTAATAGAAGCAGTCCTGTGACTCGGGCAGATGAATTGAGGGTGTTCATTAACACTGGGGAATACGATACTTTTCCTCCCACAGGGATCTGGTGAAGGAAAGGGCAGGGCTGGCAGCTCAATATTCTGGGTACGGAATCCTCAGTCGAGACGAGGCTGGCGTTGGGGGGAGGGAGGTCGGAATAGAGGAGTTGGTATCACAACGTTGATCAATGAATCAATTGCTGCAAAGAGGAAGGTTGATACCTTAGAAGGTTCCTCAGATGATGCCATATGGTTCGCCCTTCGATTCAAAAAGGGGCCAATAACCTTGCCAACCCCAAACAGCCAGAGAGATGGAAAGGCAGATATGTAGGCAAATCTCAGACAAGACAAAATAACAGTTTAACAATAGTCGGAGGTTTCCACTTCCCCCTATTAACCGGAATATGCAAAGTGTGGAAGGCTTAGAGGAGGCGGAATTTTCAAAATGTACCCAGGGGAGTTTTTTAATCCGGCAAATATGAATCCCAGAAGAAAGGGAGCACTGCTGGGCCTATCATTTGGGAACAAAGCTGGGCTAATGGTAGAAGTTTCAACGGGGGAGAATTTCGCTGATTATGTCCATAATTCAGTCAGATTTAAGGTAGATATTGAGAAGGATAAAATATAGCAGATATAAAGCTCCTGAATTTGGGTAAGGCATTTTTAAATAATTTAATACACGATCCTGGCAAAATGGACTGGGAGCATCCAATTGTCCAAAAAGCTGCATCAGGGCAGAGGGATACTTGCAAAAATGAAATAGAGTGTGGAGACAAAATATTCCAGAGAGCCCCGGAATTCGAGGAATGTAGCTGATTGGATGAGGAAAAACAGGAAGCTCCCCGTGGATGCCGAGGGCACAAAATAGCGGAAGCCTAGAGGAATATGGAAAGTGTGTGTGGTTACTTAAAAAAGAAAGTTAGGAGAACGAAGCGGGGGCATTGGAAAACACCGGCAGGTAAAATAAAGTCATGCTAAAAGGGGTTTTATAAGTTTGTTATGGTGCAGAGGGTAACCAGGGAAAGAGCAGGGCGCATTAGGGACAAAATTGGCCAATTGTGTGCGGACTTGGGAGACGTAGATGGGAATTTAAATGTGCACGTTGCATCTGTATTTAGTGTACAGAAGGGTGATGTAGGTATATAAACCAGGGACGGGGACTGTGATGCACTTGAACAATTTAGGAGTGCGAGGGAGGAGACATTAGATGTTTTAGCTGGCTTTGAAGTACATAAACCCCCAGTGGCAGATGAGATGTTTTCCAGGCTGCCGTGGAAGGCAAGGAAGGAGATTGTAGTGGCCCTGACATTAATTTCAATATCCAGCCTCGCCACAGGAGACTTCCTGATGACTGAATGCCAGCGAATGGGGTATCATTATTCAAAATAGGTGCCGATAAACCAGGGAGCTCTAAGCTGGTGGATCTAAAATCAGCGGTAGGGAAGCTTTTGCACAAAAAATTCGGATTGACAACAGGCTAAACCTCCGCTTGGAGAAGCGGTGATTATTCAGGGATAGTCAGCATTATTAATATGGATTGCCATTGACATTTTTCGCAGTTAGTCTAAATATTCTGGTTCAATGAATCCATACAAGGTCTCTTGCAGAATGTTGATCTAGCTTGTACACTTCATTTCCAAGAATGAGGTCCAGCAGTGCCTCCTTTCTCTTGGAACTGGAAACACACTGCAGTAGAAATATTTCCTGTGCACAATTTAGGAACTGCTAAAATCACTGTCTACATTCGAGAAATTGAACTCGCTCATTTTAAGTATTCTACAATCTTTGCAACTCACTGTAATTTCCTAGCCAAATTCTTCCACCACATCACTCCCAATTATTGATGACCTATACACCACACCAAGAAATGTAACCACGCCGATTTTGTTCCTTAGCTCTAGACAAATAGATTGTGCCATTGCCCCATTGGGTTATCCCGTCTCTCCGGCACTGCAACACTCCCTTTAAACATATCCACCAACCATCCTCCACTTCTTGCTAAACTAAATTTCCTGAATATTTTGAATCCAGGAGTATTCCAGACACAGAGCAGACCTTCATTCAACCATGTTCTTGTTATGTCCACAAAATCATACTTCCACATGGAAACCTGCTTGTGTAATTCACCAACCTTAGTTAATACAGCCAGGACATTCACACTAAAATGCCACAGCCCAGAAGTAGACTTTAATACTTTCTGATTAATGTGGCCATACCAATTAATTTTCTATTCCATACACAGGTGCCATGTATCCCTCACAATTTTCTGTATGCATTGTTTTTCATCTACGATATTGCTTCGTGGTTCCCACTTCACAATTCACGTTAGTTCAAACGCACCCCAGTAGCACAGCTAGAACGCCCACAAGAAGGTCTCTATAGGTGCAAATGTACCGGCTATTGCTGAACCCTTCTCCTCCCGAGCCAGCCTCAATGACATAAGAATCTAAAGTCATTTCTCAAGTTGCATCTTCCTCGAAACACATTCATTTTTTTTGATCTTTCTATTTCGATACTCCCTTGCACGTGACACTTGGATTAATCTAGAGATCAAAATATTTGAGGCCCTGCTTGCGAATTTCCAATCTGGATCCCTGAATTCAGACTGCAGGGCCACAGCACTCCTCCTACCCGCGCCCTTGGAACAGTTGTCTTTTATGTTGTTGAAAGCTTCCCCTTCAGAATGCATTTGTAGCCGACCACAGACCTCGATCTTGGCGCCTGGGAGGGAACACAACAGCCTGGACTGAATGGGCCACAGTAATGCTTAACTACTCCCTAACGTTAGGAACAACTAACACTAATGCTCTTCTATGCTTCCTTTTTAACCCCCTTTATAGATAATCCATCAATGATGCCATATCCCTCCCTCCTGTTCCGCTCCTCAGTGAAACCAGATTGTCATTATTACTCCGATCTGAATTCTGGTTGTAGAATATGAGGCACGCAGACTGCCTGCCACCTACCTTTCCTTATTTGAATGGTTGGTGGACATATATTCCCAATGTCAACGCATAGACATAAGCTGCAAGGTGACCACAGCTATCAGTGAAAAACCCACAAATCTGTCAGAAACCTGGATTAAGACCATCGATGCCAGCTGCCGATGTACTTCGAAAACCTGGAGCTCGATATCCTGCCTTCGATGGCACTTCCTGCAGAAATTATTATCCAAGGACACCGTGGACATTTTGGAGTTCCCACATTTCACATAACGTACACTCCAGAGGTTGGAGAAGTCTGCAATTCTTCCGTGTCTTCGTTAAGCTTATTGATGCAAATAAACCTACCCAACACGAATAAAACTTAGTAATACTAATAGATCTTTCCGCTATGAATAAAGCTTACTGATACTGCTAAATACGGATGATACTTAGCGCACCATTATTGATAATAAAATATTAGGCTCGCTAGTTACTCATTGTTAATACATAATAGTTTTACCGCTTTGAGGCTGCAAGTTGTTTTGGGTTAAATCCCTAACGTTCAATACTCATCGGCGAAGCAACTTACTCATGACCTTAGAGCGATTTTCCTCTCAACATTCGCTCCACATAATTGCCAGTCAATGACCATCTCCAAGTGGAGGGAACGTCATTATCTGCATTGGGAATTCCACGACGTTACTGTCACTGAATCCCCAACTATCAATATCCTGGAGGTTACCATTGACCACAATTGTACTGAAGTAGCCAAATAAGTACTATGGAATTTAGGCCAGTGCAGAGGTTGGAATTCTACAGAGAGTAACTCAGCCCCTCATACCACAAAGCTGGTCCACAATTTAGACTCAGGATTGCGTTGGTATAACCTGCACTTGCCTGCATGACTGCAGCTCCAACAGCACTCAGGAACCTGTACGCCGTCCAGGACAAAGAATCCCTCTTGATTGGTACCATATCTACCACCTTTAGAATACGCTCCCTCATCCACAGAAGCACAATATCAGCAGTTTTTCCATCAACTATCTGCACGGGGTCAACTCACGAAGTGACCTTCCAACCGCTCGGCCTCGAATACACATATGCACAATAACAGCAGGTACATGAGAACAGCACCACCAGGAACTTCACAACCAAGCCACTCACCATCCAGACCTGGAAATACATCGTCGCCTCTGCACTGTCCCTGGGTTAAAGTCATGAAATCGCAATAGCACTGAGAGTACACTTACACCACAAGGAGTGCGGCCATTCAAGAAAGCAGCCACTTTTGGGCAATAAAAATGTTGGTGTAGCTAGCGATTTGCATGTATGTGATAGAAGAATTAAACATAATGGCCCAGTCAACACTCTCAGATTAGCACCAACAATGTATTTTATACAGAACAATTGTTTCTCTCCAGTAACCACATGCAGGACAGTTTCAGCAGGGGATTACATACACAGAAAATCTCCCTCTAAAATTTTACCGATGAACAATCCCAGGAGAGGTATAGCATTGGGAGCGTCACAGAGCAAAGCTCCCCCTACACTGCCCCCATCAATCAATCCCTGGACTTTAACGCCACAGGCTAAATGCAGCCTAAATCTCTCTCTATACTGTCCCAAATACTCACCACCAGGATAGCAAAAGCACTGGGTTTGATGCCGAATAAAGCTCCCTCTACAATGCCCCCATCAAACACTTTCAGGAGAGGGCAACGTCCCTGACAAAAGGTCCTGATGTAGCTACATCTCAGCGCGAGTAGCATAGCATTTTAATGCAGTGTTGTTTGGCAGTGGAAGAGGTGGTGTGTTACTGGAGAATAGTAGCTCCTAGTAATGCTGGTATGATGAATGGAGTCACATTACTTTGTGGTGGAGTCTGGACGGAGTCATTATTAAGGCAGCCCACATGCATGGCAGTATCTCGGGTATGGGAGTAGTTATTAGCAATAAACAGTTCATGTATAATCATACAAGCCTCAACGCCGCCTTCTAGAGACGCCTAATGAGACTTTTCAACATGGTGGCAGCTAAATGAATGTTGCTAGAATCTCCAAATAGCTGTAATAAGTCCACGGATTCCCATGGTGTGACCGGAGATAACTTGTCAACATTGCTGGTGGAGTTAGATTTAGTTTTACAAAATGAAAACAGAAGGCACAAGAAGTTTGAAGTTTGCTAAGTTATGAAGCTTCCTTTGAGATGTAGCGGGCGAAGGACTGCAATTGGGCATGTGGAAGTCCATTGCCAGGCTGCTCAAAAGTGCAGAATCGAGGAAGATGTGCTGATCACAAAAAAGACAGTGCAAATTCACAAACAAACCGAAGAAATGAAAAAGGATGACAGATTTATCCATTTTTGGGGGATATCCACTTTGATGAGGAGAAACAGCTGAGAGAGGCAGAGTCCACAGACCTGGCCAAATCACTAAAGGCTGAGCAAAATGCAAAATGAAGCTGTAGGTATGTTTTAAAGTAGGCAGCAGACTCAGGGCTTAGCACATCAAGTGGGCAGCTGGATAAAGCTGTAACAACAGCTGGCAGCGTTCAACCAGGTGGCGCGGCTGAAGTGAACGTAGTTTTTGTTTATACAATTAATGCCGTTAATTTTAACGACAGGCAGAGTAGAGAGAAACCTGAAGCATTTTTTAAAAATGGTCCTTTCATTAGAACCCTGTGTTCTTGCTTTTGAAAAATGAATGTGGGGTTAACAGGCCTAACCTTTTGAACAAAAATGCAATGGACATAGAGCAATACCGCCGAATACTAAAAAGTATGGAAATTCACAGCCGGGTAACTAACAGCTGCAGAGCCATCCTGAAGTGGACAAAAAATGGATGTGGCACAGACAGCCTTAAATGCGCAACGGCATTTAAAATAATGAAATCAGGAAATGAAAACAAAATGGCCATGGTTAGGAAATTCCAACAGAGCCCCACTTTTGTTTCTGCAAGGGCTGAAAGGATATTGTTCTTTATTTAAATTATTGGATGGATCAGGTCTAAGCACAATATCTGGAGACGTCCAGGCCAGCACTACCTTTACACTCATTTGCTGATCTTTCACGCCCAATGTAGTTCATCAACCATCTTCAAATGAAACATTAAATGCCGATCATGAATCTTTGAAACATCAAGTTGAGTACTCTGTAGAACCTTACAAGGTGCTTTGAACACCCTTATCAAACTAACAAACGGCGAAATGACGTCCTTGAACAGGATATATGAGGCACCATAAAGGTCAAAACTTCCTGGAAATCCCAGGAATCTATCTTTATGGGGAGCCTGAGGCATGATTCTTAATTTATTTCCCTTTCAAATACACATAATTGCTTCCAGGATTGTACAAACAGCTGGTAGTTAGCCAGAGGGGAATCAATATAAATAGCGATGTGGCACTTGGAGGAGAAAAATCAGCAAAAAAAATAAGATATTGCTTGTCTCAAAGCTGATCTGGATGATTGGAAGTGTCAGATTCAGGCTGGGCATGTAGATTTAAAAAAGCACCGCACAACGCAGTCTTCAATGAGCCAGACTTTTCGAGGCCTGAACAAACAGAAATTTGAGGTCAAGTAAAGGGAGAAGGGGGGTATAAGCACCCTCAATTCCACAGTAGGCAAATCAAACGGAGAGTTAGAAAATCTCATCCATATATACAGCCAGGCAAAACAGTAGAGAGTAAACAGACTCAAAGAAGTTGCGAAAATGAAGGGCTCTCTGCAGGATGAACCAATATTCGTTAAAAAATCATCTAAAAACAAGATGTTGAATATTATTTGAGGGGGAAAAAAAGCTGCATTGGAACTATCAGCAGCATCAAAGGAACGTGCTGAAGCTCAGGGTGAGTTGTCGTTCGTTGGCCAAGAAAATAAATAGTCGGAACACAGCTAATTATCCGGCGTGTTCACAAAGCAAAATTGAGGGCTTTACTCTTCAGCAGCATTAATGCAATAAAATCTCACCTAAACAGTAGAAGGGAGGAAGAGCAGAGGAAAATCGAGGAGACCCTGCTGAATACAAGGAAAGTGAAGATGAAGCAATACAAGCTTCACAGCGCGAAGGGAAGCCTCGTGATAGTGCACCAACTCTGGGGAGGCAGAAGGCTGTTTGTGTTTTTGGTTTGGATATGACTCTGCTTCTGCAATGTTTCTTTTTCTCAGTACTTCGGACTTAACAGACTCTGAATGTGAATAGCTAAAAGAGCGCCAGTTCATTCAACTCACTGGGCAGTGCCACGTGTTTTCGCTGGACCAATACTGACATTGCCATTCTGTGATCTTTGGGTACCAGACGCTACTGCACCAGCATCAGTAAAAGTGTCCTCCGTGCAACGGATGAGAGAATTTCTCATAGTTGCAAGTATCTCAGTAACAGAACAATGACTATCCTGATATAGGGAGAATGCATAGAAACTAGGCTGTAATTGTTCGCTAAAGCTCGGATACTCTTTGAATTGCATTATCATGAGAGTTCCTGATAACTTCCTTTGTCCCCATCCGCACTGGGAGAATTATTTAACATAAAAGCAAATTGCTGCAGATGCTGGGTAGGCGAAAAGCAGAAGATGTTGGAAAAACTCAGCAGGTCTAGTAACATGCGTAGAGATAGAAATAAAGTTAGCTTTTCGAGTCGGTATGACTCTTCTTCAGAGGATTAAGTAAAGAATGTCTTATCATCTATCACAGATAATACATATTTATATTACAATGATATTTAAATTGGTGTCTGCATAGCGAATCTGATGTTTCAGGTTTTCAACTTGCACTCATCAGTATGGTTCACCAGATAAACAAACGGTGAAGTGAACAACAATTTATACCACATGAGAAGAGAGTGAACATGGGTGCGTAATTGGACTCTGATTGGTAGAGTTAACAGCTGGTACAGTTAGGATTTCTGTGCTGCATTTTCCATGCCAACGCCTCTACAATCAGAGATTCCACTTCCCAACGAATCAGCACTCTCTTTTCTGGTCTGAGGAAAGATTGGATAGCATAGGGTTGGTATCCTTGGAACAACAGCGATTGGAATAGGGGGAACTACAGGACTGTGAGGGGCCTGGATAGAGTAGGTAGGAAGGGCCGAATTACTATTGCAGAGGGACCAATGGCAAGGGGGAAAAGTGGCAATACGCCGGGTGGCTCGTGTTTCGGGTGCCACAGAAACGATGGGCAGAGTGGCCTCATGATATGCGGTAAGTTCTCTACTACTCTGCTTTCACTTCGGATGCAGCCTATTAGGAGCATCATACAGTTTTGTATCCTGCGCTTATTTTCTCACATAGCCTCGGCAATGCTAAAATTGATGCAAACAGAAAAACAGCCAACACTCTCCCTCCTATTTGCCTATGTTTTTAATCATCCAACTTTGTCCAGAGATCTCATCTCTGCCTCCGATCTGAAGCGAACATTGTTCTCACTCTATGAAAATAAAACATGCTCTTTATTTTAAAGGCTGATATGTTACAACATGTGACACAATGTATAACATACAGCTATCTTAAGCACATGGAATGCAAATATCAAGCGGTATATCAATGACGTGAAATTGGTTTCAGTGTGGAGCTAGTGTTAACGCAAGGGGCTCGAGGCAATGGATATATCGGGGAAAGTAGAGGCTAAAAAGGCAGTGACCTGGGCAGCTTGGTACTGAGATAGTAAGGCAGGTGGTCTTCTTCACACACAGTGCAATAATGTGCTGCAAAATGCTCATTCTGCTTATTGACGTATTCTAGCAGACTATTTCTCTCACTGAACAGTAAGACAGTTAAAGATAATTAAAATTAATAAAAAAATATATTTCTCTTTTACACTGAAGTATGAGAGTACGAAGAGTAATAAGGACACGAAACGTTAACTCTGTTGTTTCTCTCTCTACTGATGCTGTTGGACCTGTTGACATTCCCCAGCACTTTCGGTTTTGTTGCTGATTTCATATGTTGGTAATCGTCCAACTTTTTTCCGTTCAGGTGGTCTTACTGGTGCTTGCTGATAGGGAGAGTCTATTCTTCCCAGTCTCTCGTAAACAAGTGGCCCTCCTTTTTTAAAGGCTGACATTTTCTGATTTGTGACAAGCGGTTTCACAACCGTTGCTCACAGGAATGCATAAGGAGGCTGACTCAGAAGCGACTCAGGATTCACTGTGGAACTGAGCAACATAAATGGTGTTAACTCCGGGAGCTTTAGACCCGGCATCTTGGGGAGATAGAAAATTAATTACATTATTCTGACTCAAATTAAATTATTTATTATGATGCGCATTGTGAGTTGGAAAAGTGGTTAAAATTCACTTCCAACACACAACACAACACAGCACAATGATGCTCTGCAAAAAAAAAATGTTCAGTGCATCTTTGCATAATAGCACTGTCACTGATATAATCATTCAGAGTGCAAGGCACTTTTTCACCTGTTTAAATCCTACCGTGTAATCTCATCTGAAAGACGGAAGATGTGGTTGACAGCTCCATGAAGCGGCTCATAATCAGCAGAAATCTGCTCTCTCTCTCTCCCTTTGTGTAACACCAGGTCCAATCAGCTCCTGACCTCATTAAAGGCTTGCAGCACTGTTTCAACCGGGGACAAAATAGCTGAACTCAAGGGATCAGGCGCGAGTCATTGACATGAAAGCACCACGTGAACGAATGAGGCAGCAAGGAGCCCGAGCAAAACTCGTATTCATTGGAAAAAGGAGCGGCTTGGGGTCTGTGGTGAGGTGGTGGGGGGGGTGGGGGGTGGGGGGGGGGGGAGGGGTGGGGAAGGTGTGTGTGTGATGGGGGTGGGGGGGGTGGGGGTTATTGGTGGTTGTGGGAGCGGGTGGTGAGGCAGGCGGAAAGAAGTTTGCATTGTTTGGATCATTCCTAGCAGAACGGAAGGCCGTTGTATGAGATCACGCATCTCAGTACCAGGATATTGCTGCAGGGGATCCTCAGAGTGGTTTGCATGGCCCAACCGTCTTCAGCTGCTTCATCAATAATCTTCCCACCATCATCACCATTAAGTTGGAATATTCCTGGATGACTGCACAATGCTCCACACCTCCTCTGTATTTGCAGAACGTGTTCATATGGAATAATATGGACGACTTTCAAGCTTGGGTTGGTAGCTGGCAATTAGCATTCGCGCCATACAAATATCAGGCAATCAATGTTACCAGGCACCGTAAGGTCTCCTAACACTGTCCCATGAAGCTATCTCGCGATCAGATCTAATATATGTGAGTGCATAGACATTAATGTGGTTGAATGTCAACTTCCCTTTGGAATGGCTGGCAAAGCGCTAAACTTAATAGGACAAGTAATGTTGGTCTTATCAGAGACGCCCAGATCCCCCGAGATAATAAATAAATAATTAAAAATCCCAGAGACTCAGTTTAATGCTCCATCAGAGTGTTACGATCCATTGACACTGCCCAATCGAATGTGACAGGAGAATGTGCTTTTCCCTAAACGCTGCACAATCAATCGGGTCGATATTCAGGTCTCTAAGCACAGCCAGATCAGCCCTCCCATTTGAGAGGGAAGAACTAATAAACGCTTTCCGCTCAACATTCCCTGCAATAAGAAGGTCACGGCCCCAGAATAATCTCCAAGCAAACGCACTAAACTAAGATGGCATACATTTCATTCAACACTGATCAGTCATTCCCTACCGGAGACAACGTGTAAAACCCATCTAATTCTGACCAATTAAACCGCCTTGCGGTGAAGAACAGTCTTACCAATGCATCCTGGGACAGGTGAAGTCACTGTGAGAGAGTTCAGTGAGAAACTGAAAACTACAGTAGAAAGATAAAGTTATGGGTTAAATGGATCACAAGGCAAAATTGAGCAAATGTGGCAGAGAGCGGCTGAAAAAGACAGCAATGCAGCAGTGAGGAGAGAGGAAGGATGATTGGTCAGGGAGGGGTGGAGTAAACTGTGTCCCAGTGCAAGAGGGAGCAGGGAGACGGGATTCCCGCAGGCATAGGCCAGGGGAGTGCTCACAGAGTAAAACCCTCAGTGAAGAGTACTATGGAGCGAATGAACAAAGTGAACTGATATAGCTGGGGCACTATCATGGTTTGGGCAGTTGAGTGATGGTTACTTAAGCACTTACAATCACAGAGAGCTAGCTGATAAGCATGACCTTTACTGTTGGACCGAATGAAATGCACTGGAATATTTGTAAAAATAGAAAGCTGAGCAACCAGGAAGGGATTATACAGCGTGTGGTCAAAACTCATGCCAATGTGAATTTGAGGATTTTTTTGTTGTTCTGCATATCCTAAGTTCTCAAGGGGGCCGCATTGTCTTGGCACCATCTCACTAAAGACACTTTCAAGGGTAATTCACTGGTATAAGAGCAGTGACCGGATCCTAGGCTCGTATTCCACTCCACAGGTGATTGACTCGAATTATACACAATTCTCCTCATGCCTCTTGCATTGCCACGTGACTCATAGGCCCAGCCCTTTCCCTGTGTGTCGATTCCAAAGCTGTTTTAATCAGGGACCGGGAACGACAGGTGCAATTTTAAGTACAGTTTTTAATGAGTGCTTTTCAGCGTTAGGATGATAGTGCACTTGAACTGTGAGGGTGTGATTTTTAGTCAGCAGCTGTAAAACATCAGGGATTAAGCTGAGCAGAAATGCCTGTGGAGCAAAACAATGCACATAATTAAAACAATACTAACCTGCCGGATAACTGCAATATCATTCTATAAACATGCGCACCCTCTCTCCATGGTCAATAGATCAGACCAGTAGTGCAATGCCCAAATCGGATTGAATATTCCACATGTGGAGTATTCAGTGCTCAGTATTACCGAATCACAAATTTAATCTCTCCATGTTCCAGAACTTTTTGCTCAAAGAGCAACATGAAATTACCACAGTCTGTTGCAGATATGACGGAGCCCATTCTGCCTGGTGTGTCGTTTTTGGCTTTCAGGACGAGCTGCTAAATTATTCGCAGCTCTTGCCCGTCCTCCCCAACCACCAACCCCCTTTACTCCCCCCTAACCCCACCCCACCCCCGCATTTTATCTCAACACTGGCTGTTTGATGAATGAGCTCTAATGTATAAGAGCATAGTAATTAAAATAATAATAATTGCAATAATATTAATAATTATTATTATTATACATTCAGGAGCAGGGCGCGTAGCCCCTGAAGTCTGCTCTGCCATTCATGCCTGATATTATTTTAATCTCAATTCCACTTACCTGCCTGTTCACCATTACCCTTGACACCTTGATTGTTTCAAATTCTGCCTATTTCAGCCATCAATGTCCTTGAGTACAGGGGCAAGGATTCATTACTGCAGCTGGAAAGGCCCACAGTGAGACAACAACTGGAGTATTGTGTGTAGTTTTACTCTCCTTAGCTAATAAAACACATGCTTACCATAGGGGGACTGCAGCGAAAGTTCGTTGGAATGATTCCTTGGAATACAGGATTGTCCTAAGAGGGCAGTCTGGGCCGACTAGGCCTGTACTCACTGGAATTTAGAAGACAGAGAGGGAATCTCATTGACACATAAACAATTATGACAGGGCTGGAAAGACTGGATGAACGGATGATGCATCCTCTGGCTGGGGGTGATTTAGGTCAAGCGGTCAAAGTCTCAGGATACAGGGTGGGCCATTTAGAACTGAGGTGAGGAGAAACCTCTTCTCTCCGATGTTTGTGAACGTGTGCAATTCTCTACCACAGAAGGCTATGGAGGCCAACGCACTGAATATATTAATGGAGGAGATAGACAGGTTTCACTTCTCTAAAGATGTCAAAAGTGTGTGGCGAAAGAGTGGTAGCACGGCGTTGAGGTAATTGGTCATGCATGATCACATCGAATGTTGGAGCAGGCTTGAAGGGACGAATGACCGTTTCCAGCTCTTATTCTCTATGTTTCTGAGGTGTAATGACGGTCTCTGCAGCTCTCTGGAATGGATAATGGTAACAAATCAGCACCATCTGTGAGGAGAACATGCTCCTGGGCGTAATCAGTTATAGACGCCCTCTGATTCCCAATCGACGCTCCATTTCTTCTAGAATCCCCCATGAGGGGAACATTCACACACTATCCACCTCCTTAACTCCCATCAAGATTACGAAACGATTTCAAAGCGTTTCCTCGTATTCTTCCACACCCCCATGAGTATCGAGCTAAGCTGATCATTCGAAGAATAAAAAATATTGAACCTATTATGGAGTAGTTCCAATTCAGTTATATTATTCCTCACATAATGTGATCAATATTGCCTGAAAAACGCTCATTCGCATTCTGCGCCGTTGCCCCGATACATCCCTACACTTATAATCCAACCGTTTTCAATAAAGGTGAACATTCAGTTTCCCTCCGGTAGCTGTTTCACCTGCAGACGAATGCTTTGTGTCTCATGTAAGAGGAAATTCGGATCTCTCCATGCCGCAGCATTGTACAATCGCTATCCATTGAAACCCTATTTTTTTTAGAGCGAGTTGTTAACCACCCTTCGGGCAATGGAACTGGCCTGTTTTTATTTATACTCTCCGGTGAATAGCAAGAAACCACCACGTGATGAAAGCCCTGATCCCACGAAGAATCCCGCTAAATCTCATCAGCTTGTACCCTTAATACGTCCCAGTTTTATCTACTTGTCCATTGGCCTTTAGTTACTTATGTACATGCGTTCATATTGGGCTCCTCAATAACCACCCCCCCGCCACCCACCACCCACCCCCGCTTCCCTCCGTGTGTAAAAATAAAGATATACAAAAATTTCTTTGAAATTGGGTAAGGGTGGATGATTTTCCTGTATCTCACAATGAGCCCCGAATCATTTGAAGAATGTTAATGTAAACGGATGCTTACGGACACCGTGCTCCCGCATCGTTAGAAGATGTTGCAAGACGGCGCTGAGACTTATCCAGAAGAGAGTCGATGATTTGACGAGGATTCTCTGCCCTGCCAGCTGCTGTTGCTGGAAACATACAGCAATGTTTGTGGCTTAAACACTGGTTTTACATTTCTGCACCAACAAAATAAAGTGACCTTCACAAGGCGACTTTCAACGTAGCGAAATGAAACTAAAGAGGCGACACGGGTGTCTGATCAGTCATGCCTCAGCTAAATAAACACCTGGGTCGAGTACACCTGAAGTGTTTCTGCCATGTATTTGCCTATAACTTGGAGCAAGTCAGGGTAGGCTAAGGGCAACATTGCCTTGGGCTGAAAGAAAGATATAAAAAAGGGGAGGTGGGGGTCTGGGGTGTGGTGGGGTGTGGGTGTGGTGGTGTTTTGGGAGGCAGGGGATCAAGCAAATTGTATGTTATCCCTTGAATTTTGAACATTCAGAAATAACCTACCCGCCATTTTCACGGTATTAACTAGAGCTGAAATGGAGGATTGACAAAAATAAATGAATAAATAAATAGATCTGCTTGTTGGACATTTTAGCACGGTGGGGCTTTTTGGGGATGTTCGTTGGGTGGGTGGGTACAAAAGGTAAATAAAAAACTAGGCCTGAACTTCTCTGATTGAAATAAAAGGAAATGTCATTTAAATGTTAAGAGTTCGATAAAGGGAAGGTTGTTGATGTTGTCTATAAGGTTTTTCAAAATTAATTTAATACAGTGCCACACAACAGACCTGTGAGCGAAATTCCAGGCCATGGAATAAAAAGGAAAGTAGGCAATTAAATATGGAATTGGCTGATTGAAAGGAAACAGAGAGGAGCGATAGATGGCTGTTTTTCAGATTGGTGGAAGGTTTGGAGTTCCTCAGAGATCAGTTCTGGGGCCCCCTTGCTCTGCCTGGTATATATTAATGGCCCAGAATCTGGTGGGCAGGGCATGATTTCAAATTTACACATGATATGGAGATTGAACTTGTTGTCAACTGTGATGGGGACAATCTTGAACTTGAAATGGACATAGACGTGCTCGAGGATTGTGCATAGAAGAGACAGATAAAGTTCATTGCAGAGAGAGTGAGATGATCCGTTTCATCAGGAATGTTATGGTGAGACGGTATGAAATGAAGGGAGAGCTTCTAAAGGAGATGCATGAAAATAGGAATCTCAGTGTATTCGTACATAGGTTTTTTGAAGGTGGCAGGGTGTGTTGACAGCACAGTTCGTAAATCATATACTATCTTAGGCTTTATTAATAGGGGCATTGTGTACAAGAGTAAGGCGATCATGTTGAACTTGGATAATACAATAATTAGGCCTCATATGGATTGCAGGTCCAGTTTCGGGCACTGTACTTGCGGAAGGATGTGAAGACAATATATCGAGTACGGAGGAGATTCACAAGAAGTATCCCCGGGATGTAGAAATGTAGCTATGAAGATTGAAGAAAAATTTCCATTGAAGAAAAGAAAGAGAGGAGTGGAGACTTGGTTGAGGTATTCAAGATCTTGAGGAGTATGAACAGGGTAAATAGTGAGGAAATGTTCCCACCTAAGTGAGCATCAAGAACTAGATGGCACATATTCAAAACGATTAGCAAAACGTGCAGAAAGGACGGGAGGGAAATTGTTTTTTTTTCGGCCAGCTTGCATTTGGCATCCGGAACAAACTTCCTGGAATTTGCTAGATACAATTCCGATCGAGGTTTTCAAAAGGGAATTGGATTCTTACCTGAAAACAGAGAATATAGAAGGTTACACGGATAATGCAAGGGATAGGGGATTATGCGGAATGCTCTTTCAGATAGCCAGAGAGAAATCGATTTGCCGAATAGCCTCCTCCTGCACTGTAAAGGTACTGTAATGTTGTGAAGAGAGATCTTCCAAAAATGGGAATTTGCGCTTGAACAATTATTACAATTGAGGTGTAGATTCGCAGCTTTGTCAACCATATGTCCAGAGGGTTAGGGGGACAAGGGGTGAGAGTTATGAACCACGGAAAAGATAAAGCGCAGAAGGATCCTATTCAGCGCACGGTGTCTGCACCGGCCATGGAAAGAGAAAAATAAATCAACCAGTAGCTCATTTTAAACCCCAGTTTCCCGCACCTGTTCCGTAGCAATTCAGGTTACAGCGTTTCAGGTACCATTTAATTGAGTTGAAGGTTTCAGGTTCAACCACCAGTTTAGGCAGTGAATCCCAGGCACCCAGTATCCTCTGGGTGAAATGTATTTTCTTTGTGTCACCCTAATCCCACAGACCCCGCCACACCGCACGCCACGTTTAATGACCTGGCAACATTCCTGTAAATCCGTTCTGCACTGTCTCAGAACTCTGTTGTCCTTCCTATAATGTGGTGACCGGAATTCTACACAAAATTCCAGCTGCGGCCTAACCAGCTTTTTGGACAATTCCAACATTGCATCTCTGCTTTTGTATTCAACACCTCATCCAATAAAGGGAACATTCCATCTGCGTTCTTTACCACCTTATCCACGTGCCCTGCAACATTGGAGGACCTGTGGATAAGCACTCCCAGGTCTTCACTTCCTCAGCCACTATCAATAAGTTCCTGTTTATTGAGTATCCCCTTGCTTGGGTTGCCCTCACCAAATGCATTAGCTCACCCTTTTTCTGGATTAATTTCTATTTGGCAACTTTCTGCCTACTCATTCAAACCATTGATAGCTTCCTGGAGGCAGCACTTTTCCAAATTACTACTAAATGCAGGGCCAATTATTGGTTCCTCTGCAAATTTCCCGATCGCACATTTAAGTGCAAATCATTGATATATCCAACAAACAGCAAGAGCCCCAACACTGAGCGCATTGAAATCCACTGGGAACCGCGTTCCATTTGCAAAAACAGCCATCGGCCATTGCAATTTGTCGCCTGTCAATGAGACAACTTTGGATCGAGATTGACACCTTCCCCCGTATCCAATGGGATCACACTTGTTTGACCAGTCTGTCATGCGGGGCCTTGTCAAGTGCCTTGGGAATATCCTTGTTTATAACATCCGGTGAACTGCTCTCATCAATCCGACTTGTTACTTCGTGAAAAATGTCTATTAATTTGGTATGGCACTATCATCAATTGAGAAAACCATTCTGACTATCCGTAATCAATCTCTTCCTTTCAAAGTGACAATATATCCTGCATCTCACAATTGATACCAATTATTTGCCCACCAGTGAAGACATACTAATTGGTTTATAATTTTATGGCCGCTCCCACACAAACTATTTCAAAATTTGGTACAGCCCTTGCAGTCTCCCAATCCTCTTCTACCTTGCTTGTATCTAGTGAGGATTGGAAAGTAGTCTTAAGGGCATTCGTTATTTCCTCCCTGGTTTCCTTTAACAGCCTGGCATATAATCCATCTGGCCCTGGTAATTTATCGAACTTCAGTGAAGCCAGTCCTTCAGTGCGCCCTCTCTAACTATGCTTATTGCATGTAAGCTTTCACATGTCTTCACCTTAAGTAGAATGTCTGCATCATCCCTCTCCTTAGTGAAGACAGAGAAAAAGTACACATTTGGGACCCTGCCCACATCTTCAGCATCAACCCACAAGTTTCCATGGAGGCCTCGGTTAGGCCGGACCGTGTCCTCAGTTATTCTCTTGTTCCTAATCTACTGATAAAGAATAATGGAGTTTTCTTTGATTTTACTTGCCAAATTTTATTGTTACCACATTGTTGCTTTCCTACTTTCCTTTTTTAACCTCGCACCTGTATGTCCTATACTTCTATAGGCTGTCTACAGTTTTACTCTGCTTGTGCCTGTCACAGGGCCTTTTTTATCTGCTTTATCTTAAACCACAATCGTCTAGATAAATTTAGGTCATTGAATGAGGACAGAGATTTGAACGGATGAATGGGCTACTCGTGTTCGTATTTCTTTACGTGAGATACACAGAGATGGTAGTGCCAACAGCGGAGGCTTATTAGAGAATGGGATGAAGCGGAACACAGAGAACACCGGATGGCAAACCCTCCATTTCTGCTCCTTGGTTTCTGGCCTCTTGAGCACCATCATTATTAACTGCTCCAACATTAGTTACCAACTGCTTATATTCTAAACATCTGTATCCCTTTCCCAAGCCTTCGTGTCTCTTCAATTGTCTCTGTTCCTTAAAATCACCCCGTTGGACCGAAGCCTCATTAGCCTGTGCTCACACCTCCTTATGTGAAGTGGTGTTAAATAACTGTTTGATATCATTGCTGTCAATCGCTGCGATGAGTTTGTGTTCTAAATGGTGCTCTATAACTAATGGTTATCATTATCATACACATTTTTCATGGCTGACCAATGGTTAACAGCATGAGGCAAAACCTCAAACAGAAGTTAAACACTATGCATATTGGGAATCTGATTCGCCTCCTTTGCCAGCAGACGCAGGCCCCAAGGCATGATGAATATAATCATAGATTCACAGAGGTTTAAGGGACAGTAAAAGGCCCTTCGGCCCATCGGGCCTGCGCCATTCAATCACCCAACTATTCTAATCCAATTTTGCACCACTAGGCCCATGGCCTTGATGTGGCATCGAATGTGCACATGTCAATCTCAACATGTTTGTGATTGTACAGTGTTCTGTCGGCATCCATGAACTTTGATTGTATAATAATAACCTATGTCCTTCCATGAGATTTGTGTGTATAATAATAAACTGTGGACTTCCATGAACTTTGATTGTATAATAATAACCTATGTGCTTCCATGAGCTTTGTGTGTATAACAATAAATTGTGGACTTCCATGAACTTTGATTGTATAATAATAAACTGTTGGCACGCGTGGGCTTTGACAGATCTTAGACGATAGGAACTGTGACTCACCTCGAGCAATGGAGATGTAGCTTGATATAATCTGCTCAAAAGCGATCAGATCTCCTTCCTCTGCCTGGTCGAGGAGACAGACGAGATTTTGTCGACGAGTCTTTGCATTGTCCCGGTCGCCACTGGAGATAATTCCTGTAAGTGAAATGAAGAGCAGTCACAGAATCCACTGCCAAACGTTCGCACTGTGGAGTTAGAATTTGAAAACTGCTTGAGATCGGAGACCGAGGACTGGGCATTTCATTGACTGGGGAGTGTGCCACGGAGGTGATGTGCAAGGTACATCACGACATGTCTGCCAATAGCGAAGTGATGATCATCAAAAATGTACAATGACCTGGATATGGAGGATTGCCAGGAGCCAGGAGTGCTTGAATGCCTGGAGGATTGAAATGACAGAGCGATTTGCTAATAGCATATATGAAAATGTTAAAGTTCTGTATCCCTATCCAGTGAATGACTGTGGATCCCAGGTTAATGGTGGAATGTGGACTTCATACGAGCAGGAAACTTTATCACTCAACTGAACAGTTACAATCTATCTGCAGAACTCACGTTGAACGTCCTTTCTGAAGACTAAGAACTGATTAAAGAAGAAGGCGAGCAGATTGTCATCACACCGGTCGAGGAGATCACTGATCCTCTGCCGTGAATTCTTCAGACCTCCAGAGACCTTAACTAGAAATAAGAGAGAAGCATTTGTCAGAGTGCATGAGGTCATTCACTCCAGCAGACAATACCGAATAGAAACGGGGAAGGAGGGAAGTAAATTTGGAAGAAATGAATGATGTAAGGTAGTGAATGCTGGGAAGAGGGATGAAATTTAAGGGGGGAAGGAAGAAGGAAAGTTCTTGGAAGTACATAGAATATAGAGCGCCGTAATTGCTCACCTAGCCAAGTTAACGAGGGGTGGTGTTTAGACTTCACCCAAGTCTCATCCCATTCTCGCTTCTCATCTCAGCCTCGCATCCCATATTTCCAATCACCTTTATACAAGTGCTCTCCCAGTGTCACTTTAAACTGCCTGCCAGAAACATTTCCTGTGCTCATGCGTTACACAGTACACCCACTTACTCAATGAAGAAATGAGTCCTTCTCTAAGCATCAGTCAATAATGATTATGGATAGGGAGATAATTCCTTTCCACGGCAATTGAGTGCATTCACTCCAATTCAACCCTGTCCTAACCATTCATAAACTTAAAGGATTCATCCTCTTAAAAGTCAACGCAAAATAATCTCTAACTTTATTACAATAGTCACCACCTGCTCAATACTATAGAATTTTGCAAAGGTTACTATACAGAAAGAGGCCACTTGGGTCACCGTGTCTGCACCAGCTGGAAAACGAGCCGTCTCGCCTCATCCAGCATTTGTTATGTAACCATGCAGCCAACAACACTTCATGTGCGTATCCACACCCTTTTTAAGTGAGATGAGCGGTTCTGCCTCGACTACACTTTCTGGCAATGAGTTGCGGAACCCTGCATCCCACTGTCTGAAACAAAAAAATCTCAACTCCCTTTCCATTTTTTAACACAGATCAACTAAAATCTATGCCACCTAATCACTGCTCTCTCTGGTAAAGGAAATTTCTCCTTCATATCTTATTGAGCCAGGCCCCTAATAATTCTGTACATCTCAACCAATTCACCCCTTGGCTCCGCTGTTTGATGGAGAACAATCACAGCCGATCCATTCTTTCTGCACAGCTGCAGTTTTCCAGTCCGATCCCCAAAAGCCTCCACCGTATCTTCTCCAATACAATCAGATCTTTGTTGTAATACGGTAACCAGCGCTGCACTCAGGAATCATGTATGCCTGATTAATGATTTGCACAGATGCAGTATATGCGCCATGCTTGTCTGTTCTATACCTCAGTTAAGAAATAAAAGGATTCCATAGGCCCTCTTAAACACTTTGTAAACCTGCCATGCTATTCAGGAACACGTGGGGAATCACTGCAAGGATTTAGGAAGAAAGGAAGGATTGAAGAATGGGTGGAGGCATAAAATGTATAAAGGAAGAGACGACAATTAAAGCCTCCAAAATTGGAATCAAAATTAAGCAAATGTTTCAGCTCTATTATTCTTAGCCAAGCAACAAATAAATTCAAGGAAACCATAACTTAGAGCGATAGTGTCGGCCTTACAGGTGATGAAGTCTCTGAAGGTTAACATGTGCCTCAAGACGAATTGAAGATTCGGATTGTCGAACGTATTCAAAATGTCCTCAATCTTCCCGCGAGGGTTTTCATCACTCATGGACGCCATTGCTGAAAAGACAGATCAACATTTCTCGGTCCCTGATTGGTCAAACCAGACATCAGATGCGACCTAAACAGTGATAACACAAGTGGTGCCATGAAACAATGGATCTCCCCGCAGCTGGGAGTCAGAATGATCAATGTCTGCGGGAGAATCATTTGTTATCCCTAAAAACCTGCAATTACGTAGCGCCCGTCAGGATTACAGTTCGCCCTAAATGTTTTCACAGCCTGATAATTATATTTTAGAAAATGCCGCACTCTCTGTTGAAAAGTAGATATTGTGGCGCCCAATCAGTACACAGAAAATATCTTCATATTTCAGTAATGTTCACTTATGCGGAAAGCATTCGGTCCAGGACAGTAGGGGTATTCAAACCCAATGCCATTGTTAAAACACCGACCATCAAGATCTTGGGAGGCAACATTGATCAGAAACTGAACTGGACCAGACATATAAATGATTAGGTTACAAGAGCAGGCCAAGGCTGGTAATCCCGCTGGAAACCTACCGCCTGATTCTCCAATCCCAGCCCAACACCGACAAGGCAAAAGTCAGGGGTGTGATGGAATATTCTCCACTTCTCCAGAAGAGCACTGCTACAACAACAATCAAGAAGCCACCATCCAGGACAAAGCAGCCTGTTTGAATGTCACCCTACCCACAAACATTAATTCCCCCACCACTGACGCACAGCAGTAGCAGTTTGTACGATCCATAACATGCACTGCAGGAACTCACCAAGGCTCCTTAAATAGTACCTTCAACATCCACGACCACGACCATCTAGAAGGAGAAGGGCAGCAGATATATGGCAACACCACCACCTGGAAGTTCCCCTCCAAGATACAGGCCATCCTGACTTGTAATTATATCATCATTCCTTCACTGTCACTGAGTCAAAATCCTGGAACTCCCACCCTCACAGTTCTGTGGGTGCACCTACACTACAGGGACTGCTGTGATTCAAGAAGGCAGCTCAACACCACATTCTCAAGGGATAATTAGGGTTTTCAGCAAACGCTCGTCTAATCAGCGCCCACATCCTTTGAATGAGTGATTAATAAGAACAACAACACCCTGTGTTTCGCCGAATGCATCTGAGGAATGTTTTACACCTTCATGCTGATGGGTGAGCAATGAGGTGAGTTAGTGAGTGATAGACGGAGTGGGAGGCCAGGGGAGTGAAGGAATGAGGGAGAAATGAATTGAATTCAGGTCTGATGGAAACAGTGAAACTGAATCACAATAAAATAAGCTCCAGTTCCCTGATTCAAAGCTGTTGCAAATCACTAAGTCAATTGACCTTATAGAATTCAAAGTCCAGTGCATAATCGTTTTTTCAGTGATAACGGCAATATATGTTTTTTCTTCGTGCTCTGTAATATTGGTTAAGGTTTTTCATTATATTACAACTGTGTAAATAAAATGTCGACAAAAGTCTCGACTCTAAGGAGGAATATCGAGCGATGAAGTCACACTCGAGGAACTTGAGCCCAATACTCCTTGCCTGCACTTTTTGTTTAGCAGCACTAACAGAGAGCTACACTGTCAGAGGGTGAGCAACCAGGGAGCGCTGTACTATCGGAGTGTCAGTGCTGAGTGAGTTCTGCACGGTTGGATGTTCAGTATTCAAGGAGCGCTGCACTGTCAGAGGGTCAGTATTGATGGATGCTGCGCTGTCGGAGGGTCAGTACTGAGGGAGTGCTGCTCTCTCGAAAGGTCAGTACTAAGGGAGCGCTGCACTGTCGGGTTTCAGTACTGAGCGAGTGCTGCACTGTTAGAGGGTCAGTTTTGAGGCAGCGTTGCACTGCTGGGGATCAGTACTTATAGAGTGCTGCACTTTTTGAGGCTCTGTGCTGAGAGAGTGTTGCAATTTCGGAAGGGATCTATTAAGGCAGTTTTGCATTGTCAACCTTCTGTATTGAGGTCGTGCTGCATTGTCGGAGGGCCAGATCATAATGAGCTCCGCACTTTTGGACGGGCTGTTCTGACAGATAAAACATAGCTTCTTGATCAGTAATGAGCGGACATTCGTTCGCCAAAAGTGCAGAAGAACTCTGCGTTACTCCAGGTTTCGGTGATAGGTGAGGGCTGCACTGTTCTATATCCCATCATTCGAATGGAAACAGTTTTTTTTAAAAAGAGCATTCGTGTTCGCTCACATTTTCGAAACACTCGACTCTAAACACCTGGATAGACAAGAGCAGCAACACTTCAGCAACTCATCGGGGCTGTGGGGCTGGTGGTGGGAATTGAGATTTGCACTCACGCTCACAGAGCGAAAATGAATTAAACATACATCTACAGAAAATTCCCAACATACAATCAATCGCACAGCAGTTTGAACCAGATCATATTGCTCACATTAATTCTTTGAGAGAAACGTGTTACTTACCTTGGATCACTGCTTTCTGCTTGCACACCACAAGCTTCTCAGACCTATATCGTGAAAGTGGATCCGCCAAGAAGTGCAAACACCAGCTGATCGAAGTTCAGATCTTATCGAGTGGAATGAAGCCAAAATCAAGAAGAGAAATCCCGCCCCCCATTTAATCTACAAAGGCTTGGAATGCAAAGCTGGGGGAAGCACACTGAAGTTTACAGAGCCTGTGTCGGATCCTGCCAGCAGCGAACTGCAACTGGATCACTTTGTTCAGATATTCGCTCCTCATCTCACAGATGATATATTGATCTTGGCAGCTGGGGGGACACTGCCCGGGTGTACGCGAACGCTGCTGTGCGATGCATGAGTTATATAGTGGAGCGGTTGAATTAACAATGCTGATAATGGATGATTAAGCAATATGATTGTGTGTTTAAGATAAATGAATCTCTCTGAAGGCCGTGTCGAGAACAAAGTGATTTTACAGGTGTGTCATTCAGGAGGCACGGCAGGCAGCTCGGGGAGATAGTGGCACAATTTAATCAAAACTCTCTGCGGCAACCAGTGGAAGCTAAACTCAGTTAATACATCTGGACTTATAAACTCATCCCATTAATAGTGACGGATTCTGTAAGGACCCATCTGGATCATTAATGTCCGTAAGGGTATGAAATCTTCAGCACGTAGGAGCTCTGCGAGAAATGTGGCTACACGCCCACTGCAATGTGGTTGGCTATTAAATAGCCGAGAACAGCATTCAGTTCAATCGCAATTGGGGATGGGAATAATAAGTTGCACTTGTCAATCCACCGACATTCCAGGAAACAGCAACAAACAAAATATGAAACCACGGTTAGTGGAAATTTGGAACTCACTCCCACAAAGGGGTAAACTTTGGTTTTCCAGACTGAGGCTGAGACTTTTAGCAGAAAGAGTATGAAGGTATTTGGAGGTATGTTGGTGGAATTGAGTTAGTGAACAGGTCACATATATGATATTACACTCTGGTGCAGACTCCAGGTGCTCCTTGCCTCTCACCTGTTCCAAAATAGATGTTCAAGTGAATTTATGGCCTCTTCCTGTCGCAGTGCCAGAGGCCCAAAGGGCTGAATGGCCTCCCCCTTTTATTATGTACCAGGGTCGACGGGATTTGGAAACCAGTGCGATTGCCTCCCTGTCCAAGAACAAAATAGTCCATCTGCCCTTAGGACGCGTTGTATCGAGTCTCCAATATGCAGAGCTTATGGGCTAAATAAGCGCAGCGCACAACTTTCATTGTTTGACTGATTTAATAGCTCCATTGATAGGCGTGCACGCCTCCCCGTTCTAAAGCCGCCATTTCGGACTTCAACCCTCCATAAATCGCCCTCCCTTCGCCCCTCAGTGATGGACATACGATGAAGAACGAAAATGACCCGCACTCCTCTAAACAGTACCCTTTGTTGTAGAGTTGCTGATTGATTTCTACTGGTGGTTGTTAAGTGGATTAAAGTCATTGGTGTGTTTTGTACTGCTACTTCAAGTAAATGTAGCTTACAGGAAGTTTTCTTTCGCGTTGTGAAGGCTATGGATCTGAAAATAATGTTTCTGCTCTGAACTCCCGCACCCTATCACGGGAGCAAATGTTTTTACCTACCTTGGTCTGTAGTTTGGCCGGTAGAATGGACAGAGGAGGCTCAGACTGCGACAGGGTCCTGTAAGAGGGAGCAATGTGTTCTCAGCTTTAGGTCAACAGGCATAAATGCTCCAAATTGTCCTCAGCGAAGGACAGTATGAAATATATTTGCTTCCCTGTGCCATTTCTCACTGCAATCTACCCTTTTGCCGGGAGGGTGAACAGTGCTTTTTATTGCTAATGAAGGTGATAAAGGCTATTTTATCGAGACATCTAACTGGTCACTACCCACTGTTTTAGAGGGGAAGATAATGATGCTCTTTATGCAACGAATGCATACTATGTTTCCTCTTCACTTAGCAGGAGGCAGAGAAGCCAAGCAGAAGCAGGAGGCGGAAGGGGAAGATGGAGAGGAAGGGATCCCACAAACCCACGCAGATCCTCTCTGACTGGACAGCCGATCATAGCCTCATCTGACTGTCGCACCAGTGAATCCAAAAACAACCCCTCAGTGAACGTTAGACGCAGACCTTTCTTTCCCCAACACTGTGCCCTCTTCGGCACAATTCAGAAATGGAAGCTACCACACAAATAAATCTTGCAACTTTATAAACCAAACCGTTAATCAGTTTCATTCAGAAATCAACAAATTATCTTTTGTTTTCCCTTTGTAACTGCCATCTGTAAGGAATCATGGCGCAAAAAGGACAAATAATTTCCTCATTGCAAAGAACTCTTTTCAGGTTAGCGAAACAGCATCGATTTTCTCTCTCCAGAAAAACATTTTCTACAAATTCCATTTCTAAACATAAAACATTTTTAATCAGCCTCCAGACACGTCAGGGACAGTTGATTCAGGTTTCTACGTTGACATTCCTAAGTGCATAGGATGGGGGCTTTTGCATTCCCTTATCTGTGCAAGTCTTCACGAGAGGCCAGGGTATGTCCATCAGCATGGTGTAAGCTAGAAATTCCGACCTCTAAAAGGGGAGCAGGTAACGACACTGACAGTTTTGGAACCTGTCCCATATCCCTTGATCAGAAGAGTTTAAATATGTAATGGACACTGTGTAAGCTACCAGCCCCCGGTAAACTAAGGTACATTAAAAAGCACTCGAGAAGCAGGGGCACACTTGGGGAGGCTCTAGTGTTATACAGGCAGCTGAACTCTGAATATGAAATATGGATAGGAGGGGGAGGAGCAGGATCCCGGGAAGAGTTGCCTAACCCTTGGATTGGAGTGCAGGATGCTCCTGTCAGAACATACTGAGCTTAGCAAGCTGTGTGCCAACTGCCTGTTCGCCCCATGAGATCAATAAACAGCTTCCAGTTCTCACGAACCAAATTCCTTTTTTCTGCCGAATTAATTCATGCATCATACATAAACTGTTGTTGCTTATTAAATTATCTTAAACTTCGTTACTGATAGTCGACTGGCCATCTAAGGTCTCTGTGGCCCCCGAATCCATAGTCTTATACGTCCATGTGCCCACACCTGGCCTAGAGCCCCGACCCAGTCTGGGCCCAGTGGCTGCAGCATGGTGGTTGGAAGAATACTGACTTTCAGTTGGTCGGTGTGCAGGTCGTGCTGGTGCACACCCTCGAGCAGCCCTGTTCCTAAGAGGCCGTGCTTCAGATTGCCCGACCTCGGCTTGGCAGCAGCAGCGTACACAGGCCGACAGGAAGGCGCCGGGAAATAAAAGGTTGTCTCTTCTGGGAGAATGAACGATATGTACCTAAGAGCGGAAAGCAATTGTTTGATGCACGGAGTCATTCCTGCTCCGGCGGGGACGTGCTTCAGTTGCCCTTTTAATGTGTTGGAGGGCGGCTTGCCTGTCTGCTGTGAAGCCCTGCAAGCCCTTTTGAATAGTGACATCAACATTTCTGATGGCAGCAGCCTGAGCTGGCATTGCAATAACTTGTGCAGGCATGGCAACAAGCTAAGCCTGCATTACTGAACTCTTCGCTTCGACTGAATCACTCAGACGTGAGATGCCTTCAGATTGTACTGCAATGGAATCTGCTCCATCTGGCATCGGTTGTGACGCTGTTAAATCAATAACTGTGGTAATGACGCTGGTATCACATTTACACTGAGGATAGCTCCCCAGCTCTGCGTGAAGCAATGAGTAAGTTATGCTGCTGGATTCCTCCATACTGCTTTACATAGAACATAGTGCACTATTGGACCTGGCGATGGACCAAACATCCATGTGAACATATCCCTCAGCATCTTTCGAAATGCTGTCACATCGACCTCCTTCTCTGAATGAAATGCAGCAGAACTCATGGCCCACCACGCAATCCAAAGACCTGAGTCCTACGTCACACTGGCCTACTTCCAGTATACAGCGTTCTATCTCCCTCTCTGCCACCCTCTAAAATACACACAGTGCCAGTATCTGAGCAATTGGCTGTCAGTGTCAGAGTGATTTATGGTGCTTCATCATGGGTATTGTCTTCAACAATCCCCCCACCCACACCCCGCCCCCCCACCCCCCGCCCCACCCCCCAATCCCCCTCCTTTTACTTTTTGCTGCTGCACAACTGTTTAATAAGTTTGCAGTTCTTGGTAGCTGAAAGAACATCGGAACAGTCACGTTGGCTTGTGGGGAGAGGGAATAGCAAAATTTCATCCTAAGGCAATTTGTACTTTCTCAATCAGAACTAATTTAATGATTTTGCAAGGGAGAGTTTAGAGCGAGGATGATGATTTGGCATCATTAGATCATGTGATGGCCCATTCACGTCCTTGGGAAAAATAAGCCTTAATTTTCTTATTTGTTCAATGTCCCCTTTGAGGGCAATGTGGACTGAAGAGTATACCAAAAGCTCAATAATGTATTTTTCCTGTGTAATTCTTGTCTGTGTAATAGCTTGCGTTTCACAAGGAAAGGGCAAATTGATTGCCAATTAGAGTTTTCTGGATAGCAGTCTATTTTAATAGTTGGCAGCTTAGAACATACTGAGAATTCATGTGGATAAAAACAGCCATGGTTCACTCCATATAGAACAGGTTTCTTCATGTCATTTCGCAATTTGATCCTTGTGGAAAACCAGCTCTCCGAGAATAGAGCAGAGACCGTGTTGTTATGCGTGTTGTACGGGGGGAAAGGCCATAATAGTGATAGGAGGAAGGGGAAGTGATTATGAATTGGGCAAGGCCCTTTGATACAGTTTGAGTGTTGACAGGGATCACTAGAACTTAAAATTGTGACAGAGAAGGGGTTCGGTGCCAACAGGCTGTCGTGAACGGAATGAGGGAGGGCTCGTAGACTTGCAGCCTGTCGGTGGTAACCATGTCTGGGGATGTCTGACATAATACACCAGCTGATGAAAACGACGGAAGGGCAATTGAATGGAAAATGCGAGATCCGAGCGAGGGTCGAGTTAGAAAACTGCATGATTTCACGTGGTGCCCCGTTTCTGGGGTAAGCAAAGTGAATGCTGTTTACTCCATGAGCATACCTTTATTTTGTCGCTTGTTCAAATGAAATTTACCCCTTAGTTTGCAAAACCATCCACATGTTAAACCTCTAATAATGGTGAATTTAGTTGTGAAGTTAATTTTTAAAAAAACATTGGTTTGCATTCCATTGTTCTCTTGGGGATTTACTTCTTTTGAACAAGTTATTTTGTCTGCCAAGGGCCGGATAAAATTCGGGGGTGTTACCGGATCTCTCAGTGGAAAGACGGGAAAGGGGTGCTGGAATTTTCCAGAATATGAACCAACAAGATTTCACCTTGAATTTTGCTGTTTTCAGCGAAATCTCAACATGGTTATTTCCTTTGTTCAGGGATTCCTGGAGAGAAGAAATATTGTCTTATAATTAACCTTAAGGAGGAAAAGAGCACTCGCATCTATTGCTGCTAACCAGAATTAACGTGGTGAGACAATTCAAACTAGAGAGGAAGACGTTTGAAAGAAAGGAAATCGAGGAAGGCGGAGAATTAGAAAGACAAACGTTGATTCACGTTTTTGATAGAGAAATACGCGCACTTAAAATAGAATTGGAAGAAGGAAATCCCCCAAGCTAGTGCATGGGACAGGGAATCCAGAGGCCACACCTCGTTCCTATTTGTTGGAGAGCAGATTGGCTCGGCACATAAACGTAATGAGCGTGAAGGAGAAATGTGCTTTATGTTATTTTTGAAAGTTGTTTCCGTAATGAAATGGCTACAGGAGCAACAATATGACATCTTCCATAGAGTTTTCGTGGGATACGATTTGGAGGTGTGCTCACAACTTTGAGAGGATTCGTCAGGTGAGTTTGACATTGTTATCGATAGCCACTTGGTTTTACAGGACATGAGTATTGCACTAATAAGGCAAATGCGGTTGAAGCTCTTTGTCTTGCACTCATCAGGAAAGATTTGCAAGAATAGCAAATCTCAAAGGGTGAAATGTATACTGCATGAAAAGAGGGTGGTGATTAGCTGGACGCTGATTACTGGGTCACTGCTATGCCGAATGAACCAGCGGACACTTAACTGCCAAGCTTTTCCTAAAATTCGAACCAGGCAAGACGGCCCTGATTACTCAGGGTATTAACATGGGGAATGAACCAGGGAATGACTGTCCCCCGAGGTTTTGTCTAAATAAAAAGTCACAATGCATAGGCATGTTCTTTCTGTTTGCAGGGGACAGGGCCCCCTGTGTGAATATATCTATCACGCGTAAGTGAGCCACTCTGTGAGCGCGACTGATACATTTAAATTGCTTGACAATGTAATTCTTAGCAAAACCAGGATTATTTAGTAAGTGCTGTCAAAACGCAGAATGACATCCAATGTTGGACACTTTGATTTTGCTTTAAAAACACGTGGAGGACGATTATGGTGATTGATTTGCCTGTTGTGAGCAGCCGTAGCGACGAGGTGTTTGATATGATCCACCAGGTATTGGACCTATGGCCTCAATATCTGGACTCACATCGGTATTGAAGTTCACATATCACATTACTCGGCTCTGTGGCATGCAGACTGCACAAATGGAAAACTACTGCTGCAACTGTCTGTACCCAAACTGAAATGATTGTTTCTGTCAGCAAACACAAAAACACAGAGATGAATGAAACAAAATAGCTTTCTAACCGAGGCTCCACACTGATCATTGTCTCTTTGGCAAAAAATTCACACACGCACTCGAACACACACACAGCCGACTTCCAGGTAGAAATACAAACTAAATAGGTTGAATTCCAAAGTTCCCATTTATTCTGGGAAACCATGCGAATAATGTATATTTCCATCAAAGGCGAAACAATGTTTCACAGACTTACTGGCACCATTCCGAAACTAATGAAACGCTCTCTGTTGCTTGTGATCGTGTCTTTATAGCTGTGACATGTTAACTCAAAATGAACCTATCCTTTAGATTGTCCATTTGCTTAGGTTTACTTAGCATTTACCTTTCATTGAAACGTTACAAGACTCAAACCAAAAGATATTTTCCTAAAACAAAGCAGGACCTACCCGGAATGTGGGGTGACGACTGAATCAGACTGGAGACCTGGACTCCACATTGCCCGGTCACAAAATTTCAGTCATGTCAGATCATGGGGGATTATCGAGGCTCGGAATTGGCCGTGGTCTGGATTTGGATTGGCTGCCTGCTTTGCGACCAGGCCTGAGGCTCTATTCAGTCTGAGTTATCAGTTCTAAGTATGAGGAGAGAGTTTTGGGCAGTTACATTGGCCTTGGGGGAAGTCCAGAGAAAGTTCACCAGGTTTGATACCGGGTATGGAGTGATTTTCTGATGAGGAGTGTTTTGCTGTTTGGGCTTGGACTCATTGGGTTATAGAAGAATGAGGGGCGACCTTGTTGAAACAGATATGATTCGTTAGAGGGCTTGACAGGCTAGTTGCTGAGAGGTTCTTTCCATTTGTGGCCGAATTTATGACCAGAGGGTATAATCTGAGAGTAAGGAGACGCCGATTTCAAACAGGAATGAGGAAGAATTTATTTTCTCAGAGGCTAGTGAATCTGTGGAATTTACGACCGGAGAGGGCGGTATAGGTGGCCTTTAAGTCTATCCAAGGCTGAGATAGGCAGGTTTCTAATAAGTAAAGGGATCAAGGGTTATGGGGAGAAGGCAGGCAAGTGGAGTTGACTATTATCGGATCAGCCATGACCACATTGAATCCTGGGTAAGTCTCGATGTGCCCAAAATCCGACATCTCCTTCTATGCATCATAGTCTAACGGGCGAGGCAATGATAATAAATTGTTAACCGACCGAAGATGGTTTCCACAGTCTAATGCTATCAACCAATTCAGCTGTATAGATGATCTACTTGGGAAGGCTGAAGAACCTATTCTTACTAAAAAAAACATCGATTTTTAGGAAGATTTAAAATACAGAGCCAGGTGGCAGGGCGCAACGGTTTGGGAAGGGGATGTCAGATCATATCACAGCGGCAATAGAAGGCAGCCAAGTTAAAGGGAGTCCGTGTTAGACAACTGAAGAAAACAGGAGGAGCACTGATTTCGGAGATTGAGAGGACCCGAAAATTTTTTTTTTCAAAGATGGTGACAGGGCGATGCCATTTAAGGATTTACCAAGAAGATGGTAATAATTAAACCGAGGAGTTTGCTATATTGCAAACCCAAATCAGTAGGAGAACAGAGTGGTAATAATTGATTGGGATTTAGTGCTGTTTAAAAAAGATTTAGCAGAGTGGTGATAAGTGGATGGGATGCAGTGCTGGGTAAAATACATTAGGCAGAGTGGTGATAAGTGGATGGGATGCAGTGCTGGGTAAAATACATTCAGCAGAGGTGATAAGTTGATGGGATGCACTGCTGGGTAAAATACATTCAGCAGAGAGGTGAAAAGTGGATGGGATGCAGTGCTGGGTAAAATACATTCAGCAGAGTGGTGATAAGTGCATGGGATGCAGTGCAGGGTAAAATACATTCAGCAGTGTGTTGATAAGTGTATGGGATGCAATGTCGGGTAAAATACATTCAGCAGAGTGGTGATAAGTGTATGGGATGCAGTGTCGGGTAAAATACATTCAGCAGAGTGGTGATAAGTGTATGGGATGCAGTGTCGGGTAAAATACATTCAGCATAGTGGTGATAAGTGGATGGGATGCAGTGCCGGGTAAAATACATTCAGCAGAGTGGTGATAAGTGGATGGGATGCAGTGCCGGGTAAAATACATTCAGCAGAGTGGTGATAAGTGAATGGGATGCAGTGCAGGGTAAAATACATTCAGCGTAGTGGTGATAAGTGGATGGGATGCAGTGCCGGGTAAAATACATTCAGCAGAGATGATAAGTTGATGGGATGCACTGCTGGGTAAAATACATTCAGCAGAGAGGTGAAAAGTGGATGGGATGCAGTGCTGGGTAAAATACATTCAGCAGAGTGGTGATAAGTGCATGGGATGCAGTGCAGGGTAAAATACATTCAGCAGTGTGTTGATAAGTGTATGGGATGCAATGTCGGGTAAAATACATTCAGCAGAGTGGTGATAAGTGTATGGGATGCAGTGTCGGGTAAAATACATTCAGCAGAGTGGTGATAAGTGTATGGGATGCAGTGTCGGGTAAAATACATTCAGCATAGTGGTGATAAGTGGATGGGATGCAGTGCCGGGTAAAATACATTCAGCAGAGTGGTGATAAGTGGATGGGATGCAGTGCCGGGTAAAATACATTCAGCAGAGTGGTGATAAGTGAATGGGATGCAGTGCAGGGTAAAATACATTCAGCGTAGTGGTGATAAGTGGATGGGATGCAGTGCCGGGTAAAATACATTCAGCAGAGTGGTGATAAGTGGATGGGATGCAGTGCTGTGTAAAAGACATTCAGCAGAGTGGTGATAAGTGAATGGGATGCAGTGCTGTGTAAAATACATTCAGCAGAGAGGTGATAAGTGAATGGGATGCAGTGCCGGGTAAAATACATTCAGCAGAGTGGTGATAAGTGGATGGGATGCAGTGCCGGGTAAAATACATTCAGCAGAGTGGTGATAAGTGGATGGGATGCAGTGCCGGGTAAAATACATTCAGCAGAGTGGTGATAAGTGGATGGGATGCAGTGCCGGGTAAAATACATTCAGCAGAGTGGTGATAACTGGATGGGGTGCAGTGATGGGTAAAATACATTCAGCAGAGTGGTGATAACTGGATGGGGTGCAGTGATGGCTAAAATACATTCAGCAGAGTGGTGATATGTGGATGGGATGCAGTGCTGGGTAAAATACATTCAGCAGAGTGGTGATAAGTGGATGGGATGCAGTGCCGGGTAAAATACATTCAGCAGAGTGGTGATAAGTGAATGGGATGCAATGTTGGGTAAAATACATTCAGCATAGTGGTGATAAGTGGATGGGTTGCAGTGATGGGTAAAATACATTCAGCAGAGTGGTGATAAGTGGATGGGGTGCAGTGATGGGTAAAATACATTCAGCAGAGTGGTGATAAGTGAATGGGATGCAGTGTTGGGTAAAATACATTCAGCAGAGAGGTGATAAGTGAATGGGATGCAGTGCTGGGTGAAATACATTCAGCAGTGTTGTGATAAGTGAATTTAATTTAGTGCTCTTAAAATATATTCAGCAGATTGTTGATAAGTGAATGGGATTTCGCTCTTGTTAAAATACATTCAGCTGCCAACTCCTTGACCTCCCTGCTTAATTTACATATTTCATACACTACGTGCCTAACATTTAGTTCCTCTCTTCCTTCCATTGTGTTTGAAGACACTTTTTATGCCTATTATCACATTTATTTCTAGGCATCTCCTAATGTCTAGAAATAAGTTGTATTTGGGAACAATTTTCCATTTTTTGAAATTTTCTCAGTCTCAGGCATAAAGCTAATTCCGGCTTAATTGTGCACTGTTTCTTTCAATACGCTTAACTTCCTGAGTTAGCCATGGGGGCTGCACCATTCTCGTAGTTGATGACCATTCATGCAATAATGTAGCTTTTGTTTATGACCTAAGTGAATGGCCTCCTGCTCTCTCAGAATTTGCCTCTATTCTCCTAGGTTTACGACTCCGTTTCAAAGGTAAATGCACCTTCTCAATTTCACAAACATATCTATATAATTTGGTCACTGTCTCACTAAGTGCCTACATTTAACTTTGATATAAGGCTCCATAATGCTGCATCAGATTTGTTTGTGATTTTTACCGAACTGGCAGCTAAGGCTGCGTGCAGAGCCTGAGCTGACACGTTCGGCCACATCCGAACGATTAGAGGATACCACCTTTCATCCTACTCTCTGTCTCCCACATTCTAATTATTTCACTATCCTAGTAAATAGGGCGATCCCAATTCCATTCAAACCTGAAATTTACCCCCTTTACCAGGGAAAATTCATATGAATTAGCAGACGTTCACAGCCCAACAATGCATAAAGTTCCATTGATTTACATTGAGTGAAATGATTTAAACCAGATGGTAGCCACCACTCCCGGATATTCCTCATCAGGAAACTGGAGTCGATCTGAAAGGAGAGAGATTCACCATTCCATGCATCCTGACACAGTGAAGTCCTATCATATCTGCTTTTAGAGGGGTAATCCACGGTTGCCCTCATCTGAAATTCTCACAAAAGACACCATTGAAAAATTCAGGGTTATCAAAAAGCGGCAAAGAGGACGGAGCCAGTGGGAATATAAAGCACCCACCACTCCTCCCCGGTCATTGGAAGCTGCTTAGTATCCATGGTCAATGAGCGTGTGATGGTCATAGTTGCAGGTCAGAGAAACCGTGCGTGGCGACTTAATATGTTCGTTTACCTCTCTTGATATTTAGAAATGGCAGCCTGCATTTAAATGTAACAGTGTTTCATTGTCTTATTCAGTGCCGTTGTTCTCCTAACGATGTCATTGTGAAAACGGGTTATAAACTGACTGAGTGCAGGAATCAAATCCAACTCGCCTGACAGCAAACCCTCAGCTCGAATATTGCTTTGCAATTTCACCATCTAGGTCTCTGATCCAGCAGAATAATATGTTTAATGCTGCAATAACAACACGGGGTCAGGATTTCGTTTCCTTTTCACTGCAGTGAGTTCAGTGACCTCCTGAGGCAGATTAAGCTTCTGGCATTGCGCGATTCCTGGCAGATAAACTGAACGGGATGATGGCACTTTTACTAAATACTGTTATGTGAAATGCTGTAACCCGATCGCATTCTGTATTTCCATATCTCTCGCTGGATTACATTATGATAGCAACTCCAAATCCCTGATATCCACCACTGAGATGGGCAAGAAGAGCTGGAACGTCAGCACTTCCCAGTTCCCCTACAAGGTGCACAGTGTGCTGTTTTCCATATATGTCACCGATCGTTCATGGTGGCTGAATTAATAGCGCAGGACACACTACCTGGCTGTATAATCAAAAAAATAGTCATCCCTCATAATGTAGAGGTCCACAAAAAAGCTCCTCGTGCAGATTCACATATGAAAACATTGTATTGGGTATAAATAAAGATTACATATGAATAGATACTTTTAAAAACACTGCTCTTTCTAGTAAATATTTATAGTGTGCGGGGGACTTCCATGCTTGGTAGCACATCTTCAAGAACGGGGGGATGGCAGGGGGTTGGGGGGTGGGGGCGGTACTTGCATGAAAAGGGCTTCAATAAACAGCATTCCTTTGTTCAAATTGCATTGTAGAGTGCAATTTCTGTTCTCGAATCTGCCTCTTTTTCCTTTTTCTTTGGAATTAAAATTTAATTCTCTTCGGTCGAGGAGTTGTGACTAGGGGCTTTAAGTTGACGAACCAATCCAGGGAGTGTGTGCGGCGCGAAGGGTTGTTTCCCACTGTGTTGCACACACGCACACACGCTGACTCAAACAGCACACACTCGTTCAAGGCATACTCACATTCACACACACTATCACGCGCACTCACACACATCCATAAAAAAACACACACACACAAACAAAGTTACTCCTGCAAAGAAGAAGACACACACATATAGATAGGGAGACAACCACAGGCACGTACGCACAAATAAGCCAAACCTTCCCTCTTTAAAAGCTCCAGTCCCGAGAATACTGCGCAGGAAATATGGATGAGTTGGATTCGGGAACATAGAAAAACGTGAAGGCAATGTTATTAACGTGAAAACAAACGAGACAAAACGAGAGAGAGAGAAATGAGAAAGAGAGAGAGAGAGGGAGAGTTGAGATATGTGTGTGTGGGAGAGCGAGAGAGTGAGAGAAATAAACAGAGGCCGAGGGAGAGAGAAGCTGCTGATTTTTTTTTTTACCATAATGTAACTAACCTGATTATGTCTCTGCTCGGCAAACATCTGAAGAGTTATTGCGCCGTATTGTAAACATAGGCTCAAACCCCTCTCCTGCCCTCTCCATTTCACTCTCCTTTCACTGAGGGTATGTGTTGGTGAATTTAAAAGTAATGATGGTATCAATGCTGTCTGTCTAAATCAGTCCCCTCCTGGCGTTCTGAGGCAGATTAATGTTCCCATCCGCGCTCCTCCGCGCATTGATCAGAGCAACAAGGTTAAAACAATAATTAGACTTAGACAAAAATAAGCAGAGGGTAATAAGCATCTATTTAAATACACTGACTCCTGTCAGCTTCACTGGGGGAGTGGAAAGTGTGTAATAATCCCTCTTACCACTAAAGGCTAAATAAAGATTCAGCCCACAAAGGTATTCACATTAAACAAGATAGATGGAATAACGCGCTTTTTTACTTTTGAAGCAAAAACAAGCGAATGCTGTTGGGAAAGCTGTTTTTTCTGCCTGTTTAGTGATCTCTCCCATCTCTTTTTTTGTCTGAAAGGCGAGCATTGTTTTTAGAAAAACATGGTGTTCTTATTCGGAATTTCTGTATTTTGCGCCCTCACCTGGATCTGATAACCTGTGACACCTCCAGTCCTTGCTTCACTAAAAGTCAATAATATTTGAGCAAACAGACAGGAGGCGAGGGAAACAATCTCATCTTTGGCTCGTTGGTCAGTTGCGAAAAAAAGTCACAATTACGTCTGTGACGTCTGTTCATGGCATTCCCTTCCCTATCTCTGTAATTTCTTCCTCCCCGACAAGTCACCATGATAACTGTGGTCGCCTAATTCCGGCTGCATGAACCTCCTCGACTGTGATTTTCAACCATTGCTGAACTTGCCTTCAGTTGCCTACAGTCCATGATCTGGAATTCCCCCACCCGCCCCCAGCACCGCTCCAAATCACTGCCTCTCTGTCCTCCTTTAAGATAATTCTTCAGACCGACCCGTTTGACTAAATCTTTGATCAGTTGTCAAGTTGTGTTGTGTGGAGCTAATATGAAGCAACTTGAGCCACGTGATTGTGTTAAATGTGCAATATGAATATGAGTTGTTGTTGTCGCTTTGCCATATAATGCTCTCTGCAGCATCTTTGGTTGTTTTACCATGTTTATATTCGATACTAATACGTGTGGGCTTCCATTGCCTGCATTTCGGACTCTGTGTCATGTTACATGTGCGGTTGTCAGGATTACTGCATGAATCCCGTAATCCCCTGCCTCCATCACTCATCCGACAATGTGACAGGAGGTCCTGTGCCGATCTTGACAGAGGTAAAACCATGATGGGGCCTGAGATCTCCCTGCTCCATGTTTGGTGCTCAGTGAGAATTTTTTGGTCGAATTTCCATAAACAGTGAAATAGATGTTGCAAAGTCCTGACCACTTACAGATTAAATAACCATCAATGAGGTTTGTAAAGTAGTTTTTCAGTTGTCAGTTTGTCAGTTGAAGTTACCAAAATGCTGAAATGCAGGAACAATATCCAGTATTATAGGCATTCGACTGACTATTTAAGACGTTGAACGTATATTTATGGGAGATAGAGAGAATGAGAGAAGCGAAAGAGCGAGAGAGATAGAGAGAGAGACAGAGAATTTATTATGTTCGTGACCCGCCATGGCCTTGCCCTCCCCCGAGATGCGGTTCATAGCGCTCCCTCCAGAGAGAAATTTAGTCATTCCCGATCTTCTGGTGTGAATCTCATACTCCCCCAGTGTGGCCGGCATATATTCCCACACTCGCTGCTTTCATTGGATACCACTCTACGTTCATCCAATGGAACTTCTGCAACTGCCCCTCCCCCGGTGGTCATGGTATATAACTACTCCTCCCTGCTTTTCCTGTAATATATCCCCAAGGCCCCCAGTTGTAGCTGATATACATCCTCTTCGCGGATTTACCTGGCATATTACACCCATTCCCGGGTAAAACCGAACGAAGCACCCCCCGTCCATTGCACCTGGCATATTCCCATACTCCGCCACCCCCAGCCCCCGCAGCGTACCTGGTACACATCTCCTTCTTCCCTGGAAAATCGTGTTTCTCATTGCCTGCCCTACAGCACGTAATATATATTTACCCCTCTGCCAGTTTACCTTTTATATCAACCCACCCATTGCATCACGTATAGCCTACTCCCCCACTTTGTGCACGAAAAAAAAACATGCCCCGTGCCTGTTTTATCTCTCGATCTGTTCTGCAATCAGACTTAACCCACTGTACAGGTATATATACACATCCCATTATGCCCATTATACCTCTCCCTGTGTAATGGCTTTCCTCCCTAACCACACCTGCACCAGTATGCTGGCTCACCATCCCCCTCTCCTGGTGCTGCTGGTATATATCACGCTCCACGGATTGTGCTTCGTGACCTTTTTCCTCTACTCCTATCTACCTAATACATCGCCCCATCTTACCTGTTTACTTGGCATATCAGTCGCTCCATCCGGAGAGCCTCCTTATTTTGAGCATTTGTTGTATCCAGAATTTTCCACTCTACATTAGAAATCAAAAGCCTATCTGGTCTGTTATGTACATCAGCCAGGAAATCAGGATGTATCATCCCATGTTTGCTTGTCAACCAAAATAAGATCTGCCCCATTATACGATTAGCACCACTATGCTCATTGCTTGTCCCTGGCATATCAAAACCAAACACCTGTCGTCAATGTAAATTTTTCACATCCTGTAATGTACCTGGTGCAATACTCAACCACCCCCACCCCGGTGCGCCCGTTAGTCATGGAGACAGCTTGTGGGCAGTCAGGTGTTGTGGCAATGGATGAGCACGTTTTTGGCGGCTAGTGATATTCACGAATCAGTCAGGACCCACCACTGCTGTGGAAGCGAAAGGACACGTGAACGTTTGGTAACTGCAGTGCAGGTTTTGCCACCTGCACTGTCTTCATAGTTACTAGCCCAGATCCTCATCTGGTCTCCAGAAAGACAGGCCCGATCCACTCGATCACCACAGCGAGTCAACCAACACCCACTCTATCATCATTGTGACAGTTGACTCCGATGATCTTTTCCCAAAGTGCAAGAGCAAATTCCAAGCTAGAAATGTCGAATAAACTCAGCAAATCCGGGAAACACTCAGGGAGTAAGTTATTAGCCGTGTTCTGTATTTGTGGAAGAATAAAATACATCTACAGGACAACTAAGGGTTAAACGGTTAAAACCATAGTGGAATACCACAGCACAGTTCCCTCTTTTGTTCTAGCAGGCACACCTGCAGCTGCCAGCTAATTGAGCAGGAAAGGAGAAAAGGAGTATCATAAACAAGCTTCCTAGAATCCTTCAGACAAGGCTAGGATGTCTGCCCCCAACACAAAGAGACAGGATCAAGCAATGGTCATCTGTTCTCTAGATTGTCCACCCTCTAGCACTAAAGATAAGGTCAAGCATGGTTATCTATTCTCTGTCGCACTTTTCTATCACCAGATGGACTCCCCCCAAAATCCTATGTAGTCATAAACTAGAATAGACTAATTGTGTGTTGCATGCCAAAGATAATGATCCTCAATGTAATTAATTATTGAAGGTTAGGCTGTTTTATCACCTTCAAGCTCTTTGATATGCAAGACTTTTACTATTACTTTGTGTGTACTCTGATACTTCCTCAGAGTGTCAGCTAGCTGCCTTGTATGCTATTGGGCTCTCCGTGATATCATGATTAATAAAGGCTTCCGAGACAAACCTCCTGGGTCTGAGTGTTTACTCTGATTTCTGCGACAAATTGGCGACGAGGATGGGGTCCTACTGAAGTCCAGTGGCCTCTTAAGTTGAAGTGGTGCTTGAAATTCTGGCTCGTCGGATCTCTAAAAAAATAGAACCCTCGCGGAAAAAAGAGAGGAATACCTCTCCCAAGTTAGGGAGAGTGCGAACTGCATCCTAGCTGAAAGGGGATTGCAGTGATTTAGCGTCCCAGCTGAGAAGGGGACGGCGAGTAAAAGGGCAGCTACCGACCAAAGAGACTTAAGTGACCCAAAGAATCGGAGGACTTGTTAAGGAATTCGTAAATACCGGTGAGCGCATAGGGTAGGAAACGCGCCGCGCTGCTAATTGTGTTTTCTTTTCAGAAAAATGTGAGGTCTCAGCAGCAGAGCGGCATCTGCCGCCTCCCTGGTTCCACGGGGATCCAAAAACAAACCAAAGCCAGAGTCAAAGTCAGGAACTTTGAAGATGGGCAAGAAAACGGAAAAACGTATGCAAATGGTAAACAGGGCTCGACAAAAGTTAGGAGGCCTGGTCCCTCCGGGGTCGCCAGCCGACATTGTTGAAAAAGAGACGGGTGATGAGAGGTATGCGGTGCCTTTTAGCAGTGACTTATGTGGCTGGACACAAGGGGAATGGCTGTATGGTGGGAGTTATAAAATACCCGTCATCCAGGCCTGGTGGGATGGAGTGGCTAATGGGGCCAGAGCTCCGACTTGGGATTTTGATTATATGATGGGTTGTTTTGAAAAATGGATGGGGGTAAAAAAGTAGTAGTAGTATACCCAGGGGTTCGAGTGCCCTGGGGGAGAGAAGTAAGTAATTTCTGTGTTTTATTTTGTGTCCATTACGGTCCTGAAATTGGCCAATATGTTTCTGATTGGGTTAAATGGACTCAAAGTAAAGGAGAGAGCTTTCCACCAGCTGGAACTTTTAATCGGGACACATTGAGCGCTTATAATATGTTTTAAGGGAGGTGGATAGTCCGATACTGAATTTTCTGTAACTTAAAAAAAAATGAATTGATCTAAGTTACAAGAGCTGTTTGTGCTGAAGAGAGAGAGAGAGAGAGAGAGAGGGAACCGCTAGGGGGTTAATGAGCAATTTACAAGCAGCAGCAGAGAAAATGTGAGCTTTCGTCAGTTTGAAGGTCCCTATAGGTGGAGCCTTCAAGATCCATTTATTCCCCCACTGCTACTCGAAGATTCGTTTAGAGTTAAGTTCAATATTATAGGAGTATCGATACATACCTTTATATAAGTGTTTTTTTGTGTGCAATGAAGCATTTGTATGTGAGCTTTAATGTGTTTTCTTCCCTGAATTGTCTTTTGTGTGTGTAGTTGAGCACTTTAGAGTCGAAAGCCCCATATTAGAATAAAGGAAAAGTTTATTCAAATATTCCAAAGTTTTGAGTATATGGTTTGAGTTGAGATTTCTGGCAAAAATCGTAATTTGAAGGTAGTGTAAAGATAAAACAGGGCTTGCGTTTGTTTGAGATGAACAAACCCTTGTACCATCCCCTCGCAGACTAGTAGGGAATAACCCTCATCATCAGCTTCCAACTTGATTGGGATTAATACATTCGAGTTAGTATTCTAAAATTCTGAGAAAAAGAAATTGCTTGAAATTCAGAAGGTTTCTAGGAAAACGAAAAGACATAAACATAAGATCTAGATGGTTCCAATGGATAAAAAGGGGTTTCTTAAGAAGAGGCGAATTAAGTATTGAAGGAAATTTGCTTTCCAAAAGGACTGGAATTTGAATTTGGGACAATCTTGAGATGTAAAGTGCAGTGTAATTTAACAGGTTACTTTTGAATCACTAGGATGCTATCTAAGATAAAGAATGTGTCGATAAATATACTTAAATTATAACTTGGATACAAATCATTACACATGAAAAAGAGGTTGTTTTAATTTTGATAGTGTAAATTACAGTTCTTACAAAGTGTAAAAATTTGCGGTTTGGTTCTTGATAAAGTTCTCAAAGGGAATTTTCATTTTCAAAGTTCTGACAACAATTGGCACTAATTCAAATGCTGCAAGCTTTTGTGTTTGTAAGTCTGTTCCCAAAAATATGAAGCTAAGCTCAAGACCTTGGCAAAGTTTAGCAGAAATCTACTTTTTGGCAGAGTTAATGAATCTGGGATAATTCTAAAAGAAAAGGGTCAGACACAATTTAGTGGGTTTCTTTTAAGGCAATAAAATCTTTCAGAAGAAGAAAAGGAAGCAAAACATGTCAATACCTGATTTCTGCTTTTAAAACTGTTATGAAAATATTTTAAAGTCTCTCCAGGCAACATGAACAAGATAAGATAATCTGGCCATCAGCTGAGGCATTAGAACTGCACAGGGGGAGATATGCAAAGTTCTAGACACAGAGATCCCCGTTGAAATGGAATAGTTAACATGGCCTAAAGAGTAAGGAAACATTTTAAACAATCAAAACAATAGAGAAACTGAACTCCAGAGAAATTAAGGATGACCATGGTCAGGAGAGAAAACTTAGAGGTAAAGGGAAAGCTGGAAAAAGGCTAAATAGATGTATTACTGACTATATTCATGTGCCTGCAAGCTACAAAATGTAAAACCATAGGATAAACACCTTGACGACAGGCAGAGTTAAGCGGTTCCCAGAGAGAACCATCACTGGAAGTGAAAATACTGAGCCATTGAAAGATAGGATAAGAAGGTGCATTGTAGACTTGTTTAAGGAATTGAGGTCTGACATGAGACAGCAGCAGGAGAGAGTAAACTGGAAGGAGTTTACCCAAATGGATTCAGATCAGGTAACTCATTTCACAGGGAGAGTTATTAAAGAAGTGTGTAATCTTAGGGAGATTAAACAGAAATTTCATATTCCTTACCACGCTCAGAGGCCAGGGATGGTGGAAAGAATGAACTGAACTTAAAAAAAAAACATCAATCAAGAGACAGGGAACAGTCCAATATTCTAATGCAATGTGGGCTACCCCAAGCAGGACCGCCAGGTTCAGCCCATTTGAAATGATAACAGGAAGGGCCGTGCATATACCTGAAGGTATTATAGTAGGAGATGTAGGGCCACAGAACGGAAAAATGCAGGACAATGTAAGGGAATTAAGTAGGCAATTACATGAGAGGAGAGAGGAAGTCAGAGACCGACAGGTGATTAAGGATATGGAAACAGGCAAATCCAAAGAGCAACAATGGACCATACCAGGTAATTATGGAGGTGATACATGCGCACTTGTAGATATGAGAATCGGAAGTAAATGGAGGCATTATACACAGTTAAAGCTACATGACAATTGACCAAGCGGTAACACAGAGAAGAGGAGCCAATTTTAATGTTTCCACAGATCTACGATCCTGGTCGTGGGCCGATCAGTACTGGGAACAAGGTCGGGGAAGATCACTGCCCATCCTGCACAGCAGGAGGAACTTTGGTACAGCATGGACAGTGCCGATTGACTCGCAACGGGGAATGATAAATGTAACAGTAGGAGAACAAGTGCTTTCAAATTGTAGTAAGGGTTTGCTTCAGATCGAGCATGGGAGGTCCGCCAATACCCAGCAACCTCCCACCTCTACTTTCACAGTCTGAGTAGAGATAATTGAAGCCCCTCAACCACACCGACTAATCCATCTTGGCCAACTATGCATTCAGGACCGACGAATGGTTTGGTACTGGTTAATCAGAAGTATTGTATGATAATGTACACCATGAGCTGGTACCCATAGTCTTGAATGTATCCGGTGTCGTCCTCCCCAGTGGTGCTCAATCCATACCCAAGCACTCTATAGGGCTCTGACGCGCCAATTGGTGACTGAAGAAGTTCAGTTCAGTGGCGAGATGCGATGAGGATTGTGAGGGACCTGCGTTAAGCGCAGCCTGATAAATGATGCCACTATGATATTCAATATAGGAACATCATTGGTTAATCCAAAGTCTGGCTACCGTGCTCGAAAGTCATGCGGGGACTATCAATAAATTAATTGAAATAGGGAACACTATTTTAGACAAAGCGAGCAGAAATGATGTATGCAAAACCTATGGATCTTGGGCACTGGAATAAGCCCGAGAAAATTTAAGACAGACTAAAGAAGGGGTAGTCCCTTCATGGGTAACTAATGAGCATCTATTGAATTGCTTACGACAAAAGAATCATGACTTGACCGGTTGCCAGCTCAGGGGTTTAACACGTGTATGTAGAATGAATGTTGAATGTATAGTGAATATTAATATGCTAATAGGCATTGTATTAGTAATACATGTCATACCTATGTCAATGACATAACCCAGGCATGACGCCCACAGTGTGTGCTGGTACGGGACCCCAGCCATGGGGCCCATTTGTACACCTACAAATGGATTTTATACAAATGCCTAAATGTATGGAATATAATTATGTTTTAGTTCAAGTATGTTTGTTCTCGCGATGGGTGGAGGCGTATCTCACCCGACGAAATGATGCTGTTGTTGTTGTAAAATTGTTGATCATTTTACTGCTAAAGTTATAAAGGAACTGTAGAAGGCCTTACAATGCAACCATCACCTTTCCTGCCCCTACCACCCCCAGTCTACTGGAGCGGTGGAAAGACAAAATGGTATTCTGAAAAACAAACTAAATTATGTGAAAAAACTGATTTGAAATGGCCTGAAGCTCTACCCTTGGCGCTCATGGCTATGCATTCTCACCCCACCTTCCTCTCTCCTTATGAAGTTGTAAGGGGATGTCCTATGCGCCTCCCAGTGACCCGACCCTTGTCTGCTAGGGAAATGGATATCCACGCTATGGATGAGGGAATGATTACATACTGTATAGTGCTCAGTAATTCTCTGAAGAGCTTACATATACAGGTAGTAGAAGCTCAGAAAAAGCCCACCATTGAAGACTGCCATCAATACCAGCCCGGGGACCTAGTCCTAGTGAAGACCTTCAAGAGAAAGAACTGTTTGGAACCTCGATAGGAAGGGCCTTTCCAAGTCCTGCTCACCCCCCATATGGCCGTGAAGGTTGAAGGACGCACTAGTGGATCCACGCATCGCACGTCAAGTGAACTCTGACCTTGGATGGAAGGGCTTGTGCAAGAAATTTAACTGAGCCGTCAGAATGCTGACTCTGATTTGGATCCTGTCCTGCGTGGTCCTTGCGGGGGCATGGAATACCAAATCTGTGGTTCAACGAATGCAGGCCCTAGCCTCGCAACTTCATCAGACTAAATGTTGGATTTTTACTCATTTTCATCTATGCAAAACAGCGACTGAATTGCATGAGAGGGTGGAAAGGATCTTACCTTTTGCTGCTAACAACTCGAACGGCCTTGAAGGTTAAAGAGAAGGAAGACTGGGTCCACGCCACTCGCTGTAAAATACATTGTCCGGCAACAATATATCAGATGTTACCAAGCTTGTATTATGTATTGAAACAGAAAGTTTGAGTAATTATTGTCAAAAAGATTCTTGGTGGTCTCTAATACTAGGTTGGTTCTCCAGTTGGGGAAGTTGGTTGCTATACATTTTAATTGGGTTGGTCATACCATGTGTTATAGGGTGTTGTGCATGTTTTGCTCTGCGAATTTGCTGTTCCGAGGTTATTAACGGTGTCTCTACTGGATTAAGAGGAGCTCCAAGTTGTCCCTCAATTGACATGCACTGGCCCCAGCGAAATACACTGGTGGGGAGAAAAAGTTTATCCTGCCAGGGCTCGGCCTTTTCCTTATGGTTATGAGCCCCACTATGATGATGAAGATACTATTCCTCATTGGTATTAATCTGAAAGATTAACAAGAGGGGTTGTGGAAGAATAAAATATATCTACAGGACAACTAAGGGTCAAACAGTTAAAACCGCAGTGGATTACAACAGCACAGTTCCCTCTTTTGTTCTAGCAGGCACACCTGCAGCTGCCAGCTAATTGACCAGGAAAGGAGAAAAGGAGTATCATAAACAAGCTTCCTAGAATCCTTGAGACAAGGCTAGAATGTCTGCCCCCAACACAAAGAGAAAGGATCAAGCAATGGAAATCTGTTCTCTAGAGTGTACACCCCCTAGCACTAAAGATAAGGTCAAGCATGGTTATCTTTGCTCTATCTCACTTTTCTATTACCAGATGGGCTTCCCCCAATATCCTGTATAGTCATAAATTAGAATAGACTAATTGTGTGTTGCATACCAAAGACAATGATTCTTAATGTAATTAATTTTTGAAGGTTAGACAGTCTTATCACCTTCAAGCTCTTTGATATGTACGACTTTAACTATAACTATGTGTCTGTTCTGATGCTTGTTCAGAGTGTCAGCTAGCTCCATTGTATGCTACTGGGCTCTCCGTGATATCACGATTTAATAAAGGCTTCCGAGACAAACCTCCTGGGTCTGAGTGTTCACTCCGTTTTCCGCGACAATACCTGAGAGTGGTTTCTGTTGAGGAGTTCCTGAGAGTAGTTCCTGAGAGGGGTTCCTGGGAGTAGATCCTGATAGGGGATCCTGAGAAGGGTTCCTGAGTCTAGTTGATGAGTGGTGTTCTTGAGAGGGGATCCTGGGAGGTGTTCCTGACAGGGATTCCTGAGAGATACTCCTGATAGGGGCTCCTGAGAAGTTTTCCTGAGAGAAGTTACTGAGAGGGGTTCCTGAGAGTCTTTACTGAGCGGAGGTAATGAGAGGAGTTGCTGAGATGAGTTGCAGAGGGAGTTACAGAGTTGAGTTACTGGGCATCATTCCTGAGTGGGGTTCCTGTGAGGAGTTCCTGACAGGGGTTCCTGAGAGGAGTTACTAAGAGGGGTTCCCCTGAGGAGTTCCTGATTGTCCTCCCTGACAGGAGATCGTGAGAGGGTTTCATGTGAGGGGTTCCTGAAAGGAGTTGCTGAGTGGTATTTCTGAGAGGGGTTCCTGATAGAAGATCCAGAGAACTGTTTCTGAGAGGAGTTCCTCAGAGTGTTCGCGTAGTGGGAATAAACATAGTTGTTCCTGAGAGCTGTTACTCAGAGGGTTTAGTGAGAGAAGTTACTGGGAGGAGCTCAAGAGTGATGTTCCTGAATGGAATTCCTGAGAGTGGTTTCTGTGAGGAGTTACTGAGATGGGATGCTGAGCGGAGTTCCTGAGAGAAGTTATGAGAGGAGGTAGGGAGGGTAGGAACAGAAGGGTTCCTGAGAGTGGTTACTGAGAGGCGTCGCTGAGGGAGTTGTTCCTAAGAAAAGCCCAAGAGTGAAGATGCTGAGCGGAATTCGTAAGAGTGGTTTCTTAGAGGAGCTTCTGAGAGGAGTTCCTGAGTGGAGTTCCTGAGTGGAGTTCTTAAAGGCGATCTTGAGAGGGGTTCCTGAGAGAAGTTCAATATAGACGTTGCTGTGACGAATTCCTTAGTGGTGTTCGTGAAAGGAGTTCCTGAGATTTGTTCCCGAGTGGAGTCAGTGATAGCAGTTCGCCTGAGGGTTTCCTGAGAGGAAATCCTGAGAGAGGTTCATGAGAGGGGTCCCTGAGAGTAGCTACTGAGAGGACTTCCTGAGAGGAGTCCCCAAGAGGGGTTGCTGAGTGGTGATCATGAGAGTTGTTACAGAGTGAGTTTCAGCAGCGAGTTACTGAGAGACGCTCCTGAGTGGGGCTCCTAAGAGTAGATCATGCGGGTGTGTCCTGTGTGGAGTTCCTGAGTGGAGTTCCTAAAGGAGATTATGAGAGACGTTCTGAAAGGGGTTTCTGAGAAAAGTTCAAGAGAGAAGTTCCTGAGAAGAATTCCTGAGTGGGGTTCCTGAGAGGAGTTCCTGAGAGTTGTTCCCGAGGGGCGTTACTGAGAGCAGTTCCTGTGAGGGGTTCCTGAGAGGAGATTCTGAGAGAGGTTAGTGACTGGTGTCCCTGAGAGGAGCCACTGAGAGGACTTCCTGAGAGGAGTCCCAAAGAGGGTTTGCTGAAAGGTGATCCTGAGAGTAGTTACAGAGTGAGTTACAGCGGTGAGTTACTGAGAGGCGTTCCTGAGTGGGGTTCCTGGGAGGAGTTCCTGACAGATGCTCCTGAGAGTGGTTTCTTAGTGGAGTTACGGAGAGGGGTTCCTGAGAGGAATACCTGAGAGTTGATCCTGATAGGAGTTTGTAAGAGTTGTTTCTGACAGGGGTGCCTGATAGCAGTTCTTGAGCGGAGTTTTTGAGGGCGTTTCCTGAGGGGCGTTCAGTGGAGGGGTTCTTGAGTTGGGTTACTGAGAGAAGTCCTTGAGAGAAGTACCTGAGAGGAGCTTCTGAATGCGGTTCCTGGGAGGAGTTTTTGAGAGGAGTTCCAGAAAGGAGTACCTGAGATGGGTTGCTGATAGCAGTTTATGAATGTGGTTCCTTAGAGGAGATCCCTAGAGCTGTTCCTGAGATGGGTACCTCAGAGGAGTTACTGAGCCCAGTTACTGAGAGGAGTTCCTGAGAACAGCTACTGAGAGGAGTTCCTGAGTTGAGTTCTTGGAAGGAGTTTTTGAGAGCATAAGACAATAATACATAGGAGCAGAAGTTTGGCCATTTGGCGCATAGAATCTGCTCCGCCATTCAATCATGGCTGAGAAAATTCTCAACCCCATTCTCGCGCCTTCTCCCTGTAACCTTTGATCCTCATACCTGTCAAGAACGTATCTATCTATGTCTTAAACACACTCAATGACCTGGCCTGCTCAAACTTCTGTGGCAACGAATTTCATAGTTTCACCACTCACTGGCTAAAGACGTTTCTCCTCATCTCCGTAAGGTGTTCCTGAGGGGAGTTCCTGAGAGAGGTTCCTGAGAGGAGTTTCTGAACGTGGTTCCTGAGAGGAGTTCCTGAGAGGGGTTCCGGAGAAGAGTCCCTGAAAGGAGTTCCTGAAAGGAGGTCCAGGGTCCAGTCGCTCAGATGAGTTCCTGAGAGGGGTTCCTGAGTGGAGTTCCTGAGAGATGTTACTACGAGGGGCTCCTGAGGGGGTTTCCTGAGTGGAGCTACTGAGAGGAATTCCTGAGAAGGGTTCCCGAGATGAGTTACTGAGATGAGTTGCTGAGAGGAGCTCCTGAGAACAGTTACAGATTTAGTTGCAGAGGTGAGTTACTGAGAGGCGTTCCTGAGAGGGGTTCCTGAGAGGATATCGTGAGAGGGATTCATCTGAGGGGTTCCTCAGAGGATTTCTTGAGAGGTGTTCCAGAAAGGAGTTTCTGAGGGTTGTTTCTGACAGGGGTTCCTGTTTGGAGTTCCAGAGAGCAGTTACTGAGAGGAGTTCCTGAGAGTGGTCCCTTATAGATGGTACTGAGAGGAGTTCCTGAGACGTGTTCCTCAGAGGGTTTACTGAGAGAAGAAACTGGGAGGAGTTTGTTTGAGCAGACCCTGAGAGGCGTTATGAGCAGAGTTACAGAAGATATTAACTGAGAAGGTTTACTGAAAGGTGGTCCTGAGAGGCGCCCCTGAGATGATTTCCTGATTCTGGTTCCAGAGAGGGATTCCTGTGTGGAGTTACTCAGCATTGATCTGGCGATTGGACCCTGAGATGATTCCCTTACAGGACTTCCTGAGAGTAGTTCTTGAGAGGAGTTCGTGACAGAGGTTCCTGAAAGCGATTTGCTATTGGTAGTACGGGAGAGGGGTTCCATAGAGGAGTTAATGCGAGGAGTACTTGAGAGGGATTCCTGAGGTGAGTTCCTGAGAGGAGATCCTGAGAGGGGTTCCTGACAGGGTTTCCGAAGAGAAGTTAATGAGTGGTGTTCCAGAGAAGGGTTCCTGAGAGGGGTTCCTGAGAGGGGTTCCTGAGAGGAGTTCCGAAGAGGAGTTCGTGAGAGGGGCTCCTGAAAAGAGTTGCTGAGATGTTATCCTGAGAGGGTTTCTTGAGAGGGGTTCCTGAGTGGAGTTCCTCCGAGGAAATCCTGAGGGTGGTTCCTGAGAGGCGTCCATGAGGTGTGTTCCTAAGGGGGCTTCCTGAGTGGGGTCACTGAATGGAATTCCTGAGTGGATTCCTGAGAGGAGACACTGAGAGCGCTTCATGAGACACGTTTAACAGAGGAGATCCTGAGTGCGGATCCTAAGAGAAATTACTGAATGAGTTCCTGGCATGGCATCCTTCGAGAGGATCCTGGGGAGGATTCCTGTGAGGGGTTCCTGAGAATGGTTCCTGAGAGGGGCTCCTGAGAGCATATCCTGAGAGGCGTTCCTGAGCGGAGTTACTGAGACTGGTTCCATAGATGGGTTCCTGAGAGGAGTTCCTGAGAAGATTTCCTGAGCGGTGTTCCGGAGAGTTGTTACCGAGAGGAGTTCCTGAGCGTAGTTCCTGAGAGAAGTTCCTGAGAGGAGTTCCTGAGAGAAGTTCCTGAGAGGAGTCCCTGAGAAGATAGATGGCTGCATAGATGACTATGTTGTGGGTAGGATTAGTACATTTGCGGATGATACAAAGATTGGTCTGGTGGTCAACAGTGGGGTCGAGTGCCTTGGTTTACCGGAAGATATACAAGGGATGGTCTAAGGGCCAGAGAATTGGCAGATGGAATTTAATCCTCAATAATGTGAGGTGATACACATTGGAAGGAGTAATTTGACAAGGAAGTAATCTATGAACGGCATGATACGAGGAAGTTACTGAGAGGAGTTCCGGAGAGGAGTTTCTGAGACGATTTCCTGAGAGAAGTGAGTGTGTCTGCTTGCGCTCTTGCATCCATCAGCATACAATAATGTCCAGCCTCTGTCTGGATGACTCTGTTAAAAATCAACTGTAAACATAATATTGGTACCCTATGGCCTCTGATGCAACAGAGCCATAGAATCATAAATTTGAGGAAGACGCCATGTGGCCCAGCTTGTCCGTTTCGACTCTTTACCAGACCTATCTAATCAACCCTTCGCTCCTCCCCTCCATTAGCTGTTCAAATGTCCACTGCAAGTGCTCATCCAATTCTATTTTCACAGTTAATTGATTAATTACATTCGCCAGCCTTTCAGGAAGAACATTCCAGATTTATTTGTACGAAGAACTCTTCAAACGCTCTTTGCCTCTTTGTCAATCACTTTAAAACTCACTGTTCTGGTTACTGACTGATTTTACAGAATCGCCAGTTTCTCGTTATTTACTCTGTCAAAAACATTCGTGATTTTAAATGTCTCGATTAAACCTCCCCTTTGCCTGGTCTGCTCGAAGGAAAACAATCCCGGCTTCTCCAGTCTCCCCACGTAATTCAAGCCCCTCATCCCTGTTCCAATTCCAGTAAAATTCCTCTGCACCCTCTCCAAGGCCCTCACATCCTTCATGAAAAACGCTGGCCAGGATTAGACACAAGTACTCCAGCTGAGGCTTCACCAATATTTACATATGTGTTGTCTGATTTTCTTAGTTTCATAAACTCTGATTCTGTTTAACAATAAAAATATATTGCTATTTTAATACTCTAAAAGGCTTGTCATGCCACCTACAACGACATGCTTATGTCCACGCGATAGTTTAACGAAACAACTCCGACATTTGCCCGATTTTCTGCTTCACACGATTATCTTTACAGTATTCCGTCCTCAGAAACCCTCTTACATCCCAGATGGACCAGCTAACTGTTCCAATTTAGTGTGGTGCATGTACAATTGGACTGAAAGGGTTAAATGAGCCTGTTTGTTCAGTGGCTGTAATTAATGTTAGTCTCCATGGATCCTAAATAACTCACTGGGGGGGCTTCCCACTGTTGTTAATAAGGGAGTCGCTACATTGTGTTACCTCATATTGTCAGCGGGGGCATCAGCTCCATGAGGAACAAGGACCCGCGGTTATAAAACTGGGAGAGAGGATACCAGAGTCTGAGAACAAAATATTGGAATGTTCCAACAGTGGATCAGATTCTGAGAACAATAGATTGGAATGTTACAACAATGGATCAGAATCTGAGGACAATAGATTGGAATGTTACAACAATGGATCAGAATCTGAGGACAGTAGATCAGAATGTTACAACAATGAGTAGGAGTTTATTGGAGGCGCTTTATCTACTTTCTACATTATTTGATTGGCTGCCAGTGGAAAGCCGGATTTATCAGGCACTCCATGTGATTCAGGCCGGTTACTATCCCATCCTCGCTATTATTGGAATCCCTGGTAAGTCTCACTGTATATGCCTCTTAATTCTATAAAGCGTGTAGAAATTATTCATTTCTTCTTCATCAAAATTACAAGTGTTTTGGAGATTGCAACATTTTTATACCAGTTAAAGAATCCAGGGGGACAGGATTATGATAACATCCGAGTTCAGCAATTTCAGTAACATATTTATTGCCATCTAATCTCTATTGCCTCCCACCATATCAGAGACAATCATATTATTGCATGTACAATAGTGTCAATACGGCACTGGATGCAGCAACATAGTGGAAAATTTCAGTGACTTCAAACAAACTGATACTTGTTATTTACAAGCATTCTGATTGTTTATTGGGAATGGTTTCATTTCCCGTGGGCCATGCGTCTGTGTCATACCGATGCCGTCCTGCTTTATGCAGCCATTGGCCGTTGTGTGTGGTTCAGTGACATTCACATTTGATCGGTTTGTGGCCATGTTTTTCCAGAAACTGAGAAGTAAATATTGAACCGTGAAAATGGTTCTGAGAAAAATGACTGTGCGGAGTTTTTTAAAGAAATTTTCTGGTATTTCATGTTACCAGATTCTTATTTGCTGATGAACAATCCATGATTTTGTTTTGGAATAATACAATTTCAGACATAGAGTAATCGAGTCAAAATCGTCTGCAGCACAGAAAAATCGGCCCATCGAGTCTGCGCCGGTCAAATAAGTACCTAAATATTCTAAACCCATTTTGCAGCAATAGGCCCTTAGCCTTGTATGTCAGGGCATCACAAATGCACATCCAAATACTTCTCAAATGTTATGACGTTTTCTGCCCCGAACACCCTTTCAGGCAGTGAGTTCCAGATGCTCACCACCCTCCGGGTGAAATAATTCTTCCCCAAATTCCCTCTAAACCTCCTGCCCCTTACATAAATCTATGCCCCCAGGTTATTGGTCCCTCCACCAACGGGGAAATTTCCATCCCGCCTACCCTCTGTATGAGACTGAAATTTTAATACACGTCAATAATGTCACCATTCAATCTCCTCTGCTCCAGCGAAACTAACCCCAGTTTGTTCAATCTCTCCTCATAACTAAAAATATCCAGGCCAGGCAACATCCTGGAAAATCTCCTCTACGCTCTGATGCAAACACATCCTTCCTATAATGCGGATTCCAGACTGCACGCAATACACTAGATGTGGCCAAACCAGCATTTCATATAATTCAGCAGAACATCCCTGCTCTTATATTCTATGCCTCGTCTAATAAAGGCAGGTATCCCATATGTTTTCTTCATCACCTTATCTACCTGCCCCACTACATTCATGGACTGCTGCACATGCACACCATGATCTCTCTGATCCGCGGTACTTCCCAGGATCATAACATTCATCATATTCCCGTGTCTTGTTCGTCCTGCCCAATTGCATCACCTCACCCTTATCTGGATTAAATTACATTTGAAAATGATCAGCCCATCTGATCAGCCTGTCTCTATACACCTGTAATCTATGGCTCATATTCTTACTATTTATCAATATTCATCAAGATTCATTAATATTCATCTATATTCGTGCCATCCGCGAACATACTGATCAACCCCCCTACATCAAATCTAAATAGTTTATAGCTATACCACAAACAGCACGGGACCCAACAACGACCCATGTGGAACCGCACTGTACACAGGCATCCAGTCACAAACCGCCCCCGTCCCCCTGGACCATCACCATCTGCTTCCTGCCACTCAGCCAATTCTGGGCCTAATTCGCCAAATTGCTTTGGCAACTCTGGGCTCTTCCCTTCGTTATCAGTCTCCTGACCATATCGAAAGCCTTGCTGAAGTCCAAGTAGACTACATCAAATGCTTTGCCATAATCTACACACCTGGTCACGTCTTCGTAAAATTCAATCAAATTAGTCAGGCATTACATCTCCTTAAACAAACCAAGCTGACTGTCCTTGATTTTCCCTGCCTCTCCAAGTGTAGATAAACTATCGCCCTCAGAATTACTTCCAATAATTTACCCACTGATGATAGGCTGACTGGCCTCTAGTTCCCTAGTAAATCCCTTCCTCCCTTCTTGAATAGCGGTGCCACATTGGCTCCTAGGGACCTCTCCTGTGGTCAGAGAGGTGTTGAAAATTTTTTGCAGCGCCCCTGTTATCTCCCCGCTTGCCTCATTCAACAGCCTGGGATCAATTTCATCTGGTCCTGGAGATTCATCTCATTTTAAGCCTGTCAGACCGCTTACAACTTCTTCCCTTTCTGTGATAAATTATTTAATTATCTCACAGCCCTGCTGCATGATTTCTATCACCCCTCTCACTTGTGAACACCAATACAAGTCATTCATTTAGAAACTGACCTACGTCTTCCGGCTCCACACACAAATTTCCACCATGGTCCTTAATGGGCTCTAATCTTTCCCTAGTTATCCTCTTACTCTTAATTAACTTGTAAAATAACTTTGTATTTTTCTTTATTTTTCCTGCCAATGATTTTTCATACACTCTTTTTGCTCTCCTAATTTCCTTATTAAATTGCCCCTTATACACTCTATTCTCTTATAGGCCCTCCACAGTTTTGAGCTCTCGTTAACCGCCATAAGCCTCTCTTTTTCTCTTTATCCAATCCTGTATATCCCTCGAGATCCAGGTTTCCCTGGATTTATTGGTCCGGGCCTTTATTTTTTATTCGAATATGTTGGTCCTGCACTCTCCCTATTTCTATCTTGAATGAGTCACACTTCCCTGAAGCAGATTTACCTAAAATATGCTGCTCCCAGGCAACACTGGTAAAATCATACCTGATCTTATTAAAATTGGCCTTTCTTCAATTTAGAACTCTGATTTCTGGCACTCTCTTGTCCTTTTCCATAACGACGTTAATCTAATGGAGTATGATCAGTATGCGCAAAACGCTCCCCCACTGACACCTCTGCCACATGCCCGGCTTCATTCCCTAAACTTAAGTCCAAGACCGCCCCTACTTCGATTTAATGGCTTAAAAAGCTCTCCTGGGTGCAGTGTAAGAATTGATCTCCCTCTAAAACTAACACACTATGACTAACCCAGTTAATCTTGGGGAAATTGAAATCTCCCACTATTACTACCCTTTTATTTTTACACTGCTCTGAAATTTGCCAAGATCCATTTCTCTATGGATGTTTGGCGGCCTGTACTACTTCTCACATGGGACTGAGCTGCCCTGCCGTGCCTCTAGTTTGAAAAAAACACCCGTTCTTTACTTTAATTTAAATAAAGTAAATAAGACACTTTATGTTATTTATGTATTTTAAATTAAAAAAATACATAACTTTTACCTTTCCTTAGCTTACCCAGGGGAATACACTTTCCCGTGACTCACCAATCAGCTCTCACCTTTGTGCTGACGTCACTTTTTCAAGCATCCCCGCACTCGCGCTGGTTCTGATCTCTCCATCGCTCTCGCGCTGCTTTTTGATGTCACTATCTTTATTCTCAAAAATATCTGCAGGATAGTCTTTGCAGACTGTTTCACCGCGATGCTGACTGCAGGATAATCTCTCCAAAACCAGCTGCCGTCTGGACAGCTGTCGAGTTCCTTCATCACATTCTTATTTCATTCATTCATGGAACTTGGCCGTCGCTGGCTAGGCTGGCATTTATTGCCCATCCCGAATTGCCCTTGTTCAGAGGGTAGTTAAGAGTCAACCACATTGCTGTGGGTCTGGAGGCACATGTTGCCCAGCAGATTTCCTTCTCTAAAGATCATTAGTGAACCAGGTGGTATTTTGCAAATGTCGGCAATGGTTTCCTGGTCATCATTGTGCGTTTCATTCCAAATTTTTTATTAAATTCAAATTCTACGATCTGCCAGGGCGGGATTCGAACGCCTGTTCCCAGAGCATGATGCCGGGTTTCATGTCCAGTGACAATCCCTCTACACCATCGCCCCACTTAATTTGTACCCCCTGTCTCCCATTTGTCCTGATTGTGCTGCTCAATGTTCTCACCGTCAGACACATTTTAGTGAACAGCAGAGCCCGCAGGAGACTCCAGGTTCACAGCAGTGGGGAGAGTCCCAGAGACCCAGAGATGGAGCGTCGGAAGAAAACCATGATTTTACTGCTCGTTATCTCAGCCAATTTCATCCTGTTGTGGGCAATGTTACTACTGTTTTCTATGTGGAGCAAGATATCGTTCTTGGGGAATGTGTAAATTGATCTAGAATATATTGTGATGGAATCGGGCTTCATGCTGCAGCTCCTGAGTTGCTGAAAAACGCTGGGATTAACACCGTGACCGAGGTTAAATTCAGGGAGCAGTTGTGCTGAAATATCCCTTTACTCTAATTCTTTAATCCACCCGAGAATTTGAACATTCACTGACTGAGAATATCCATTACTTTTCCGTTTTATTTTTTCTTTCCATCAGCAAAGGACATGTTTGCTGGGCTGATATCAGGCAGAGGGCGGAGTGGGAGAGGGTGCGGCCATTATGGTGACACAACAAACGGACAGAGTCTGTTCCATAAACTGTTATTTGCCAGCGCTTCACAGAGACCCACACAGACTGGAGAACAGAGGGAAGGGGAGCGTCATCAGTGGTCCCGCAAATCCCTGGTTGTGAGAGCAATCAGGCCATCAACAAAAGCAGCAGCAGCTAGGGGGGATGATGTCTATCACTGGCAGGGTGACGGATAATAAAGGTACATGAGGTTGGACGTATTCCAGGCACACCAGGGCATGAAGGTATATAGCAGCTACAGTGGGGGAGGTACCTGTTCCAGGTGCACCGGGGAAGTGGGAACATATAAAAAGTAAAAGTTGCGAGTGTGAGTGAGATTCCAGGATCACGATTGCGGAAGGCTGTTATACCAAGTACACCATCAGCGGGGCTGCGCCATGTGATATACCAGGTAGAGAGAGGGAGGGTGGGTGATATACCGGGCTTTGAACTCAGCACTGGCCCTCTGACAGCGCAGCACACCGTAAGTACTGATTCTCCGACAATGCGGCATTCCCTCTATGCTGAATCCCTGACAGCTCCGTGCTAACTCAGTGCTGATAGTTCGATAGTGCAACAATTCCTCAGTTCTGACCCTCAGACAGTGCAGCGCTCCCTCTGTACTGCCCCTCTGACAGTACAGTTTTCCCTATGTGCTCCCCCTCTGACAGTGCAGTGTTCCCTATGTGCTGACCCTCTGACAATGCGGTCCTCCCTTAAAAATGAACATCTGATTGTCGTTATCCCACCTCCCGCATTTACCAACCCAACCCCGTCTCACCCACCCTGCATTTAACGCAAAACTTTGAGGTGCGTAGAATTAAATGCTCTCACTTTCAAACGTTTGGACGCGTGAAGATAAATTCAGGATCACAGAATGACGGAGCTGTGATGGTGCAGAAGGAGGCCATTCTGCCCATCGGGACCACGCTGGCTGTCCGAATGAGCATTACAGTTCAATGCCATTTCCCTGCCGTTTCCCCATAACCCTACTCATTGTTTCTATTCAAATTGTCATCTAACGCGCTTTTGAATGCCTCGATTGAACATTCCTCCACCACAATTCCAGACATGCTCTCCAGACCAGAACAAGCTGCTATATGAAAGAGGCTTCCTTTCCCCTCAGGCCAAATCTAACAGACCGGATTAGAAGGGTAAGAGTCATATAGCAGCAGGTACTAAACAATGGGTGAATACTCCTTGGCTTTTTTTGTGAAGAAATAGCGGCTATTATCATTTCACTCAGGGCCGACGGTCGAGAAGTTTTGTTAAAGCATTAGATCTAAATTAGTTCAAGCATAATCCATGAAGGTCAGTAAGATCTATGTATTGCTTCAAATCAGTGAAATATGTTCCATTTAAGGATACGTAAACTAAAGGTCTAGTTGAGAAGACACCTGAAGATGCCCCTCGGGCATGTGAGCACTTTTGTGAGAATCTCTGGTTTCTATTGATCTGCCTGTTTTATGAGATTGTTTAGCTGCAAATGGGACAGGTGCCGTCGAAAGTTCACTGTGAGAAATTAACCAGTTGATGACACTTACTTAGGCTTGTGCAGTGAGCAGCGAAATCTCTAAACCCAAGATTCATCACGTGGAATGCAAGTAAATTTAATCTCAGTCTGGGTTACATGAGGAAAAATAATCTGGAACGTTGTCTGGTTTAAAACTGAAAAAAATCTACAGCGGTCCTCACCTTTGCCTTGTGACAAAATATAGCCAATCGTGGATTAACATGGAAATATTGAGGAGAAAAGAGAACAAGGGAATGAGTCTCCTAAATACATGTTAATTGAAAGTCCTAAGGCTGAGGATGGCTGGAACTGAGAAAGTATAAAACAAGCGACATAGCACTGGCATTCTGGGTGATCTCTAAAGAAGTAAATAGCTTCAAAAGTTTTTATGTTCTAAGATAATTCTCTGGAGGAAGGAGCAAATTTGAGCGTGTAGCATCTCTGATTATAATCTGTAGCATTCAGGCAATTGTGCTTGTGTTGTTGAACCATCTGTTACTGTTTCCCAACAAATACCGTAATTGGCACGTGGTCACTCTTAGTCCGTATAGTTAATAAAAAACATACTTTCATCAACAACACTACCTGCTACTTCATCAACGACGCTAATCGAGTTTGTCAGAGGCATTATTTCATTAATGTGTCTCTTCTGGCAGTTTTTTATAAACCCATGTTTTCTAATCAACAAACTCATTTTGCCCCAAATTATTGAATCTCTGATATAACACAACGTTTCACTAACAATTCTTTGATTTATTGGCAGATACAAGGTTTATCCATCTGCCCTTCGAAAAACAGGGAACAACATTGACAACAGTTTGGGAATAGTCCGATATCCAAGGAGGATTGAAGGATAATGTTTAGTGTGTCCACGATTTCCACCTTTCCTTCCCTCGTAAAATCTCAGACATCCCCACAAAAGCTGCAAAAAAGCTGTTTCATTATGGTGCAATAGAAAGGGGTTAAGTTAAACCTTTTCTCGTGGCATAATAATATCAGTCTCCATGGACCTTAATTGTGCCAATAAAGCAATTAAAATTCAATTAAAATGCGAATCCTTCTAATCAGCCATCTCATCCTATAACACGGATCCTCAATGCTGCACTGTCAGGGAGCAGCAGATCCAAAGCGAGGGAGAAGATATATTAGAAACAGAGGACAAGACTTTGGACTATTATAATGATCTGTCCGAATCAAGAGCAGCAGCTTGGACTTTTTCCACAATGGATCAGGATCTGAGAGCAATAGATTGGAATGTAACAGCAATGGATCAGAATCTGAGAAGAATAGATTGGAATATTACAAAAATGGATCAGAACCTGAGGAATATTACAAAGATAGATCAGAATCTGAGAACAATAGTTTGGAATATTACAACAATTGATCAGAATCTGATAACGATAGATTTTGTTTTTACAACAATGGATCAGAATCTGAGAACTGTAGGTTGGAATGTTTGAACAATGGAATAATACCTGAGAACAGTCGATTGTTATCATACAAGAGGCAGGGGGTTACCCTGGTATGTTCACTATCTGTTGGCGATTTATTATGGAATCGCATTGAAATATCGGTTCCCAATGTTTCTTCAGTTATTCGACGTTCTTATTATCCAATGCTCGCTATTGTTAGTGTGCATCGTAAGTCTTTCTCTCTCCAGTTTTTAAGTACGTACAGAATATTCAGTTGCAATGCTGTGCTTGAAATTCACATTCGTATCTTCGGTTCAGTTGATATCCCTGGATGTCTCTCTATCTAGCTATTATATTTGGAAGCCACATTTCACTGATTAGCTGCTCCTGTTTCTTATTTTTCAGTTGAGCCTTGTAAGGATCGAAGCCAGTGTCACCTGACTGCATCCGAAAATTTGTCTTCCATCCACACATCCTCCACCAGCCACACACCCCGCCCCCTCCCCATATCGCGACCAAGCCCAATTCCTCCTGTACAACCAGAGGGTTTGCTGATGGCCTTAGCTCAGTTCCTACCCAATATACATCTATCTGAAATACGGCCCACGACGACCCTCCTAACATCACATATATCCAATCCTACCTCGACACATCTGCTTCATAAACACAAAATCTGGGCTTTTTTTTTCAAATTGAGACCCGTCTATTACAATGTCAACCGAGCCAGAATCGTCCTCTCACTCACCACCCACCACCACCAGCTTGCTCAAACTTCACCTCCTGGTTACAAATCTTTATAAAACTCAACAGATACCACGTTCTGCTGCCTGTAATCTAACTGGAATCAATCCCGCTTAACCACCGTTCCTGTGCTCAGAGAGTTACATGGGCTGGTAGGCCAAAAGCGAATATTTTCATTCTTATATTGTTGCTCCTCACCACTTTAGAGAGGTTTTCGCCTTCGAATGTTTAACAAATGCACGTTTGAAAAGCAATATAAGAACAGGCAGCACCACATTAGTGTCAGTGTATTTCAAATGAGACGTCTGCTCCTTCTGCCAGTCAGATTATATCTGAGCCATTCGTTTATCACCCATTCAGCAAAAGGAAAATCAACTGCATCTTTCTACAATTTCTCTCAACTGGTCAAAATGTTGAACACGTTAATGTTAATTTCTCAGCACACAATTGCAGGAGCAGAGTGATCTGTATGTACATGCGCCTGAATCAGTGAATGTGGGAGGATGGGTTGAGACAGTGGTTCATTAACCTACCCGCATCCTGGGCATTATGAGGAGGCACATAGAGTATGAAAGGAAGATGGAGATGATGAACCTCCATAAAACGCAGTTTCGTCCTCAGCTGGATCATTGTGCCGACCTCTGGAAATCTCATTTTAACAAGAATGTTAAGGCACCAAAGATGGTACAGAAAATACAGACGACAATTTGCTCTGAGATGATTAAACCAAGTTGTGTAGATTAATTGGAAAAGTTGTGGCTGTTCTCCTTGGAAAACACACGATTGAGGGGCGACTTGAACAGATATTTAAAATTATAAACGGTCTGGAAAAAGTAGGCATGGAGAAACCCTTTCATTGTTGGAAGGATCGGGAATCAGAGGGCAGGATGTAAGGTAATTGGAAAAAGATGCGATGTCCCCCTGAGGAAAACCTTTATTAGAAAACTGGATGCGGTGGCTGAGAATGTGCTGGAGCCAGGCCCAACCGAGGAAAAGGGGCATTGGTTTAGTACCTGAAAAGGGGATAAGTGTAGAACAAGGGAGATGGCTTTGGAAGTGACACCAGCGAATTGCTCCGTCAGTGGCCCAGCATGGATAAGATGTATTGAGTACCAACCGACCATGCTGCACCCATTCTGTGATTGCACTCTTCATGATAATAAAGAAGCTTCTCCAATTTATCCATCTCATTGCAATCACTCACCTGCGGTGCCATTCAGCCTGTTTCCTCTCGAACCTCTAGACATTATTCACCTTATTTCTAAAGTGACCTGCACATTATTCGGCACAATACATTTCGTTTGGCCAAACTAGTGTTTTGAATAGTTGTAGAGTAGCTTTCTGGAGTTTGCACCCATTCATCAAGCTGAAGGTCCTTGCTGCTTTATTAACTGCTTTTGTTAACCTCGCCTGACGTGTTCAAATATTGGGAACAGGCACCCAATGCCGCTGTGCTCCTGCATCTCCAATAAAATTGAGTTCGACAATATCAGTGTTGTACTTTGAATATTTAATCTATCCAGACATACAATATTTTAAACCTCCACCATTTGTTATTTCAGGTAAAATCAATTAAATATATTAATGGTTACAGTGACACAATCAAAAATGACAATAAGTTATCAACTAAACTTTTCTGCCAAACTAATGTATTCTTTTCCTGTTTATTTCCCTTGCTCGCAGTTATATCGGTGACAATTCTGATCATTTCCCGCGGAAAGTGTGGTCTCACCAAATGTGTAACTTACTACCTGTTGGCTATGGCATCTGCGGATTTAATGGTGATTATATTCGACATGGTATTGAGGCATATTCCAATTGTTTTTCGGGAGCAGTTTCGTTTCCTGTGGTTCCTTCGTATCTGTAATATCCATGCCGTGCTGCTTTATGCAGCCACTGATTGCTCAGTCTGGTTCACCGTCACTTTCACTTTTGACCGATTTGTAGCCATATCTTGCCGAACTTTGAAATGTAGATACTGTACCGAAAAGACAGCAGCTGTGGTACTTGGAACAGTGACTGTGCTGAGCTTTTTAAAGAACCTTTTCTGGTATTTCATGTTCACCGGACGGTATCAAATGAGGAACCTGCCCTGGTTTTGTTCTGTAACGCTAGATGTTTACTTGTCTACGGTTTGGGTAACAATCGAGTTTGTCCATTACATTCTTACTCCCTGTGTCCCATTTGTCCTGGTTCTTCTGCTCAATGTTTTCACCATCAGACACATTTTGGTGAGCAGCAGAGCCCGCAGGAGACTCTGGGCTCAGAGCAGTGGAGAGGGTCTCAGAGATCCGGAGATGGAGAGTCGAAGGAAATCCATGATTTTACTGTTTACTATCTCGGCAAATTTCCTGCTGTTGTGGGCAACAATTATGTTGTATTCTGTATGGATCCGGATGCAAAGTTTGGGTTATGACTCCATATTACTGCATCCTTATGTTCAGGAACTGGGCTTCATGTTGCAGCTCTTGAGCTGCTCCACCAATTCTTGTATTTATGCCCTGACCCTGAGAAAACTCAGGGAGCAAATGAAGCAGGTGCTGAAATGTCCCTTTGCACCAATCGTGGAATTCATTCAAAAAGGAGAGAGGAAATGACTCAGGGAAAGTCCAGCATTTTCTCATTTTAATTCACATTCCCAGTGGGTGGGGGTGCTGTGCCGTTCGACAGAGTGACTGGAGGAGTTGGATAGCACGGCCTCCGGCATGGGGTGTGGGGAAGGTGCCTGATGCCCATGGTGAGAGTATTAAGGTGAGGCACCAAATCCGCACAGTTCCCGGGGAGCAAGTGGGGGGCGGGGGGGTGGGGGTGGTGCTGTTTCCCATGACGACAGCATAACGGGAGTTGCGGCACCCGTGACTGCACAATGCCTAGGGGGTGAGATCCGTTCCCCATGACAACGTTATAATATGGCAGGTGGGTCATGTGACGGCACAATGGACAGGGGGCGGGACCTAGTCCCATGATGACGTCATAACAAAGTGTGGAGAGTCCTGAGATTGTACAATGAACGGGGGAGTGATCTTGGCCCATTGATGACGTCACAATGGAAAGGGCCTGGTCCTGCTTCCTGTGTCGGGCACAATGGACGGGGTCGGAGCGAAAGTTCCCGCCCGCTCCGCCCATTGACGCAGGGAGAAAAGGTGAGAGTGCAAAGGTTCACCGCCAAGTCCCTCCACATGTGCTCTCCTGAACATCCAAGGGAACAACAACAATATGAATAAAACTGGCGTTTGAAACTTCGTGCTAAATATTTCTCCTGCACCGCCTTCCATTGGGCTCTTTAATTGTAACCTTTAGTACTTTAATAATGCTGAGGAGAATCAATAAAGATAAATGTGATTAAATCAAATCTAAATGTTCGCCAGTAAAAGCACAACAATGTCTCTGAAATCCCTCTATCATTTAAACCGACAGACACTCACCAACATCAGACAGCAGCGAGTTAGAAACCACTGATCAGAAATGATGAACATTAGCAGAGGGAAGAATTGTGAGCCCCTCGACACACACACGCAGACACACACACAGGCACAAACACAAACACACAGACACACACACACACGCACAGACACAAAGATGCAGACACACACATACACTGACACACATAAATATAGACAGACACACACAGAGGCGCAGAGGCACAAACGCGCATAGATACACTCCCCCCCCCCCGGCACAAACACACACACAGGCACATACCCCCACATACACACACACAAATACTACAAAGATATGCATACACACAGCCACACACACACACGCACACACACACAGATGCAAACACAGACACACACACAAACACACAGACACATTGGATGGAACTAGAATGCAATTTGAAATAACGTGATCCGGTTTTCAGGATTCACACAGTGACTGGGAAATGAAAAGGACCCACTGACAGAGCTCACTTCCATCCACAGCTCACACCTCATCTGAATTCCTTTCAGCTCAATCTGTCTCTATCTCTCTCTCTCCGCTTCTCCCTGTGACCTGACTATTCCCGCGAGCTTCGGAACCATGAATTCGGGACCCAATCAGAGTCCCGAGTACTGATGTTGGGATTGTGAGATGAGGGAACAATCTTTCCTGGAGGCCGTCTCCTAATTGTCCATTGCGAAGCTCACTGTGAGATGCTGAATAATGGGAACTCCCCATGTAGCCTCATTATTAAGAGAGCCGGTAGGTCTGGCGCTGGGGCAGCCCCACCTGAAAGTTGCACAGCCCTGGTAGTCGGTGGCTACGAATCTGCCACAACATGAAGGATCCCTCATTGTTCTTTACATCAATCACCAAATAACCATTTCTATACTGAAGAGGAGGTAACCAGCCGCTCTATTTGTCTGCACACTCTCACAAGAGTAACCCCCTCCTTTGGGCACTAATGGGACCAGGAACATTCAGCCCCCACACTCACTCCGTTTGTGACTCTCTCAAGCCATCTTGTTTCGCTCTCCTTCAATCTTAACCTCACTCCCTGTTGTCACTCCCTATCACACCATCTTTCTTTCTCTCACATTTTTTCACTCTGTCTCCCTGTTTGTCACTCTCCCTGAAACCATCTCTCTTTCTCGCACATTGCTTCACTCTCACTCCGACCCACTGATTGTTACTGTCTCTCACAAACTCTCTGTTCCTCTCACATTCTTTCACTCTCACTCCATGTTTGTCAATCTCTCACACACCTTCTCTCTTTCACTCATATTCCTTTACTCTCACTCTCTGTTGTCACTCTCTCTCAAACCATTTTTTACTCCCATTCCTTCACCCTCATTGTCAATCCCTGTTTGCTTCTCTCTGTCACATACCATCATTCGATTTACATCTGTCCCTCTCCCTCTCTTTTTTCACGTACTTGTCACTCTCTTTCCCATTAAATTCCGGAATCTCCTACATTTTGTTTGTCACTCTCTCACTTACTACGTCCCTGTGTCTGCCCCAGATTATGGTTCCAAGACACTTGCTGCGTTATTGTCCCTCTCGGTCTCCATCAGCAAGTGCCCTCCAATACTCTTTCTCCGACTCTGTATTAATTCACGATTTGTTTTAGTTTCAGGATGTATACTAGTTTCAAGATATGTATTAGTTTCAGGGTCTGCATTATTATCAGGGTCTGCATTATTATCAGGGTCTGTATTAGTTTCAGGATCTGTATTAGTTTCAGGATCTGTATTAGTTGCAAGGTGTGCATTAGTTTCAGGTCGGTTTTAGATTCATTGTATTCATTCAGGGTCTCTATTCGTTTCAGGATCTGTATTCGTTTAAGGTTCTGTATTATTCCACTGAGGCGAGTGGGATTCAGTGACTGAGGGGAGAGGGGAGTAGTGACTGAGGGGAGTGGAGTACAGTGACTAAAATGAATGGGATGTTGTGACTGACGGGAGTGGGGTGTAGTGACTGACGGGAGTGGGATGCAGAGTGTGAGGGTAGTGGGATGTAGTGATTGAGGGGAGTGGGATGCACTGACTGAGGGGAATGGAATGCAGTGACTGAGGGGGGTGTGATGCAGTGACTGAGGGGGGTGTGATGCAGTGACTGAGGGGTGTGGGGTGCAGTGAGTGAGGCGTTTGTGGTGCAGTGACTGACGGGATTGGGATGTAGTGATTGACGGGAGTGGAATGTAGCGACTGATGGGATTGGGATGTAGTGACTGACCGGAGTGGGATGTAGGGACCAATGGGAGTGGGATGCAGTGAGTGAGGGGTTTGGAGTGCAGTGAGTGAGTTGGACATTCAGGGGTAGGGCGGGGGTGGGTGGGTGGGGGGGGGGGAGGTGGAGAGCACAGTGATAGTGTTGTGTTTCAGACTGTATAAATGGAGAAGTGAATCATTTTCTAAACTTTGCTACCAATTAAATGCTATCTTGAGGTTCTCCACACTCATCAATCTTCCATCTCTCCTTACTTCATTTCGGACCCTGGGATATCAACAACTCCGAAATCTGAGGAACATACGACTTAAATTGCAGTACCTGTGTATTATCCATCCCAACAGCATCTGAAATAAGAGATATCATTCTGGAGGGGATATTCTATAAAATACAATGAAGTGACTGATGGGAGTGGGGTCCACTAACTGAGGGCAGTGGGGTCTCGTGGGTCAGCAAAATAGCATGAAGTGACTGAGGGGTGTGAATGTGAGTTACTGAGGGGAGTGGAATGAAGTGACTGAGGGGAGTGGAATGAAGTGACTGAGGGGAGTGGAATGAAGTGACTGAGGGGAGTGGGATGAAATGACTGAGCGGCGTGGGATGAAGTGACTGAGGGGAGTGGGATGAAGTGACTGCGGGGAGTGGGATGAAGTGACTGAGGGGAGTGGGAGGAAGTGACTGAGGGGAGTGGGATGAAGGAACTGAGTGGAGTGGGATGAAGTGACTGAGGGGAGTGGGATGAAGTGACTGAGGGGAGTAGGATGGAGTGACTGAGGGGAGTGGGATGAAGTGACTGAGGGGAGTGGGATGAAGTGACTGAGGGGAGTGGGATGAAGTGACCGAGGGGAGAGGGATGAAGTGACTGAGGGGAGTGGGATGAAGTGACTGAGGCGGTTGGGATGAAGTGACTTAGGGGGTGGGATGAAGTGGCTGAGGGCGGTGTGATGAAGTTGCTTAGGGGGTTGGCATGCAGAGACTGAGGAGAATGGGATGAAGTGACTGAGGGGGTTGGGATGAAGTGACTGAGGGGGTTGGGATGAAGTGACTGAGGGGAGTGGGATGCAATGGCTGAGGGGATGGGATGCAGTGACTCAGGGGATGGGATGCAGTGACTGAGGGGGGTGGGGTGCAGTGACTGAGCGGGGTGGGAAAATGTTACTGAGGGGGTTGGGATAAAGTTACTTAGGGGGGTGGGGTGAAGTGACTGAGGGGAGCGGGATGTAGTGACTGAGGGGCTTGGGATTAAGTGACTTAGGGGGGTGGGATGAAGTGACTGCGGTGAGTGGGATGAAGCGACTGAGGGGGTTGGGATGAAGTGGCTGAGGGGAGTGGGATGCAATGACTGAAGGGAGTGGGATGCACTGACTGAGGTGATGGGACGCAGTGACTGAGGGGGGTGGGATGCAGTGACTGAGGGCAGTGGGGTGCAGTCACTGAGGGGAGTGGGGTACCCTGTGTGAGGGGAGTGTAGTGAGGTTGCAGTTGCTGAGCGGACTGGGAGTTAGTGACTGTTGGACATTGAGGGGTGAGTGAGCAGCGTTTCGAGGGGAGTTGGTATTAGAGACTGAGGAGAGTGGGACACAGACACTGAGTTGGGTGCGATGTCGGGTCTGAGATGTGTGGGACGTCGGGACTGAGAGAGCAGGGACCTAGGGACTGAGGGGGGAGGGACGTTGGGACTGAAGGGGGAGGGACGTCAGAACTGGGAGGGAGGGACGTCGGGACTGGGAGAGAGGGATGTCGGGACTGAGGAGGGTGGGACATCTGGACTGAGGGGCGTGGGACATCTGGACTGAGGGGGGTGGGACATCTGGACCGAGGGAGCTGGGACATCTGGACTGAGGGGTGTGGGATGTAGGGAATAAGGGGTGTGGGATGTAGGGAATAAGGGGTGTGGGATGTAGGGACTGAGGAGAGTGGGATGCAGGGACTGAGGGGAGTTGAATGTAGGGACTGAGGAGAGCGGAATAAATGAGGGAGGAGACTGGGAGGTAGTGACAGTTGTTCAGTGAGGGCTGACAGAACAGACTGGCATTGGTGGGTTTCAGATTGCATGAAAGATGAAGTGAATCATTTTCTGAACATTTACACCAAGTAAATGCTCCCTTGAGGTGAAACACACTCTGAATTCTTCCATGTCTCCTTACCTCATTGTAGATCTAGAAACAACTCCAACTCCGGAATCTGAGGAACACTTGACTCGAGAATCCACTGTCCCTGCATCATCGACCCCAACAGGATATGAAATAACAGGGATCAGTCTGGAGGGGATATTCTACAAAATAATCTTCACACAACATAATCACTGCAATCTCATTCTGAAGGGAGTGGGATGTAGTAACTATGTGGGGTGGAACTGGGACTGATGGGAGTGTAAATCAGTGAGTGAGGGGAGTGGGGTTTAGTGAGTGAGGGGAGTGGGATAGAGTGAGTGAGGAGACTGGGAGTTAGTGATTGTGGTACATTCAGGAGTGACATTGTTGGGGTTCAGACTTTGGTGGGGTTCAGACTGTATAAATGATGAAGTGAATCATTTTCTAAACTTTCCTACCAAGTTAAAGCTCTCTTGAGTGATCCACCCTCCGCAATCTCCCCTGTCTCCTTAATTCATTTCAGATCCAGGGACAACACCAACTCCAGAATCTGAGGAACAATCAACTCGAGAATCCACAGTCGCTCTATCATCTGGCCCAACAGGATCAAAAATAACACGTATCAGCCTGGAGAGAATATTCTACTAAAAATCTTCACACAATCCGGTCGCTGAAAACTCACACTTAAGGGAGTGAGATGGAGAGGCTGAGGGGACAGGGGTGGCGTGACTGAGGGGAGTGGGATGTAACAACTGAGGGGAGTGTTATGCAGTGAGTGAATGGAGCGGGATGCAGTGACTGAGGGGAGTGGGATGTTGTGACTGGTCAGGAGTGTCAGAGCAGGGCTACAGTCAGGAGTGACAGAGCAGGGTGACATTGGTGGGTTTCAGACTGCATAAACGATTAAGTGAATAATTTTCAAAATTTTCCTCCAAATTAAATGTTCTCTTGCGGTGATTAAAACCAGAGACATTTGCTGTAACTATTTAACTTATTTCAACATCTGTTAGTTCCAGGCCGGAATCTGATTAACTCCACAACTGAAGTTGAAACACATTTACCATTTTAATTCTCACTTTAAACCAAATTCATAAATATACTCACTCAGTCTGTGTTTAACTCAGGCCAATGTCTCCTCTCACTGACTGTGTGTTATTACTGACTGCACACTGTAAAAGCTCCTGTCTTATATTGAGCTGTGATGAGGCCCTCTCTACCTTTGGTTCCTGCTACAGTCGTCAGGAACTATTCAGGAAAAGGTGATTTAAACCTGAGACAATTGTTTGTCCAGTTAACTTACTTAAAAATCTGCGAGTCCATGGCCAGATTCTGACCCTTACTCTAAAAATGAACTTGAAACATATTTACCATGCAAATTTTCAAAATGAATCACATGTCCAAACATACTCACTTTTGGATCTGTCTCTGAAATCTCCAGCCTTCCTATGGCACCTGCCTGCTAAACAGAATATTTCTAGGTCAGAATCAGACTCTTACTCGAAAATTGAACTTGAAACAGTTTTACCATTCGAATTCTCACTTTAAAGCAAATTCCAAATTCACTAATATACTTACTCAGTCTTTGTATCACTCAGGCCTATGTCTCCTCTCAATGACTGTGTGTCCATTACTGACTGCCTACTGTAAAATTCCCTGTCTTATATTGAGCTGTGATGAGTCACTCTCCATCTCAGCTTCTTGCTGAAATAACCAAAAACTAATGAGACAACGGAGGTTGACAGTTAACTGACACTAATGCTGCTCATCTCAGAATCTGACTATCTCTCTAAATGTCAACTTGAAACAATGTTCAATGTTTTGGTATTTGGTTTTTCAGTGTTTTAGTGTTCAGTCTTAGTTGGTGTTTGGGGGTTTCAATGTCAGTGGAGTTTGGAGATTCAGTGTTTGTGGGTTTTGCAGTTCAGTGATTTTGGGGTTCAGTATTTCGGAGTTTAATGGCTCAGAATTTTTGGGGTTTTGGGGTACAGCGCTTTGGGGATTTGGGGGTTCAGCAAGCACTTGAGTAACATTCCCTTTTGCTATCACAGACCGGGAGACATCACACAACGAGGGATCTGAGGAACAAAGTAGTCGAGATTCCACTCGGCGTCCATCCTTTGTCAGAGTTGGATCATCAGACTCAGGTACCTGACTTGTCAACTCAATTTGAGGATAATCTTATCACAATACAACTTCATCACGGAGATTCATTCAGTCTGTCAGCGAGGGGAGTGGACAGAGTCTGATCCTCGAGCCATGCCCCTCCCTTTCCTCCCACCCCTACACAACCCCTCCCTCCAATCCACCTCTATTACCAGTTCTCACTCCCACCTCTAACCCTGCCCAGGGCTTTGTGTGTGTGTGTCTGAAGCATTGTCCTCTCGATGTTACAGTGGTCCTGCACCTCAGCAACGTACACTCTGACCAGAACAATGCCGAAGTCCAAGCCTTGTACATCGGGAAGAACAAACTGGACACTCGCGAGGAAAAGCAGGCCCATCTCCAGCAGGTGAGGGGGTTCATCCTGCAGTCATTCTCAGGCTGTGGGCATCACCTTATCAAAAACCCGAGTCAGCATTATTTAAGCATTTCATTGATTGACCATCTCCAGTTGGCATTGAGTCGAGGGCAGGGATAAGATTTCCCTTCCTCACTCTCTGGTAGATGTTTGATTGAACTGATAGTGGTGAGTGGGGAGTGAATTTCCGAAACGCTGAATAAGGAGAGAGTGAGCTGGTGTGGAGGGGGCTGGGATTGTTCGGGTGTAGAGGGGGGGCACGTTTCCCCCTCGTGTTCATGGAAGGAATTTCCCTCGTGCTAAGGGGCTCATGGATGTCTCCTGAGATCCCCTTGTCAGTTGCTCAGTAACAGCGTTCCCCTTCCCTCCAACCTGACTCTTCAATTGTCCATTCCCAGGTACATGAAATGCTGAAAAAATATCTTCCCTGCAAGAAGCTGCTGCCAAAATTACAAGTGGATCCCGGTGAGGAGAAGAAGAAATGACCCGGGAGATCCGGGTTGGTCAGCGAGTGGGTTGCAACCAGATTTCTGGACTGAGGGACAGTCTCCGGGAGCATGAGGGTGTGGGCTCATTGGTGGTGGTGTGTGGGGTGGGATGTTGTATTTCAGGGTTATTATTTAATTTTTGGTTTGCGTGCTGAATCATCATCTGTGATAGCTTTTGATATAACGCCAGAAGAATTGTTTTATGATTTAAGACCATAAGAGGTAGGGGCATAAATAGGCCATTCGGCCCATCGAGTCTGCGCTGCCATTCAATGAGATCACGCCTGACCTGATAATCCTCAACTCCACTTTCCTGCCTTTGCCCCCATAATGCTTGATTCTCTTACTGATTCAAAATCTGTCTATCTATCTCAGTTTTCAATATACTCAACGGCCCAGCCTCTACAGCCCTCTGCGATAAAGAATTCCACAGATTGTCTACCCTCTGAGAGAAGAAATTCCTCTTCATACTCTTACCCTTACTCTGAGATTATGCCCTCTGGGCCTAGACTCTCCCACAAGGGGAAACAGTCTCTTAGCATCTACTCTATCAAGCCCTCTAAGAATCTTATGTTTCAGTGAGCTCGCATGACATTCGTCTAGACTCGTGAGTACAGGCACAACCTACTCGACCTCTCCTCTTAAGCAAATCCCACCATCCCCGGGATGAACCTAGTGAACCTTCTCTGGACTGGCACCAATGCCAGTACATCTTTCCTTCAATATGCGGATCAAAACTGTTCACAGTATTTTAGGTATGGTCTAACTAGTCCCTTGTACAGTTGAGAAAATAAGACGCCTGAAAGGTTGGGTATTGCAACTGGTAGTTAGCAATTCAGTTACTATAAATTTTGTCCTGTTCACTTCAGAAAGGGGCGGATCACATGAGAAGCCTTTGAGAGAGGATTCACTGGGCTGATACCTGGGATGAAGGGGGCTGCCTTATGGAGGAAGGTTGGCCAGGTTGGGCCTGTGCCCGTTGGAGTTTAGAAGAATGAGAGGCGACCTTATGGAAACAAAGATACTGAGAGGATGTTTCCCCGTCAAGTGGGGTGGAGAGGGTCCTAAGGGTTGGGGGGGCACTGTTTCAGAACAAGGGGTCTCCCATTGAAGACAGAAATGAGAAGGAATTTCTTCTCTCAGAGAGTCGTTAGTCTGTGGAATGGATTTCTGTCCCCCACAGAGCAGTGGAGGCCGGGTCATCGAATATATTGAAGGCTGAGTTAGACAGATTTCTGCTCGACAAGGGGGTCAAATCGTTATTTGGTTGGCTGGGGGGGGCACAGGCAGGGAAGTGGAGATGAGGCCACAAACAGTTCAGCCATGATCTTGTTGAAAGGTGGAGCAGGCTCGAGGGGCTGAATGGCCTTACTCCTGCTCCTCACTCCCATGTCCGTATGGTCCAATTGATCTGTATTCAGAGCTGGTGACTAACCCGGTTGAATTCTCAACCAAAAATTGGCAGCTTTTTGTCTGAAGCTTTGCCTCTTGCGTTTTATTCATTGATTAATGTTTGCTGAATAAATGTGACATCTGGCACCCAGCGTTTTAAATCCATTTGATTTGAGAGGTGTGTTATCACTGAAAGAAAGATTTGGCCCTCCTGTTAGATGGGAGTCGGCCAGATTGTAAAACCATAATGTATGATAAGGAACTACAACCTGAACTCATAATCCACACATGAAGATTTCATGGTCTGAATCCCCCTTTAACCACCAGCTCCTGAGGTAACCCCCCTTGCCTCATTGACGCTGCTACCCTCACCCAGGAGCGGCAGCAGCCAATGGCAGTCTCACCTTCAAACATCGCAGCACACATTGGTCAGCAGCCTAGTTCAACAGGCAACTGACTTTTTGGCAGTTCACTGTCAATCACCCTTGGCTGAATATTTTTTGATGACAGCAGTAGGAAGCTCAGCTAGAGAGTGACTCTTCACAGCTCAATATAAGATAGGGACTTTTAAAGTGCACAACCAGTAATGGGCACACAGTCAGTGAGGGGAGTCATTAGCCTGAGTTAGACAGACACTGAAATGAGTATTTTTGTGAATCTGGTTTAAAGTGATAATTCAAAAGTTAAACCTGATAGAAGTTTAATTTTAAAATGAGAGTAATTTTAGAGTAAGAGTCTGATTCTGACCTTGAGATAACCAGTTGAACAGGTACCTGCCAAAAGAAGTAAGAGAGGAGATTTCTGAGACAGAGCCAAGGGTGAGTATGTTTGGAATTTTGGTTCAATGTGAGAATTTGAATGGTAAAGCTGATTCCGGTTTAGCTTTGGTGTGAGAGTCAGTTTCAGACCTAGAGCTAGCAGAATTTTAAGTGAGTTAAATAGTTAAACCAGCTGCTCCTAAAGAGAGTGACTCGTCACAGCTCGATATAAGACAGGGACTTTTAAAGTGTACAGTTAAGGCAGACAAAGATTACATATGATTGTTAAATATTCAACAAAATCCTCAACTATGTACATAAGATGTTAAATATTAGGCTTGTTGACTGATTGACAATTGATAATTACAAACAGAATAATGAATGTATTATTACACACAGGGGAAACACACACATCAGGGATCGCGAACGCACACACGGTGGGGAATTGTAAAGGTGTGTGTGGTGTGTGTGTAAGATTCAGGCAGTGTATATTGGTAAAGGTGTTTGTTTCTATGTCACTCAGACAGTTATCCAGCAGAGGGTGATTGTTAAAGGTGTGCGTGTGTGTGTATGTGTCTGAGTGTTTGTGGGTTTATGTAATTCTGACAATATCTATAAGAGTGTAGATTGGTAAAGGAGTGTATGTGTGTGTGAGTGACAGAGCATGTCTGAGTGTCTGATTCTGACAGTATCTAGCAGAGGGGAGATTGGTAAAGGAGTGTATGTGTGTGTGAGTGAGAGTGCATGTCTGAGTGTCTGATTCTGACAGTGTCCAGCAGAGGGTAGATTGCTCAATGCAGCTCACCAGCACCTTCTCAAGGAACAATTAGAGATGGGCTACAAATGCTGCCAAAGGCAGCAACACCCACATCCAGAGAATGAATAAAGAATAAGCAAGTACCTGAACTGCTGACCAAGACACACACACACAGACACAGACACGCACACACAGACACTCCAGTATTTAATCTTTTCCATGTTATTGCAACTCCTCCGCCCGGCCACCCTGTTTTGTGCCTTGTGGAATGCGCATTTGCAAAGTTCTGGAGAGAGATAGTGTTTTTTGTTGGGGTTCATTCCGAGCAGTTCTGTGACACAGGACTCTGTGCTCCATGGGCTTTTCCCAGGGACAAACACTGAGACAATCGTCAGCTGCAGCTGGAGAATCACCAACTGGATTAAAGCCGCTCTTTGCTCTGCCTGAAACCTGCTGGTCCTCCATTGTAAATACTTGTTCTCGAACGAAAGTTGCAACCTGCCACATTCCAAGGTCCCGGACTATGTGTTGAGCGATGCACTCTACATTTTTGACAGATAAAAACAATGGAAATTATTAGACTGCCAAAAGACAGGAACTGGTATTTGCTCTCTCTCTAATTTTTTAAATTATTCTCTCTTTCTACTTTATTATTTGCATTCCTCTATTTGCTCACTGAGTTGCTTTCACTCTCTATCTCTCTAATTTATTAATTGTATTCCACCTTTACTTGTACAGTGTTGCTCTCTCTGCATTTTATTAATCACATTCCCGCTCCATTTGCACAATGTGTTTCCCACTAATTGATTAATTACATTAATCCTCTATTTACACACTAGCTTTCAATCTGTCCACTCTAATTTATTAATTAAATTCCTCCTGAATTTGGACACTATGCTGCTCTGTCTCTCTCTCTCTCTAATTTATTAATTACATCTCCTTATATTTATGCACTGGGTTGCTTTCTCTCTCTCACTATTCATTTTTAGACCTCTATTTGCTCACTGCATTTATCTCCCTCCCTCTCTCTAATTTATAATTTACATTCCTCCGCTCTTTGCATACTGGGTTGCTGTCTCTGTCTAATTCATTATTTGCATTTTTCCCCTACTTTTGCACTGGGTTCCTCTCTCTTTCTCCAATTCATTAATGCATTCTTTGCAAATTGGGTTACTCGCTCTATCAAATTTATAAATTGCATCCTCCTCTATTTGCACACTGGGTTATTCTCTCAATCTCTCTTATTTATTAATTGCATTCCTTCTCTATTTTCACACTGGGTTACTCTCTCTCTCTCTCTCTCGCTCTAATTTATTAATTAATTTCCTCCTCTATTTTCACACTGGGTTACTCTCTCTCTCTCTCTCTCTAATTTATTAATTGTTTTCCTCCTCTATTTTCACACTGGGTTACTCTCTCTCTCATTTATTAATTAATTTCCTCCTCTATTTTCACAGTGGGTTGCTCTCTCTATCTCTAATTTATTAATTAATTTCCTCCTGTATTTTCACCCTGGGTTACACTCTCTCTCTCTAATTTATTAATTAATTTCATTTTCTATTTTCACCCTGGGTTACACACGCTCTCTCTAATTTATTAATTATTTTCCTCCTCTATTTTCACACTGGGTTACTCTCTCTCTTTCTAATTGATTAATTAATTTCCTCCACTATTTTCACCCTGGGTTACACTCTCTCTCTCTCTAATTAATTAATTAATTTCATCCTCTATTTTCACACTGGGTTATTCTCTCTCTCGCTCTCTAATTCATTAATTAATTTCATCCTCTGTTTTCACCCTGGGTTACACACTCTCTCTCTCTAATTTATTAATTATTTTCCTCCTCTATTTTCACACTGGGTTACATTCTCTCTCTCTAATTGATTAATTAATTTCCTCCACTAATTTCACCCTGGGTTACACTCTCTCTCTCTCTCTAATTAATTAATTAATTTCATCCTCTATTTTCACACTGGGTTATTCTCTCGCTCTCTCTCTCTAATTTGTTAATTAATTTCCTCCTCTATTTTCACACTGGGTTACTCTCTCTCTAATTTGTTAATTAATTTCCTCCTCTATTTTCACACTGGGTTACTCTCTCGCTCCCTCTCTAATTAATTAATTAATTTCCTCCTCTATTTTCACACTGGGTTATTCTCTCTCTCACTCTGTAATTTATTAAATAATTTCCTCCTCTATTTTCACACTGGGTTATTCTCTCTCTCACTCTGTAATTTATTAATTAATTTCCTCCTCTATTTTCACACTGGGTTATTCTCTCTCTCTCTCTCTCTAATTTATTAATTAATTTCCTCTATTTTCACACTGGGTTACTCTCTCTGTCTCTCTCTAATTTGTTAGTTAATTTCCTCCTCTATTTTCACTCTGTGTTCTTCTCCCTCTGGTGTCCATGGGAATCTTGGCTGCGCGCGCAGCTCCCTCCCTCTCGCGATGGCAGCGCTTCAGTCGCTCGCCCTGATGTCATCTGCGCCTCAGACCCCGCCCTTTTTTGACGTCGCCCCTGGAGATCGCCTCTTCCGGTCCCAGCCTTACCTAAGATGGCGGCGGTGGTGATCCGCTCTGGAGCCGGGCGGCGCGTGCAGGGTGCGACCTATCTCCCCCTGGCACCGCGGGGAGAGGCCCAGGCTCTTTTTGCGGCCTGGTCCCGGAGGCAGCTTCTGTCGGGGCCTCAGAGGGAGGATTATCCAATAAGCGATAGAAATTAGCCGGAGGGCAACCGAAAATCGTCAATTAACCATTAACATCCCCTAAACTCAAATGTTCCAAAATACTAATTAATTCCCCCAAATATTAACATAATCCAACATTCAGCAATTTCCCTGAGGAATCCTGATACTTTCTATCAGATAATTACAATTCAAAGCTTCAATTCACCATTTGGCGGGTTTCATTTCAATATTAAATTCATATCAATTCAATATCTATTGAATTCCAATCACATTTAAACAGATTTAATGTTAATATTTGTATAAAACTTATATTTAGGTAAATTAAACAGTTTTAATTATCATATTTAGTTGAAATTTGTGTTTGTTCTGTGAATTAACCTATTAATTTAACTGCAACATTTAAGGCTCATTGATCAGTTTGTCCAAACTGGTGTTTTTTTCACTCTGTCGATTAACACATTTAATCATCTCATTGAAACATGTTTGTTTGATCTGTCAATTGAGATTTTTAATGTTTATATTTACTTCGTCTAATATTGTGTTAATATCAGTTCACACATTCAGCCTAAACTCGAGTTTGTTCAATCAGTTAACTTGTTAAATAAAATGTTTTCCTTTTTCTAAACTGACATTTGTCCTGTCAGTTAACATATTTAATAATTAGATTTAATTTATCTAAATTACCTTTGCTGGTTCTGTTAGTGAATCTCTTTCACTTTTGTGTTCAAGTTGTCTAAACGTGTGTCTCTTCTGCCAATTAATATAGTTATTTCTCGTATTAAATTCATCTAAACACGTTCTGTTTCCTCAAAGATTAACACAGTCATCAGATTTAAAACGTGCTTGTTGTGTCAATTAACGTACCTGATCTTAATATTTAATTTATCTAAACTTGCGTTTGAATCAATTGGCAGATTTAATAATCATATTTCAATTAAACTTGCATTTGTTCTGTTCATTTAATTTAATATCTGTTGATAGGTTGTTTAATGTTCATAAATATAAAAACATGTCCCATCTCTTGTGACACAGTCACATGAGGGGACATGTTTAAATAAATTTTGAAACCTTTAGTTCAATAATTACAATTACTTAATTTTCAAATTTAACATTGTGGCTGATTTAATTAATCTTCATATTTCTGTCAATTAAAAAAAATAATAATCACTTTTACTTCTTAAAAACTTGTGGTTGTTCTGCCCCTTAACACATGGTAATAATATTCCATTTGCCTAAACTTGTGTGCCTTCTGCCAATTAATCTTTCAGCAGATTTATTCAATTTTGATATTGAATTTAATATATTTTGCTATTCATCTATATTAATCAGTAAACAACAGCTCAATCTAAATAAAAAAAAGTTTGCATTTAATAATAACTTGGATTCATATTTAAAAGCATTTAATTTTTTTTAAACATGTGTTTATTCTGTCAATCACAAATTCTCAAATAACTGATCTGTTAGTCTTGATACGATTGTAATGGTTTGTAAGAATTAGCATAGATTAAATAATAACTCGACTGCAATTTTAATAACCGTAGTTATGTAAATTTGTGTTGTTCCATTAAATTAGCACAAGTTACTGTTTATTATCCTGGCCAAATCTTTAATAATCAGAAAACATTTGGAAAATATATGGAATAACTTAGCTTAATTGTAATAACATAACTGATGTAAACTTGACTTTTTTCTGCCTAAATAATACATCAGGTATTCAGTATTTATAATTAATTGATTAAAATTCGCGTTTGTTCTCTAAATCAACATATTCATTAAATAATCCATCATTACTCTTTCCCTGTCTGTAACTATCAATAGTCAAACAGCAATCTAAATATTTAATGCTTTATGTACATGTTTAAGAATCGTATTGAATACTTAATAATCATATTTAACCTTTGAGTTCACAAAATATTTATTATTCTGCTTAGAACTGTGCTAATCACTAAATAATCTGGAAATATTTGTGCAGTCTAAATAATAATTTCACTTGTTATTTAATATTCATAGTAAATTTCTTTAAACTTGTGTTCCTTTCATATATTAACACATGCAAATTAATTCTCTACTACAGTCATTACTTTGGAATAATTAATTAATCATCATCCACGCTAACTAAATATTCAATGTTTGGACCATCGAACGTTTTGGCTAAATATTCTGGGTGTTCAATAAATTATTCCGAATCAATCAGTAATAATAATCTAACAAACAAAATACTTTAACACGTCGGTGAACGTTTAATAATTTAGCGAAAAGTTTAAAAATCAATCTCCACCTTTGTTGAGGTATGTTTAGAAAACTCTCTTAATGATCCGGCAATGATGCGGAAGACTTTTTCTGTATTTACTTAACCTAGTTAATTCTGAAATAACTATTTAATCACTTTATCCTTTATCAGATCTCGGCAAAGCAAATCCAATCACATCATAATTGTAACTATTAATTATTAAATCTAATTACAGGATAATCGGTGAATAATCCTAGTCTTTTGAGAGATTATCTTGAATTGGTCATTAATAACTAATGGTTAACCTAAAGAACCAGCCTCCAATGAGCATCATTCCACCAAACTGTAATTAAAATTTGTTATTCTAATTCGTTAAGAAGCTCATTAAATAAGCATCAATTAAGAGACATCGGCTTTCAATGATAACAAATAATTCATGAATTGTAGAGACAATTATTGAGCGAATGATTAATTTGAAAAGCTGCACTTCAAGCGAAGTCGAGAATTAAAAGTCATTGTTCACCAATCGATGTGAAATTCATCTCAAATACATTGGCAGCGATAATCCTTCATTGCAAAGTGAGGCACAGGGCTTGGTTCAGTCGAAACCCGATTTAATCCAGGCGATTGCAGATATAGAACAATAATCCCCTCCTGTGCTTTGGACTAATTTATATTTCTAACAAACAGGGAGTGTGGGTGAGGCAAAGAAAACTGGAGTGAAGAATGTGGAGCCAAGTGTAAAAGGAGCGCTGGGACAATCAGTCTGAACTGACTGGAATATCAGCCCAGGGGGTGTTGCAGAGGAGGAGAGTTATCCCTACATGGCGGATGATGATGGTTGGTATAGACGGAGGCAGCGGGAGGACGACAGCTCGCTGGGAGAGCACTCACGGTATCAGCCGAGAGTCAGGGTGAGTTGGAGCGAGAGGAACATTCGGCAGGAGTTGGATCATGACCAGATGAGTGCGGAGGAGACCAATGACTCGCCGATTGAAACGCAGGAAGGTATGGACACCATTCGAGGTTGTGTGGCTTCACTCTGTATCTAAACCCGTGCTGTACCTGTCCTGGGAGTGTTTGATGGGGACGGTGTAGAGGGAGCTTTACTCTCTATGTAACCCCGTGCTGTACCTGTCCTGGGAGTGTTTGATGGGGACAGTGTAGAGGGAACTTTACTCTGTATCTAACCCCGTGCTGTACCTGTCCTGGGAGTGTTTGATGGGGACAGTGTAGATCGCTGTTAGTTTTGTGTATTAATTCCTTGAAGCAGTTGGCATTCCAACCCTTCCTCATCCATCAGTGATGCTCCCATTCCCCTTCCCGGACCTGAGCTTTCCTTTGACCGTGTCATTGCAGAGACATCCTGGCAGGTGTTCTGTGGGAGCGGGTGGAAGAAGCTTGCAATTGGTTCACTAACTATCGCTGCTATCTGTGCAATCATCGCCGTTATCTTGTACAGTGAAGGTAAGGCCAGCTATATCACTGAGGCGATATAGAGTGAGCAGGGCGGAGGGTGGGTGCATGAGGCACAGACACACACAGTGAGCTGGGCAGGGAGAGAGAACAGGGCAGAGATACAGTCAGTGGGCAGGACAGAGAGAGCAAACGGGACTGATATGGTGAATCAATGTGTCAGAGATACAGATTAAGCAAGCGGGACACAGAGAGAGAGAGAAAGCTGGGTAGATATTTTCTTCTTAATGTAATTATGCGATGTGGGTATCGCTGGCCATATCCAGCATTTATTGCACACCCCTCATTGCCCTAGAGAAGGTGGTACTGAGCGGCCTTGTTGAACCACTGCAGTCCATGTGGTTTAGGTACCCCCGCAATGCTGTTAGAGATTGAGTTTTAGGAATTTGACCCAGCGACAGTGAAGGAAGGACTGATATATTTCCAAGTCAGGATGATGAGTGGCTTCGAGGGGAACTTCCAGTTGTTGGTGTCCCCATGTGTCTGCTGCCCTTGTCTTTCTAGACGGTTGAGGGTTTGGAAGGTGCTGTCTAAGGAGCCTCGGTGAGTTTCTGCAGTGCATCTTCTACGTGGTACACAATGCTGTGTGTCGGCAGTGGAGGGAGTGAATGTTTCTGGACGTGGTGCCAATTAATTGGGCTGTTTAGTCTGGTGCCAATCAATTGGGCTGGTTGAGTGTTGTGGGAGCTGCACTCATCCAGGCAAGTGGAGAGTATTCCATCACACTCCTGACTTGTGCCTTGTAGATGGTGGACTGGATTTGGGGAGTCAGGAAGTGAGTTACTCGCTGGAGAATTCCCAGCCTCTGACCTACACTTTTAACCACAGTGTTTATATGGCTAGTCCAGCTCAGTTTCTGCTCAATCATAGCCCCCAGGATGTTGACAGTGGGGGATTCAGCAATTCTGATGCCAGTGAAGACAAGGGGCAGTGATTGATTTCTCTTGTTGGAGATGGTTATTGCCTGACACTTGTGTGGCACGAATCATACTTGCTACTTGTCAGCCCAAGGCTGGATATTGTCCAGGTCTTGCTGCATTTGGACATGGACTGCTTCATTATCTGAGGAGTCGCGAATGGTTCTGAACATTGTGCAATCATCAGCGAATATCCCCACTTCTGAACTGATGATGGAAGGAAGGTCATTGATGAAGCAGCTGAAGATGGTTGGACCGAGGACACGACCCTGAGGAACTCCTGCAGTGTTGTCCTGGAGCTGAGATGACTGACCTCCAATAACCACAAGCATCTTCCTTTGTGCTAGGTATGACTCCAACCGGCAGAGATTTTCCCCCAGATTACAGTTGAGATCAGTTTTGCAAGGAGTCCTTGATGCCAGACTCGGTCAAATGCTGTCTTGATATCAAGGACAGTCACTCTCACATCACCTCAGGAGTTCAGCTCTTGGGTGTATGTCTGAACCAAGCTGTCATGAGGTCAGGAGCTGTGTGACCCAGGCGGAAACCTAACTGACTGTCAGTGAGAAGGTTATTGCTAAGCAAGTGCCGCTTGATAGCACTGCTGATGACCCCTTCCATCATTTTACTGATGATGGAGAGTAGACTAATTGGGTGTTAATTGTCCGGTTTGGATTTGTCCTGCTTTTTGTGTACAGGAAACATCTGGGCATTTTTCCACAAAGCTGGGTAGGATCCAGTGTTATAGCTGAACTGGAACAGCTTGTCTAAGGGCGCGGCGAGTTCTGGAGCACAAGCCTCCAGTACTATTGCCAGAATATTGTCAGGGCCCATAGCCTTTGCACTATCCATTTCCTTCAGCCGTTTCTTTATATCACGTGGAGTGAATCGAATTGGCTGAAGTCTGACATCTGTGATGCTGGGGAACTCCGGAGGAGGAAAAGGTGGATCATCGACTCCTGGCTGAAGCTTGTAGCAAATACTTCAGCCTTATCTTTTGCACTGATGTGCTGGGCTCCCACATCATTAAGCATGGGGATATTTTTGGAGCTCTCTTCCATGTATGACCTGATGCCATGAGACTTCATGGAGTCCGGAGTTGATGCTGAGGAGTCCCAGGGCAACTCCCTCCCGACTGTATACCACTGTGCTCCCACCTCGGCTGGGCCTGTCGTGCTAGTATCCAGGATGGTGATGGTTGTGTCTGGGTCATTATCTCTAAGGTATGATTTTGTGAGGATGGCTGTGTCAGGCTATTGCTTGACTCGTCTGTGAGACAATTCCCCCAATGATGGCACTAGGTCCCAGATGTTAGGAAGGAGGATTTTTCAGGGTCAACAGGGCTTAGATTCCCGTTGTCGTTTCCAGTGCCGAGGTCGATCCAGTGGTCCATCCGGTTTCCTTTCCTATTTGTGACTTTGTAGTGGTTTGGTACAACTGAGTGGGTTGCTAGGCCATTTCAGAGAGCAGTTAAGAATCAGCCACATTGCTGGGAGTCTGGAGTCACATGTAGGCCAGACCAGGTGAGGGCAGCAGATTTCCTTCATTTGACTTTTAATTCCAGATTTTATTTAATTAAAATTCTACCATTCCCACCTGTCATTCGAGCCCTGCTCCCTTGAACATTACCCTGGGTCTTGAGGATACCAGGGACAAGACCACTACACATGAGTCGGTGGTGCACAGAGAGACAGAGAGAGAGAGAATGGAGAAGAGGGAGTGAGGGGGAGAGAGAATGGGGCAGGGACATTGCAGGGGTGAAAGGGAGATTGAGCCTGCTGGCAGTACACGGTACGAATACTGTCACTAATGAGAGAGCGCTGCTCTGTTGGAAGGTCACTGCTGAGGGAGCGCCGCACTGTCGGACGGTCAGTGCTGAGGGAGCGCCGCTCTGTTGGAAGGTCATTGCTGAGGGAGCGCCGCACTGTCAGACGGTCAGTACTGAGGGAGCGCTGCTCTGTTGGAAGGTCATTGCTGAGGGAGCATCGCACTGTCGGGCTGTCAGTTCTGAGGGAGCGCCGCACTGTCGGACGGTCAGTACTGAGGGAGCGCCGCAATGTCGGACGGTCAATTCTGAGGGAGCGCCGCACTGTCGGACGGTCAGTACTGAGGGAGCGCCGCACTGTCGGACGGTCAGTACTGAGGGAGCGCCGCATTGTCGTACGGTGAGTACTGAGGAAGCGCCGCACTGTGGGACGGTTAGTACTGAGGGAGCACCGCACTGTCGGACGGTCAGTACTGAGGGAGCGCCGCACTGTCGGACGGTCAATACTGAGGGAGCGCCACACTGTGGGTCGGTTAATACTGAGGGAGTGCCGATTTAGATATTAAACTGATGCTGCCATGTTCCTCCTGGGGTGAAATTGAATGATCCCATGCCAACTCGTGCCAGAACAGGGCATGAGATCTCCCCGCCTGTCTTGAGGCCAACAATTATCCATCTAGCAGGTCAGAGACTGGGAATCCTGTGGAGAGTAATTCACCTCCTGGCTCCCCAAAGACTGTCCACCATCTGCAAGGCACAATTCCAGAGTGTGACGGAATATTCTCCACTTGCCTGGATGAATGCCGCTCCCACAACATTCAGGAAGGTCAACACCATCAGGGAAAAAGCAGCCCCGCTTGATTGGAACCCCATCCACAAACATTCACTCCCTCCACCACCAATGCACAGTGGCAGCAGTGTGTGTACCAACTACAAGATGCACTGCAGCAACTCACCAAGGCTCGTTCGACAGCGCCGTACAATCTAACAGCACTGTGGGTGTACCTACTCCACATGGACTGCAGCGGTAGAAGGTAGCTCACCACCACATTCTCAAGGGGGCAATTCGGGATGGGCAATAAATGCTGGCCCAGCCAGCGAAGCCCACACCCCATGGAAGGAGGGAGAAAAAAGTCTGATCAAACAGGTTGTCTTTCCATGATCACCAAGCTGTTTTGGTGATTTTTGCCGTGCAGAAACTCTGCTTCCTCGATGAAGGTCCCAGCGCTGAACACGTTCCTGAAGCAGTTCGGCAGGGCTAGGGGCTGGGGGTTTGGGATGTGGTCCCTGGGTGGGGGGGTGTCCCTGGGTGGTGGGGGTGTGTTCCATGGGGTGGGGAGGGGCGTGTGGTGCCCGGGGCTAGAGATACCTGCAGTCCTTTCATTCCCTCGGCTGCTCTGTCAACAGGTGCGCGGATGAAACGGGAGATCTTGTTGAAACAAACAGCCCTGGACGCCGCCCTCAACAGGTACAGCAAGGTCAGCGACTCCATGAAGCTGGAGCTCACACAATCTGACTGTGCTCATTACCAAGACACCTTGAGGAATTGGCTCCGCTCCTTCTGCAAGATTATCAGTAAGTTTTGGGCCTGTTGTTGCTCACAACGAGACAGCAGGAAGTTCCCTCCCTCTCTCCCTGTGCAACTATTCCCCCACATGCCATTTCCACAACCCCCACCCCATTTCCACAACCCCCACCACTTTCCAAAGAAACGCCTTTTTTTTTGCAAAAATATACTTCATTCACAAAGTATCTTCAACAACATTTCAAAATCACCATCAAAAAATTACAATAAGGTTCAACTTTTACAACGTGTATCACAAAATGCATCAATACAATAAATGAATATTACAATCATTTGCAGACATTCATTTTCAGCTGTACAGCCCGAGGGGATTTAAACAGTTCCCAGTCCCTTGTGCACGAACACGCTGACACCTCCGCACACTCACATGCACACACATATGCACACACACAGAGGCAGAGATGAACTCACACCTTCTCTAACACTCACTCATACTCTCTCCCTTACTCCTCACACACACTAACACTCGCTCCCTGCCTCTCACTCACATTGGACACACTCGCTCTGTCTCACTCACATTGGACACACTCGCTCTGTCTCAATCACATTGGACACACTCGCTCTCTGTCTCTCATACACATTGGACACACTCGCTCCCTGTCTCTCACTCACGTTGGACATACTCGTTCTCTGTCTCACTCACATTGGACATACTCGTTCTCTGTCTCAGTCACATTGGACACGCTCACTCTCTGCCTCACTCACATTGGACACGCTCGATCTCTGTCTCACTCACATTGCACACACTCGCTCCCAGTCTCACTCACATTGGACACACTCGCTCCCTGTCTCACTCACATTGGACACACTCGCACCCTGTCTCACTCACATTGGACACACTCGCTCCCTGTCTCACTGACATTGGACACACTCACTCTCTGTCTCACTCACATTGGACACACTCGCTCTGTCTCAAACTCACGCACAAACTGACACTCGCTTTGTCTGACAAACTAACACTGACACTCGCTTTGTCTGACAAACACACGCTGACACTAGCTTTGTCTGACAAACACACGCTGACACTCGCTTTGTCTGACAAACACACGCTGACACTTGCTTTGTCTGACAAACACACGCTGACACTAGCTTTGTCTGACAAACACACGCTGACACTCGCTTTGTCTGACAAACACACACTGACACTCGCTTTGTCTGACAAACACACACTGACACTCACTTTGTCTGACAAACACACACTGACACTCGCTTTGTCTGTCAAACACACGCTGACACTCGCTTTGTCTGACAAACACACACTGACACTCGCTTTGTCTGACAAACACACGCTGACACTCGCTTTCTCTGACAAACACACATGCTGACACTCGCTTTTTCTCACACACACGCTGACACTCGCTTTGTCTCACACACACACCGACACACTCGCTTTGTCTCACTCGCACACACTGACACAGTCGCGTTGTCTGATAAACACACACACACTGACACTCGCTTTGTCTGACAAAAACACACACGCTGACACTCGCTTTGTCTGACAAACACACACACGCTGACACTCGCTTTGCCTGACAAACACACACTCAATGACACTCGCTTTGTCTCACACACACGCTGACACTCGCTTTGTCTCACAAACACACTGACACACTCGTTTTGTCTCACACGCAGACACTGACACACTCGCTTTTTCTCACACACACACACACTGACACACTCGCTTTTTCTCACACACACACACACACTGATACACTCGTTTTGTCTCACACACACACACTGACACACTCGCTTTATCTCACACACACAATGACTCCCTCGCTTTGTCTCACACACACACTGACCCACTCGCTTTGTCTCACACACACACACTGCCACACTCACTTTGTCTCACACACACTGCCACTCTCGCTTTGTCTCACACACACACACTGACACACTCGCTTTGTCTCACACACACACACACACACTGACACACTCGCTTTGTCTCACACGCACACACACACTGACACACTCGCTTTGACTCATGTACACACACACACACTGATACACCAAACTCACTGACACACTCGCTTTGTCTCTCACAAACATACACACGCAGAAAAAGTATTTCTCACGCACACAGACTCCTTCTCTCCCTTACACAAACATTGACACTCACTCCCTATATCACACACCAACATACTTTCTCCCTCTCTCTCATAAATGCACACTCTGTCTCTCTTGCACCCACTCTCTCACGTATTACGATTAATACAATGTCACGCACTCAAACACCGTGACTGTCTCTGCCATTGCACAATCCCACACTCTCTCTCTCCACTGTCCTCTCCTGCATATGCTCGGACGCCATCATTCCCACTCCACCGCCCAGATTAAGAGCCATTGGTCGGTGTATGATGATGAGTCCGTAGTGCCGCCATGGTGATGGTTTGTCCTCCTACGTTCAGCACTTGTAATGTCGGTCTTCTCCTCATCATGACTGGTTTAATTCTCTCCCTGGCATCCCCAGATTGTACCAGTGAACTGTGCCATAAGTATTGGGCCCCTTACAAAGGCAACTTCTACTACTTCTCAAAGACCATCCTGGGCTGGGAGGAAAGCCGACAGAACTGCATATCGCAGGGCTCCTAGCTTTTGGTGATTCGCAGCAAGGAGGAACATGTAAGTAAAACCTGAAACTGTGTGCACTTGTCCTGGGAGCGTTTGATGGGGAGCGTGTAGATAGAGCTTTACTCTGTATGTAACCCCGTGCTGTGCCTGTCCTGGGAGTGTTTGATGGGGACAGTGTAGAGGGAGCTTTTCTCTGTATCTAACCCCATGCTGTAACTATCCTGGGAGTGTTTGATGGGGATCGTGCAGAGGGAGCTTTAAACTATATCTAACCCCGTGCATTATCTGTTCTGGGAGTGTTTGATGGGGACAGTGTAGAGGGTGATTTACTCTGTATCTAACCCCGTGCTGTACCTGTCCTGGGAGTGTTTGATGGGGACAGTGCAGAGGGACCTTTACTCTGTATTCTACCCCGTGTTGTACCTGTCCTGGGAGTGTTTGATGGGCACAATGCAGAGGGAGATTTTCCCCACTGTGGAATAATTTAATATAACAATGTAGAATGTAGCCATTCGGCCGCCGTGCCTGTCCTGGCTATTTCAAAGAGCTATCTAATTCAATGGTCTAACCATCTTTGTATTAAGATTCCTCTATCTCCACGCCCGCCTGTCCTCCCACCCACCCAAATATTTGGCCAATTAGATTCTGCCTGTGGCTTCACCCCAGCGAGGGAAATTTTCACTATGACGACCCATCTTCTTTACAATCCTTTCATGTGATGTGGGCATCGCTGGCTAGGCCAGCATTTACTGCCCATCCTTAATTGCCCTTGTTCAAAGGGCCATTCAGAGCCAACCACATTGCTTTGGGTCTGGAGTCATATGTAGACCAGACCAGGTTATTGCGACATATTTCCTCCCTAAAGGGCATTAGTGAACCAGATGGGTTTTCATAGTCATCATGAGACTTTAATTCCTGATTTATTTTATCAGATTGAAATTTCACCATCGGCCATGGTGGGAATTGAACCCAGGACCCCACAGCACGACTCTGGGTCTCTGAGTGACAAGTCCAGTGACAATGCCACTGCACCACTGCCTCCCCGTTACCCCTTGAGAAGATGGTGATGAGCTGCCTTCTTGAACTGCTGCAGTCCATGTTGTGTAAGCACACCCACAGTGCTGTTAGAAAGGGAGTTCCAGCATTTTGGACCAGTAACAGTGAAGGATCGGCCGATATACTTCCAATTCAGGATGATCAGTGGCTTGGAGGGGACCTTCCATGTGGTGGTGTTGCTTTTGTCCTTCTAGATGGTAGCGGCAGTGGGTTTGGAAGGTGCTGTCTAAGGATAATTCTTGCAGTGCCTCTTGTAGATGGTACACACAGCTGCGACTGTGTGTCTGTGGTGGAGGGGTCAATGTTTGTGGATGGGGTACCGATCAAGCCAGCTGCTTTCTCCAGGATGGTGTCAAGCTTCTTGAGTGTTGGAGCTGCACTCATGCAAGCAAGTGGGGAGAATTCCACCACACCCCTGACTTCTGCCTTGTAGATGGTGGACAGGCTTCGGGAGTCAGAAGGTGAGTTGCTCTCGATAGAGTCCAAGCCTCTGACCTGCTCTTGTAGCCACAGTGTTTATCTGGCGCTTCCAGTTCATATTCTGGTCAATGGTAAACTCCAAGATGTTGATAGTGGCGGATTCAGTGATGGTGATGGCATTGAATGTGAAAGTGCGATGGATGGATTCTGACTCATTGGAGGTGGTCATTTACCTGGCACTTGATGTGAATGATTCTCACTGACTACTTGCCCTTCCAGGAATATGTGGCCCAGTTCAACCTGAGCCGTGCATATTGGAATGGAATCAAGCACAATCCGCTGGAATCCGCTTGGATGTGGGTGGATGGGACACCTGGACAAGACGACCTAATGTGAGTACCGGGCGAGGCCAAAGTGTGGGCTGCAGGGGGGAAGTAGCTGTGCAGGTGAATCTGGGATCAAACCAAGAACAACGGCAATCTTATCCCAGGCCATGGAGAATAAGGCCGGAAGTCCGGTTTGACTGCGACTAACCCCGTGTTCTCCCACTCCTGGGAGTGTTTGACGGGGACTGTGTCGAGGGAGCTTTACTCTGTATCTAACCCCATGCTGTACCTGTCCTGGGAGTGTTTGATGGGCACAGTGTCGAGGGAGCTTTACTCTGTATCTAACCCCGTGCTGTACCTGTCCTGGGAGTGTTTGATGTGGACGGTGTTGAGGGAGGCTTTCTCTGTACTGAACCGCGTGCTGTACCTGTCCTGTGGGTGCCAAAATGTGCCTCACCTGGGAATTGGGCGGGATTTCTCTCTTTCACGTCAGCCCCTAATGGTTAATGAATGGGGGGAATGGGGGTGGCAGGGAGCAAGTTGTACTTTCACTCACAAACCTTATTTGTTCCCCCCTCCCCAACTCCTAGATTCTGGGACCAAGGCAGCCCCGACAGTCACTTCGACTACGGGCTGGAGGCTTTCAAGAACTGTGTCTCCCTGCGCCGAGGAGCCTGGGCTAGCACTGCGTGCAGCGCTCCGCAGCACTGGATCTGCAAACGGAGGTCGGAGCCGGTCCCGATCAAATTCTGAGGGTCGGTAATGAGGGAGTGCCGCTCTGTCTGAGGGTCAGTACTGAGGGAGTGCCGCACTGTCGGAGGGTCAGTACTGAAGGAGTGCTGCACTGTCTGTGGGTCAGTACTGAGCGAGTGCCACACTGTCTGTAGGTCAGTACTGAGGGAGTGCTGCTCTGTCGGTGGGTCAGTATTGAAGGAGTGCTGCACTGTCTGTGGGTCAGTACTGAGGGAGTGCCGCACTGTCGGAGTTTCTGTACTGAGGGAGTGCTGCACTGTCTGTGGGTCAGTACTGAGGGAGTGCTGCACTGTCGGAGTTTCTGTACTGAGGGAGTGCTGCACTGTCTGTGGGTCAGTACTGAGGGAGTGCCGCACTGTCGGAGTTTCTGTACTGAGGGAGTGCTGCACTGTCTGTGGGTCAGTACTGAGGGAGTGCCGCACTGTCGGAGTTTCTGTACTGATGGAGTGCCGCTCTGTCAGAGGGTCAGTACTGAGGGAGTGCTGCACTGTCGGAGTTTCAGTATTGAGGGAGTGCTGCACTGCCAGAGATACATGCTCCGTCTGGGTGGAGATAGCAGCCACCAGTTACATCGCTGGAAAATGGGGAGGCGGCAATCGCAGGGGCTTTGTGACTGTCGCTACCCAGTCTGCCTGCAAGAAGGCGATAGGCTCTCCTGCGTCTACCACAGGATCAGAGGGGAATTCAAGTCTCAAGATCAGTAAAACCTTTCTGAAAACAATATACTTAAATTGAGTGAAATATGTTTGTATTATTTCACTGTTGTAAAGTGTGGGGAATTTTATCTCATTGAATGTGACAATTTTATTCAGATATTAAAGTTTATTTATGCCAGTGAGTTAAGACAATAAGTCTCCAGTTATTATTAATATATTAATATTGTTTCACTCTCTATTCTGCTCCATTGAGTCTCCAGTTATTATTAATATATTAATATTGTTTCACTCTCTGTTCTGCTCCATTGTGTCTCCAGCCCAGTCTGTCACGTGATGCCTTGTGTCTCTATCCCAGTGGTGACCTCCCGGGAATCTTTTCCGGGGTCGGGACCTCATTTCCGGCCGCTTCCTTTCGTTACCAAGATGGCCGCCCCTGCCTACCGGATGTGCTGAGTCAGGCGGCGCAGCCAGTTCCCTGAGGGCGGCTGAAGAGGCTGCGAGAGGCGGAGGCTTCAAACTGGGCCCGTGGAGGAGCAGGAGGCCCCCGGCTGGAGCACATCCCGAACTCATCACCATAGAAACCAGGAAAAATCATCTTCTATTAGTCTTTAATATCTATAATCAATATTAATCCAGAGAATAATAGATCATTAACAAGATTCAATTCAAATAGTATCAGGAATCCATCCAAATCTCTAAATAGCTTTTTATTATCAAACATCCATCCTTTATATAGCTAATCATTTATACATCTTAATAATCTGTCACTAATCTGTCTGAATATTCAATAATCTCAAAATAATATATCTAATCATTTATAAATCTTAATAATCTGAATATTCAATAATCTCAATAATATATCTAATTATCGATTAATCTTAATAACCTGGCACTAATCTGTCTGAATATTCAATAATCATAATAATATATCTAATTATCGATTAATCTTAATAACCTGGCACTAATCTGAATATTCAATAATCTCAAAAATACTATATGTACTCCTTTATAAATCTTAATAATCTGTCACTAATCTGTCTGTGTATTCAATAATCTCAATAATATATAATTATCGATTAATCTTAATCTTCACTAATCTGTCTGAATATTCAATTATCTCAATATATGTAATAGATTCATTTTAATAATCTATCACTAATCTGACAGAATATTCAGTCATCTCAATGATAAACTTGACCTATAATTAAGTATATTATTCACCTATCTAAACACTAAACCTCAAACCCCACCAACAAACACAGCCCCCAAACACCAAAAACATTGAACTCCCAAACGCCTCTAACACTGAACTCACATACGCCAGTAACTGAATATATTTTGCAATTAGTCTCTCATCAATATACCTGATTGTTAGTTAGTCTCACTTCATATTTGTTAATTCATACTGAAACATGCTAATGCATTTCGTTATTACTTAATTTTGTCATGTAATTGCAAATGTTAATACATGTCATAATTAAGTAATTAAACTAACCTACCAATAATTATTCTAAAAGAGAAAATTCATTTAATTGTCACTGGTCAAACCACATTCTCAGTGAATTTTAATCCCCTATTCACCTAATATTAGTTTTTTTACGATTAATTGAGTATTGTCAATCAATTACTCATCTTAATAGAATAAGTAATTGTTTTTAATATTTTAAAACATGAACATTATTTAAATGTTAATTTAATTTTTTATAAATTATAATTTGAATTTTATTAAATATCGGTGAGGGATTAATCTAAAAATCCCATGTAAAGTCACTAATTAAAAGTAGACATCAATAATTATTTGCCGTGAAATGTGTGATGTGCAACATTCGCCAGAATTGAAATTCTTTGCCCATTGCTCAGGAAATTGTCCAATTCGACTTAACTCGTCAAAGCCCAAAAACATTTGATATTTAATCTTTGAGAAGAATGGCTTCACAGCCGGGAGTGAGGGAGGGGACACGGAGGCAGAAAGAAACAATGACCACATCGCCGTTGGGTAAATTGAAGAGGCTGTTGGGACGGAGGGAAATGAGGGAGGAGAGCATGGAGCTGGATGAGGAGGAGGTCGATAGGATCCTGCGCCCTGACTCCATGCCCCTGGAGGAATACGAAGGTACCATGGTGGGTATGCACATCTCGGACAGTGCGGACGAGCCGACGGGGTTGCCAGGCGCCCTGGCGGACAGGCAGAGCGACTTGGAGCGCCTCCCCCAAGCCATGCTGGGGATGCAGGTGAGGTTCCTGGACCAGATCGGCTTCAGGGAGCGCCCTTCGGAGGAGGTGCATCCGCTGGATGAAGAGAAGCAAGCAGGTAGGCTTGGCCCCCAAACACCGAACCCCCCAAACACCAAACACACTGAACCCGAAAACAACTGAACACCAACACTGAGCCCCAAAACCCTGAGAGACAGTGAACCCAAAAAACACTGAACCCCCAATGCTTAAACACAGAACACCAAAACCCTAACACACTGAACCCCCAAATCCCAAACACATTGAACCCCCAAACCACAAGCACACTGAACCCCAAAACAACTCAACCCCCAACATTGAGCCCCAAAACCGAATTCCAAAACCCTGAAAAACTGAACCCCTAAACCCTAAACACATAACCCCTAACCCAAAAACACTGAATCCTTAAACCCCAAAACACTGCACCCCCATAACACGGAACCCCCAAATCCCAAACACACTAAACCACAAATCAACTGAACATCCAAACCCAAATACACTGAACCCCCAAACCCACAAAATAATGAACCCCCAAACACCCAAAACACCGAACCCCCAAACTCCCAAAACACTGAACCCCCAAAGTCCCAAAACACTGAACCCCCAAAGTCCCAAAACACTGAAGCCCCAAAGTCCCAAAACACTGAACCCCCAAAGACCCAAAACACTGAACCCCCGAAGTCCCAAAACACTGAACCCCCAAACTCCCAGAACACTGAATCCCCAAACTCCCAGAACACTGAACCCCCAAACTCCCAAAACACTGAACCCCCAAACACCCAAAACCCTGAACCCATGACCCTCCAAAACACTGAACCCCTAAACCCCCAAAATAATAAACCCCTGAACACCCAAAACACTGAACCCCCAAACTCCCAAAACACTGAACCCCCGACCCTGCAAAACACTGAACCCCCAAACCCCCAAAATAATGATCCCCTAAACCCCCAAAACAATGAACCCCCAAAACACTGAACCCAAACCCCCCCAAAACACTGAACCCCAAACACCCAAAACACTGAACCCACAAATCACAAACACACTGAACCCTCAACCGACTAACACAGTAAACCACAAATCAACTGAACATCCAAACCCAAATACGCTGAACACCCAAACCCCCAAAACACTGAACACCCAAAACACTGAACCGCTAAAGCACTGAACCGCAAAAACCCTGAAACCCCTAACACCCTGAAACCCCTAACACCCTGAAACACTGAACCCCCAAGACACGGCAGCCCCCAAGACACGGCAGCCCCCAAGACACGGCAGCCCCCAAGACACGGCAGCCCCCAAGAGACGGCAGCCGCCAAGACCCCAAAACGTTGGGCGCTGGACCCCTCCCAAACCACCCCCCAAGGCGCTGGACCCCTCCCAAACCACCCCCCAAGGCGCTGGACCCCTCCCAAACCACCCCACAAGGCGCTGGAATTCTCCCAATCCACCCGCCAAGGCGCTGCACCCCAAAAATTCTGGTGTGGGTGAGGTGAAACGACAGGGCTCCGGAAGTAATGGGTAAGGAGGAGGCGAGCGTGTCCCAGAAGGTCTGTGCGAGGGGGTGTGTAGGAAGGTCTGAGCGAGGGGGTGTGCAGGAAGGTCTGTGTGAGGGGGTGTGTAGGAAGGTCTGTGCGAGGGGGTGTGTAGGAAGGTCTGTGCGAGGGGGTGTGCAGGAAGGTCTGTGCGAGGGGGTGTGCAGGAAGGTCGGTGCGAGGGTGAGATGAGCGGGCATCCTCCTGAGCGTGGCAGTAATGTCTGATCATCACCTCCTTACAGCATCAAAGACACGAAGAGTCCTCAATTCAAAATGGAGCAAGCTGGCACTGGCTCTCTTTGCACTGTGTGGACTCTTTGCTGTTGCTGCCCTGGTGTTATTCTTTGAGGGTAAGACTCCGTCCTTCGTTCGGTTTTACAAAGCCTCTTGTACTGACCCTCCGACGGTGCGGCGCTCCCTCAGTGCTTACCCTCCGACAGTGCGGTCCTCCCTCCGTGCTGACCCTCCTACAGCGCGGCACTCACTCAGAACTGACCCTCCGACAGTGCGGTCCTCCCTCCGTGCTAACCCTCGGACAGCGCAGCACTCACTCGGTACTGACCCTCCAACAGTACTGTCCTCCCGCATCACTGACCCTCCGACAGTTCAGCACTCCCGCAGCACTGACCCTCCAACACTGAGGCACTCCCTCAGTACTGAACCTCGAACAGAGCTCTCCTCCCTCAATGCTGAGCCTCCAACATTTCGGCACTCCCTCTGCACTGACCCTCCGACAATGTGGCACTCCCTCAGCACTGACCTTCCGATAGTGCAGCGCTCCCTCAGCACTGACCCTCGGACAGCATCGCACTCCTCAGTACTGACCCTCCAACAGCATGGCACTGTCTCAGTGCTGACCCTCCGACAGTGCAGCGCTCCCTCAGCACTGACCTTCCCGACAGTGCGGTGCTCCCTAAGCACTGGCCCTCCGACAGTTCGGCGCTCCCTGGGTTCTGACCCTCTGAGAGGGAGTCACACACAGGCCGCCGTCAATTCTGATTTGTACCGACCTGACTGTGGTGCAGGCTTGTCGGTAGAGAGATCCCTCGCTGAGCAGAAGCTGGCTGCTGAAACCATGGAAGATAATACTTCCAGACTGAAGGACGAACTCGCTGTGAAAGTCCCAACGGGCAAGTGCGCCAAGTTCCAAGAAGTCTTCCGCAACTGGCTGTCGGCCTTCTGCAAGTTGGTCAGTAAGTGCTGTCCCGATAACCTCTTTTGTCTTTGGGGAGCGGCTGCCAAATTTCTACCACCCTGTTGTTCATTTTTACACTTATCCTCGGTTATAAACCAGCTTCCCTCCCTCGACCGAATCTGTTCATGTTTTTTTATTACTTGTTGCTGGGATGTGAGCGACGCTGGCAAAGCCAATATGTATTGCCCCCTCCCCAATTGTCCCTTCAACTGAAGGCAGTTCAGAGTGACCCACATTGCTGCAGGTTCGGAGTCACGTGTAGGCCGGACCCGGCACCGAGGGCAGGTTTCCTTCTCCATAGGACACCTGCTCCCATTGATATCTTAAACTTCGATCGAATGAACCCCACTCCAGAATCACCACCGCCCCCCAGCTTAACCCTCGAATTTCTATCAAATGCAACCCCTTAAATTGTCCCTTCCCATCTTCTCCATCCCAGCCCCTCATAATTTTGCACCCCTCGATCAAATCGCCCCCAAACCCAGCCACTCCTCATCCTCCTGGTTTCCAAGGAGAACAGCTCCAACCTTTCCAATCTGTCCACTTCGCAGCAATTTTTCAGTCTTGGGTGGCAACATCCTAGTAAATCTGCTCTGTGCCCTCTCTCGTGCAGATACTTCCTTTCTGTAATGAGGCGACCAGAACTGTGCACAGTGCTCAACTTATGGTGATCTACGTTGATTTCATTTTTCTCTTTTTTCTGACTTCATTTCTGCTCCATCATTCCCTCTCTCCCCTACCCACACACCAGACTGCAGCAGTGAGCTGTGCCACCGATTCTGGAAACCTTACGGGGGCAACTGCTACTATTTCTCCAAGAATGTCCTGGACTGGGACGGGAGTCGGCAGAACTGCATTGAGCAGGGTGCGGACCTCTTGGTCATTCGCAACAGGAAGGAGCAGGTGAGCGGAGAACTGGGAGGTTTCTTTTTAGGGACAGAGTAGAGGAAGCTTTACTCTATATCTAACCCCGTGCTGTACCTGCCTTTGGAGTGTTTGAATGGGACAGTGTAGAGGGAGCTTCACTCTGTGTGTATGCCTGTGCTGTAACTTTACAGCGAGTTTTACTGTGTCTATGTCCGTGCTGTACCTGTAGAAGGAGATTGCCTCACTGCTTCTCCCTCTCATTTTCAGAAGTTCGTCGCTGGCTATGACGTACAGAAGGTGTACTGGATTGGGTTAAATGAGACCGCTGAAGGGGGATCGTGGAAGTGGGTCGATGGGACTGATGTCCAGGATGAGCTAAAGTGAGTGTTGAAAAATATCAAATTGTGTTCTATTCAGCAGGGGACCTGCAGTCGGTCCTAATCCCGCAGGGGTTACTTCCGGGCTCAGTATTCTTCATTCTTCCACTAGGAGAAAAGCCTAGTGTCACTGTCACTTGTTACCCATCCTTAATTGCCACTTGAGTGGACGTTGGTGAGTCCCCTTCCTGAACCTGTTATGGCACAGCAGATGGTAAATGCTGAGCTGTTCAAAACCCAGAGAGAAACTTGAAACCAGCACCCCGACTGTTTTACAATTTGTATTTAATTCGAGATGCGTGACTTGAATTCAATAGTAATAAGACCAAAAAATCTTCTGGGTTTATTAGAAAACTAAATTTAACCTTTTCTGATTTAAAAAAAAAAGAAATGATTTTAAGTGGATGCACAGGTTTGCAAATTACCAAGATGATAAGTCCTAGCTTCACTAGTTAATTTAAGTCCCAGTTATATCTCCATTCAGACAACAGTAAAACACAGATTCAAAAGACCCAGGCAACGGAACACAATAACCTGGACTGTCAAATTCAATGTGACTTCCCTTCACTTCAGTTCATGTACACGGCAACTTGAGGCGACAAGAGCAAGTCAGAGGCTGGGAATCCTGTAACGAGTTATTCACCTCCTGACTCCCCAAATCCTGTCCTCCACAAGGCACAAGTCAGGAGTGTGATGGGATACTCTCCACTTCCCTGGATAGGTGCAGCTCCAAATAAACTCAAGAACCTCTACACCATCCATGACAAAGCAGGCCCGCTTCATTGGCACCCCATCCGCAAACATTCATTCCAAACGTCACCAATGCACAGTAGCAGCAGTGTGTGTAGCATCTGCATGATGCACTGCAGCAACTCACCAAGGCTCCTTAGACAGCACCTTTCAGACCCACAACCACTACCATCTAGAATTGCAAGGGCAGCAGACATATGGGAACCACACCATCTGGAACTTCCCCTCCAAGCCACTCGCCATCCTGACTTGGAAATATATTGGCCTTTCCTTCAGTGGTACTGGGTCAAAATCCTGGAACTGTCCTCCCTAAAAGCACATTGGGTGCACCCACATCACATGGTGTGTAGCTCACCACCACCTTCTCAAGGGCAACTATGGATGGGCAATGAATGCTGGCCCAGCCAGCGAAGATCCCATCTCGTGAACGAATTGAGTCACACACACACAGACACACACTATTCCTCTCCTCACAACAAATTCCAATTGCATGATGAAAATGATTATATTTTGCTGACAAATCACTGCTGTCTGTCTGGACCCGCACGGGGTCAGAGGAGCGTCCGCCTCTGTAAGATGAGAAACCGAGGGACCCCCTGTGGCATCGGTCCTGTTCGAGCAAAGCTCCAAATTCCCCACAGTCCTTTACCAGCTTTAAGGGGAAGAGCACGTGTGAGAGGGATTTTCCTCCCCTATGTCCTAGCCCCAATACTGAGCGCAGAAGTAACAGCAAAACCGAGTAGAGAATATCTGAGCACAGCCGTGTTGCTGTTGACAGTGAGCTGGCTACACGGCATAGATTATCTCCCCTGTTTGTAATGTGAGATCTCTCTCTCTCTCTCTCTCCTTGCATCTCTGCTTATCTTCCCCACCTCTCACCACCCCCCCTTCCTCTTTCTACCCCTTTCTCTTGTCTGTCTCTCCTGCTCTCTCTCTTTCCTTGTCTGTCTCCTGCTCTCTCTCGTTTGTCTCTCCCACTCTCTCTCTCTCGCCTCGTCTGTCTCCCGCTTTCTCTCTCTCCTGAACTCACTCACACTCTCTCATCGTCTGTCTCTCCTGTGCATTCCCTCTCCCTCTCTCCTCATCTGTCTCTCTCTCTCTCTCGTCATCTGTCTCCCACACTCTTCGCTCTCTCATTCTCATTGTCTGACTCACTTTTTTCCCTCCCCTCGGTCCCCTCCCCACCTCCAGATTCTGGGACAGGGGCTACCCCGACAACTATTTCGACTACGAGTGGGAGCAGTTCAAGAAATGCGGCATGATCCGCAACGAAGCCTGGGCCAACGCGGCTTGTAACCAGGCCGGTCACTGGATCTGCAAACGGAGAGCGGAGAAACCGCCCATCAGCCTGTGATGCCCGTCCCCGCAACCAGTCAGGGCCCCGGCAGCGAGGGCGGTGGAACGTCAAAATGTGACGGCGGGTGTTGGAAATGCTTCTCTCAATTCGATTCCCGTGTTCGGTGTTTGAAGTTGCTGTTGTTGTTGCGAGAGGACATGCTGGAGCAGTGCGGCGGGGAACCAGGTGCCCTGTGTTTGGGGTGAAGTCGGACGCTATCCTCTAACCACCTTCGGACAGCCGGGGTGAAGACGGGGTGGTGGTTGTCGAAGAGGTCTTTGTGGCCTTTTCTGATGCCCAGTGAATTTCGGATGCCATTCACACCGCATCGATCCGACTCGAACGACATCGGGTGGTGATCCTCACCGAAACCTCAGAGGGAGGGGCGTTCTGCTCTTCTCTGGCACGCGTGATGTTCCTGTTCCGAAATAAAGCTGATCTTCAACGTGAGGATTGTGGCCTCTCACCTCATTTCAGTCCCTGGGAGTCCCCTGGTGTGTCGCAATTTCGGCTTGCAGGCTCATCGTACGGGACTGAGGGAGCGCCGCACTGTCGGAGGGTCAGTACTGAGGGAGCGCCGCAGCGCACTGTCGGAGGGTCGGTACTGAGGGAGCGCTGCACTGTCGGACTGTCAGTACTGAGGGAGCGCCGCGCTGTTGGAGTGTCAGTGCTGAGGGAGTGCCGCGCTGTTGGAGTGTCAGTGCTGAGGGAGCACTTCACTGTCGCTGGGTCAGTACTGAGGGAGCGCCGCACTGTCGGACGATCAGTACTGAGGGAGCGCTGCACTGTCGGAGGGTCAGTACTGAGGGAGCGCTGCACTGTCAGAGCGTCATTACTGAGGGAGCACCGCACTGTCAGAGGGTCAGTACTGAGGGTGCGCCGTACTGTCGGAGGGTCAGTGCTGAGGGAGCGCCGTACTGTCGGAGGGTCAGTAATGAAGGAGAGCCGCACTGTCGGAGGATCGGTTCTGAGGGAGCGCCCCACTGTCGGACGGTTAGTTCTGAGGGAGCGCCGCACTGTCGGAGGGTCAGTAGAGAGGGAGCGCCGCACTGTCGGAGGGTCAGTGCTGAGGGAGAGCCGCACTGTCGGAGGGTCAGTGCTGAGGGAGCGCCGCGCTGTTGGAGGGTCAGTGCTGAGGGAGAGCCGCGCTGTCGGAGGGTCAGTGCTGAGGGAGCGCCGCACTGTCGGAAGGTCAGTGCTGAGGGAGTGCTGCACTGTCAAAGGGTCACTAGGCCCAGCATCGAAAATTTTTATTAAATCTGTCAATTGATACAGACGCAAGTTTAGATACATTAAATATTAACATTAAATTCAGCAATTGACAGAACAAATGCACATTTACATGTGATTAATAAATGTGTGAATCGATAGTAAAAATACAACTTTAGATGAATTTAAAATGAGAACTGAGGATATTAATGGACTGAAGCCAAACAAGTTTCGATAACTTGAATATTAATACTAAATGTGTTCAATGACAGAACAACCACAAGTTTAGATCAATTAAACCTAATTATTAAATATGTTGTCTGACTGGACAAATCCAAGTTTAGGTAAAACACATTTGAGTATTAAATATGTTAAATGGTGGGGGGAAAGCGGAGTTGCTTATTAAATGCGGCAATTTGCAGAACAAATGCAAAGCTGGACAAACTAAACCTGAAGATTAGATGTTCAGCGGGATGCGCCGCACATTTGATGATTGTTGATGTTTTAGCAGAGCAAGAAGTGAATTATTTCTGAATATTTTCTAAGATATTAAAGGGACTCGGGAACTGGGGACGGTGATTTATGCAAATAATCTGTTCAACTGTTAAATTTAATATTGAAAATGAATCTGCCAAATTATATTAAATGTGTTACTGAAATTGAATAATTATAAAAAGTTATCACCTACTGAAATTAAATATATCTACAAAAATACATTACATTCAATATCAAAATTAAAAAAATCTGCTGAAAGATTATATTAATTAGCAGAAGGGCAGCTCTCCCTCAGTATTGTGCCACCGACAGGGCAGCGCTCCCTCAGTACTGACCCTCCGACAGTCCGGCTCTCCCTTAGTACTGAACCTGCAACACTTCATGTGTCCTTTCATACTGACCCTCTGACAAAGCTGCGCTCCCTCAGTACTGTCCCTCCGACAGTACGGCTCTCCCCCAGTACTGGCCCTTAGACAGAGCTGCGCTCCCTGAGTACTGATCCTCTGACAGTCCGGTTCTCTCTCAGTATTTGCCCGCCGACAGTCCGTCTCTCCCTCAGTACTGACGCTCAGACAGTGCGGCACTCCCTCAGTACTGACCCCTGGACAGTCCGTCTCTCCGTCAGTACTGACGCTCAGACAATGCGGCACTCCCTCGGTACTGACCCCCGGACAGTCCAGCTCTCCCTCAGTACTGACGCTCAGACAGTGCGGCGCTCGATCATTACTGACCCTCCGACAATGCTCAGGCAGGAAGGAACCGTAAGACACTTCAATGGAATGAAGGGCGCCTACTTATTCAGACCAAGTGACACATGAAGAAATTGGCGGCAGTCCCCACGGCTCCACACCGGTTAAACCTTCTAATGACACGATCAAGCCAAGATCAGAAATGCAAAAGCCTGAAACCTCACCTGAGGGGAGCCGACATTTCAAACTACGTGGTCCAGTCCATATGTGTTGGAGGCCTGTGTCATTTGTTAGGGAGGTGGTGGTGTAGCAGGTGGTGGTGAGGAGGTGGTTGGTGGGGGGAGGGCTGCTTGTAAATTCCCTTGGCCTCATGGACAGGACATTGTGACTGTTCCTCAGGGAATGATGGCCAGAGTCTGCCCTTCTTTCATACCGATGAGGTTGTAGTTTATGAGCGAAAGATCGAGTGTGAAAGGGTCGACAAAGCGGATTGTGGGAATCTCGGGTTCCAGACAAATGACTCCAATCAGCTGTCAATATCTAGTCAATTATATTGTTAAACTGTGTTAATGTCATGTCAATTACATTGTTAAGTGCAAGACAAACAGGTGGTGGTTCTTATTTTTCATTGGGAAAACATCATTTCAATTTCATTAGATAAGTTCTAGTCGTGCATTTTGTTTCTGTGCCCCTTGCAGAGGCTGTCAATTTGTTAATTAGTTTGGAGTTAGCTAATAAAATAAAACAGTGTATAAATAGGGGATAGTTGGGGCACTGGTTGTGAGAGAGCAGAGCTGAGAGACTGACCAAGTCAACAGACTTCCTCAATGAAGAAAATGTCTGTTCTCGGTTTCTGCTTCACAAACCAGATTGGATCCTGTCAACTACCTGCGGCCTTGAACAATCACAGGGCCCCGTAGAGACGGACGTCTTCAGACACTTTTCAGCGTTTCGGGAAACCCCACCACCCCGGCCCATTCTGTAAAACACGAACAAACGCAACAACGGGTGCAGAACGATTTGCCATTATTTTGCCTCCCCAGCCCCCACACAGATGAAGGACAATGGTAGGAATAATGGAGCAGATGCCAGGCCAGCGCTCCCTCAGCGGCTCTGCATCATTCGCTGGAAGATCAGGTGGAGGCGGATGGCGTTCTTCTCGCAGATGGCCGGGAACTTCGCCCCGCAGGCCTCGTCGTACCAGCGCCGCAGCCTCATCAGGCCGCAGTTTTCCCTCATCCTGTACGTCCTGCTGAAGGCGTTGTCCGGCTGTCCCGGCCCCCAGAACCTTCCGAGGGCAAAGCAAAAGCAAAAAAATAAACATGAAAGCGGTCAGTGCTCAACTGGCGGGATTGAGATCCTTTATCTCATACGAGCAGAAAGAGCCCCACAACCACCCCGCCCCGTTCAAATTAAACAATCTGACCCCTGACCCTGTGCCTAACCCAGTCTGACCCCTGAACCTCATGTAACCTGTGAATTTCAAGTGTCCTCTTTTCTCTTGACCAAGACTGACCTCTGCACCATTGATCCAGTGCCTAACCCTGATTCCTCCTGACCCTCTGTCTAACCCCTGGCTCCCTACATAACCATTCACCCTCTGCCTAAACACCCTCATGTCTTCCCCACTCCCTGACCTTCAGCCTAAGCCCTGACCCTCCCTCACCCTCTGTTTCACTCTGACCCTTTTCCTAAACTCAACCCTTTGCCTAACCCCTGACATCATGCCTAACCCCGGATCATTTACATAACCCCTGACCCCCTAATCAACCTGTCACCCAGTCTGACCCCTAATCCCCTCACCCTCATATAACCTGTGACCTTCAAGCTGGCCTTTGTTCTCCTGACCTAATTTGATCTCTGCTCCATCGAACGCGCGTCTCATGTTGATTCTCACGACCCTCTGACTCACCCTTTACTAGGCCTTTCTCCTCCGACTCACACAGTAGCCCCAGAGCATCAGCCTATCTCCACCTCAGCCACCCCTCGGTCAATCCCATCGCCACCACCCCCCCTGCCCACCGTAAAACAAACATGGGGCTGACCCTTTGCCACCCCGACCACTGACGCACTCTGTTACTCACGTTTTCCCATCCATGACCTTCGTCCCATCCACCCACATCCAGATCCCTTCAGTCACCGAGTCTGTCATTCCGATCCAATAAGAGGCTTCTTTAGCTTGCTCAAACAGGAAATTCTGTGGAAGTAGAAGGGCATCGTTAGTAGGCATCGGGGTAAACAGGAAATGTTGTAAAGGGAGTAATAGGGTGAAGGTGAAACTGGGGAAAGATGGGAATGGGGAAATAGGGTGTGGGCAACACGTTGAAGAGCTTTGGAGAGAAAAGGAGCTTGGAGATGGGATAGTCACTCGCAAGGACGGAGTGGGAAAGAGAATTCAAGGTTGTTTTTAAGGACAGGGCTGATGATGGCAGGTTTGAAGGAGAGTTAGACAGTGGCTGAGGAAAGAGGGATGTTTGCACTTGGCTAAAACCGGTGGCCGGGGAGGGGATATTCGGTCTGGTGACTGTTCACGTGATTTTGCGGGGTGCGCACTACATTTTTTATGGATGGTTCCTTCAGGAACTAAGATCTTATTCCTGGTATGAAAGAGAAAACAGCTGGGCCCCGGTTAATGATCACGTGACCAGGTTACCTGGGAGATGAACAATAGGGAAACAAAGGGTCAACAGGGCTGAAAAGGAGTGATAAGTGGTGGTTTTCAGTTCAAGCAGTTGGGGTTGAGAGTTTAGAACAAGCTGGAGTGGAGGAATTATCTCTCCAGCACCATTCAATTGAAGTTCTGGCTGCGTGTAAAGAGAGTTAAAAATCATGTTAAATGAAGGACTCGTATTGATAGTGAATTGAATTTCTGACATAGCCAAGCTGAAGAGTGTGTTTGAATGTGAGAGAGATAGAGAGAGTGGGAGAAAGAGAGAGATAGTTTAACATACAAATCTCAAGAGTGAAAGAACATTAGGACCAAGAATGTCCTAAGCCAAGCTGGCTCCGCTTAAGGCCCCAGAAGCGTCCATGTTGAATGTGGTGTTTGCGAACTTGGGGCAGCAGTAGAGATTTGAAAGGACCACCTTGCTAGAGGTAGTTGGAACATCTCAGCCTATGTACAAATCTGTAGCTCAGAGAGGGCATGATGGGAGATACGCGAGAAAGATGAGTGTTCAGGTCTTGGGCGGTGTTGGGAATGGGGAGGTGGTCTTAGAGAAAGTTTAGCCAGGTGGGCTTGTGGATGGGAAGAGGAACTCAGCATATGCAACTGATTGGATAGACTCAATCTTATTGACAAGGGAGTGAGAGAGGCCCTGGCACTTCTGGTTGGAGGTGAGGGCAGAGGGGAGACATGTTACCTGCACCCGGTCGTTGTTGACGATGGCCAAGTGTCCCTGCTTGCTTGAGCACAGTTCCTTGCTCTGCTCCCAGCTAAGTCTGGTATCCGTTAACCGGAAGCAGCTTCTTGAGTATTGGAGCCAGCCAGGATCACAAGTACTCGAGGGACATTCTGCATTGAGAGAGGGAAAAGTGGTAACGTTCAGGAATCTATGCTCAGCTAGCAACGTTAAGAGTGCTCTCTAAATGTTGTGACCCTTCACCAATTCCCCCCCCCCCCTCCCCCACACCGTGGGACTCCTACCCCATCCCCCCAAACTGTGTGTATCCTCACCCCCTCTGCCAATCTGTGGGACTCATCACCTCGCCCTCCTGCACACACGTTGGGACTCTTTGCTACCCCCTCAAACTGTGGGACTCCACAGCACTTCAACCACCACCCAACCCCCCAAACTGTTGGACACCTCAACCCTCCCTGAGAAAAGCTGTGGGAAACCTGACCCCTCCCCCCCACCAAACTGTGGAACTCCCCAGCATCTCACTACCCACCACCACCCCCACCCCCCCGGCCTAAACTGTGTGACTCCTTAACCCACAAAGTGTGGGATTTGTCATCCCCTCCAGAAACTTTGGGAAACGTCACACCCACACACCGACTGAAAAATGCTGGACTCCTCAGCAGCCACCACCGCCACCCCCCAACCAAACTGTAGGGCTTCTCACTTTTCCAATTAGACTCGCGGGGCTGATTGAGCCTCCGCCTGTTCCTGTGTTACATGCTCGAGGAGGGCGCTGAATGGACCTCCTTCTTTTCATGTCTAACAGGCTTGAGAGTGCGTGGTGGAGAGCTGAAATGAGCCTGATCCTCTCTCTCACCACCCCACTTGTCAGAGGAGACAGGGGCACATGCTCACCATACTTCTCGCAGAACAGGTGTAGCCAGTGTTCGGTAGTGTTTTGGAAGCGTGTACAATCCTGTTGGTCTTTCAGTTGGGTCTGCTCTTGGAGTTTGTGTAAGCTGTCAGTGGCGTTCTGCACTCTGTCCCGCGCGTTGTGTAAATTCTCCGAGGCACCCACGTCTTGTGGAGGCAAAGTGAGAGAAAAAGAGAGAAATGTGTCAGTGGTCAGTCCTACACTGCACTGCGATGTGGCCCTCCCCACACATACTGGGCCACGGACCAGGGATAAACAACCTCCTTTCCCCGAAGTACACGCTTCTCAGTTTCTGAACCAATTCCAGATTGTCAAGTGTCTCTCGTCGACAGGGGATGTATTATTACACAGACAGTGGTAAAGGCTGAATTTTTTCAAATCCCAGAAGGAAACCTGAAGCAACTGTCATAACCCATTTTTTCAATTTGTATGTTTCCAGGGGCAGGCTTTGATTCAGCAGTAATAAGACCACTGAGTCTCAAGGGCATTTTTTTATAAAACTAAATTAAACATTTATTAATACAAGGAGGATTGTAAACACATATACATCCAAAAATTACTACAATAATAACTACAAAAATCCCCTAATTAATCTGACTGAGTTAGATCCCCGGCAAGGCAACAGTAAATCGCATAGATTTAAACAGATACCTGGCAAAGCACACTCTGGACAATCAAAATCAAAGTGAAAGTATTTCACCTCTGGATCCTTGCAGGCAGCAGCTTGAGGCTTCTCACACTTGTTGGATAATACAAAGCCTCTACCTTGCACACAATCCCCTTTCTCCTTTATACACAGCTTTCTCTTTGAATGTGAATTTCCCATTCTATCATTGGGCTTTTAACTTTACCTCTTTAACAATAACATCCTTTCATGCCACGAATTTTATCAGTAACCAGAAAAAAAAAGCGAAACACATTGCCTGGCGTCATATGGCTAAGTGCAAGATTTCACTCATTACTTTGAGATGGATTTTAAAAATACAAACTGCCCCCTTGACAAAACTTCCCCATGTTTACCAAATTACCACATTCAAACCAACTTCTTTATGTTCATCAAAGCCTCCAGAACAGCTGGATTTAATCCAATTACGACACACACACATAGACACATACACCACTAAACGAGGTTTAAAAAATATTTCCCAAATGCATTATAGACATTAATCTCAGCGTGACAGATGACAGTGTCGTGGTAAAGCCACTCGACCAGCAATCCAGTCTACTGCTCTGGGGACACGGTTTCAATTCCCACCACTGCAGATTCATAAAATCTGGAATTGAAAGTTCCTCTCAGTCCTGATGACCATGAAATGACCATCGATTGGAGTAAAAACTCACCTGGTTCAGTATTGTCCCTTTCGGGGAATTAGTAAATCTGACGTTCTTACCCGCGGTCGGGCCTACACGTGACTCCAGACCCACAGTAATACGGTTGACTCTTAACTACCTCTCAAGGGCAAAAAGGGATGGGCAATAAATCGATGTGTCAATAAGAAAAACACTGCAATTTCAAGTAGGCCTCGCTGCATTGTCATGCTTTTTCCGGTATATTAAGTTAGAATTGTGTCAGTAAAATCATATTTGAAACCAAAATTAATTTAATAACATAACAGTTAGGAGCAGGAGTAGGCCATTCGGCCACTCGAGTCTGCTCCACCATTCAGTAAGATCATGGCTGATCTGATTGTGGTCTCAACTCCACTTTCCTGCCTTACCCCAACCCCGCCAGGGAACCGATAACCCTCGACTTCTTCAGCCTTGAATATGTTCAGTGAGTCGTACTCCACTGCTCTGTGGGGGACAGAATTCCACAGGCTGACGACCCTTTGAGAGAAGAAATTACTCCTCATCACCGTCTTCAATGGAGGCCCCTTATTCAGAAACCGAGACCACCCGCACCATGTTGCAGATTCCCCCATGAGAGGGAAACATCCTCTCAGCATCCACCCTGTCGAGGCCCCTTCAGGATCTGATATGTTTCAATAAGATCGCCTCTCATTCTTCTCAACTCTAAGAGGGGACTTGACAGAGTCGGTGCTGAAAGGTTGTTTCCCCTCGTGGGGGAGACCAGAATGAAGGAGGCGGGAGAGGCACTGTTTAAAAAGAAGGGGTCTCCCATTTAAATTGGACATTAGGAGGAATTTCTTCTCTCAGAGGGTCGTGAGGCTTTGCAACTCTCTTCCCCAGAGAGTGGTGGAGGCTGGGTCACTGAATATTTTTTTGTGGCAGAGTTAGATAGATTCCTGACTAACAAGGGATTCAAAGGTTATCGTGGGGCGGTTCGGCAGAATGTGGAGTTGAGGCCACAAACAGATCATGACCTCATTCAAAAATGGAACAGGCTTGAGGGGCCGAATTGCCTCCTCCTGCTCCTAATTCATATTTTCATTGGACGCTCCAAATATTACAGGCACAACCTGTCCAAGGTTTCCTCATCAAGCAAACGCCTTCATCCCAGGAATTATACGTATACGCCATTTCTTCAAGGCACAATTCAGGAGTGTGATGGAAAACTCCTCACTTGCCTGGACAAGTGCAGCTCCCACAACAGTCAAGAAGCTCGACACCATCCAGGACAAAGCAGCCCCGCTGGATTGGCAGCCCATCCACAAACATTCACTCCCTCCACCACCGGGGCACAGTGCAGTCAGTGTGTACCATCTACAAGATGCACTGCAACTCACCACCACCTTCTCAAGCGGCAGTTAGGGATGGGCAATAAATGCTGGCCCAGGCAGCAACTCCCGCATCCCATGAATAAATAATGAATTCTCAGCTTCCTGTCTACTCTCCAGCTAGCAAATTGTGCACAGAAAGCTCCCACGAAGAAGGGATGTAAGGATCATCAAATCATACAAATTAGCAGGAGTAGGCCACTCGGCCCCTCTACCTTGCTTCGCCATTCAATCAGATAATTCACTAACAACTCAATAATAACACTAATAATTATTCAATAATATTCAATAACACCCTTATACAAAAAGGCAGGGAGACAAAAAAACAGGTAACTATCGTCCAGTTAGCTTAACATCTGTCATTGAGAAAATATTAGAGTCTATTATAAAGGATGTAATAGCAGAACGTTTGGAAATTCAAAATATAATCAAGCAATGTCAGCATGGCTTCAACAAAGGGAAATCATGCCTGACAAATTTATTAGAAGTATTTGAGGAGGAACCAAGCAGGACAGATAAAGGGGAACCAGTATATGTGATATATTTGTATTTCCAAAAGACGTTCAATAAGGTCCGGTCTTAAGGCTACTTAAAAAGATGAGAACCCATGGTGTAAGGGTTTGCATATGAGTCTGGATAGAGGACTGGCTAACTAATAGAGGACAGAGAGTTGGGATAATGGGGGCATTTTCAGGATGGAAACCTGTAACAAGTGGAGTGCCACAAGGATCAGTGCTGGGGCCACAATTATTTTCAATATGCATCCATATCTTAGATAGTGGAAGGGAATGTACTATCGCCAAGTTTGTGGATGACACAAAAATAGGTGGGAAGGCAAGTGGTGGGGATATCAAAATGCACCCACAGAGGGGCATAGGCAGGTTCATTGAGTGGACAGAAACTTGGCAAATGGAATATAAGGTGGGAAACTGTGAAGCTAAGCACGTTGACAGGACGAATAGGGGAACTGAATGTTATTTCCAAGGAGAAAGACTGCAGAAACCTATGACAGAGAGGGATTTAGGAATTCTTGTGCATGGATCACAAAAAGCTAACATACAATTCAGCAGGTAATCGGGAAGGCATATAGAAAGTTGGACTTTATATCAAAAGGAATGGAGTATGAACATAGGGAAATCTTGCTAAAACTATCCAAGGCACCATTTGGACCATACCTAGAATAGTGTCAACAGTTTTAGTCCTAGTTAGTTTACTTAGCAGGTAACTGGCGTTGGAGGCATCCCAGAGAATGTTCACTTGGTTGATTCCAGGGATGGAGGGATTTTTTTATGAGGAGAGGTTGAGTCGGTTGGGCCTGTAGTAATTGGAGTTTAGAGGAATGAGATTTGACCTTACTAAAACTTGAAATGTTATTAGGGGGCTTGGCTGGGTAGATGCTGAGAGGCTGATTCCCCATGTGGGAGAGTCTGGGAGCAGAGGGCATAATATCAGAGTAAGGGGACGTCCATTTAAGACAGAGATGAGGAGGAAATTCTTCTCTCAGAGCGTGGTGGATCTGTGGAGTGCTGCACCTGTACCTGCTGAATCGTTAAGTATATTCAAGATTGTTGTAGACAGATCTTTAATCAGGAAGGGAATCAAGGGGCATGGGGAAAAGGCAGGAAAGCGGAGTTGAGCATTATCAAATCAGCCATGATCTCACTGAATGGCGGACAAGACTCAATGCGCTGAATGGCCTCCTTCTACTCCTACGCTTTATGGACTTATAAGATCGGGGCTCACCTGATTGTAGATTCAGCTCCACTTCCCTGCCTGCCCCTCCACACCCACCCACCTCACCCTCCCCCCACATCACAAAAAACCCTTGACTCCCTCGTTGATCAAAAACAGATCTAACGAAGCCTTGAATATATTCAATGACCCGGCCTCCCCTGCTCTCTGGGGGTGAGAAATCCGCAGACTAACAAGCCACACAGGAAAAACACGGAAAAAAAATGCCTTATGTCATTTGGGGAGTCAGTGGTGGTGAGAGGTAAAGTCACTGGATTAATAATGCAGCAGGCCCAGGCTGGTACTCTGGGGCTCAAATCCTACCACAGCAACTGGTGGAATTTAAATTCAATCAATAAGATCTGTAATTGAAATCTAGTTTCTATAATGGCCACCATAAATCTATTATTTATTGTTCTAGAAACCCATCGGGTTCACTAGTGTCCTTCAGGGAAGGAAATCTGCTGTCCTTATCGGCCTGGTCTACATGTGACTCCAGACCCCCAGCAATGTGGTTGCCTCTTCACTGCCCTCTCAAATGGCCAAGCAAGCCACTCAGTCCATGGAAACGGGGATTAGGGATGGGTAACATGCCAGCGACGCCCACACCCCAAAGAATAAATTAAAACCATCTTCAATGGGAGGCCCCTCATATAGAAACTGTGTCTCCTCGTTCTTGATTGCGCCACGAGGGGGAAGCATCCACCCTGTCAAGCCCCTCTCAGGATCTTATATGTTTCAATAAGATCACCTCTGATTCTTCTGAATGCCGGTTTGTACAGGCCCAAACTGTCCAATCTTTGTTTCAGAGAGATCTGGCTGTCTTAGCGTATGAATCACAACAGGTTAGTCTGCAGGTAGAGCAAGTAACTAGGAAAACTCATAGAATGCTATCATTTATTGCGAGGGAGAATCGAATACACAAGTAAGGAGGTTATGCTTCAGTTATACAGGGCATTAGTGGGGCCACATCTGGAGTCCTGGGCACAGTATTAGACACCTTATTTAAGAAAGGATGTAAATACATTGGAAAAAGCTCAGAGAAGGTTTACCAGGCTAATACCAGGGATGGGCGGGTTGTGTTATGAGGTAAGGTTGGACAGGCTGGGCTTGTATCCACTGGAGTTTAGAAAAGGAAGAGGCGATTTGGTTGAAAATTTTAAGATCCTGAGGGGTGTCGACAGGGAGTGTATAGGGACGATGATACCAACTGTGGGAAAATGGAGAACAAGCGGTTTAAAAATGAGGGGTCACCCATTTCAGACTGAAATGAGGAGCAGTGTTTTCTCTCAAAGAGTCGTGAGTATTTGCAAGTGTCTTCCTCAAAAGGAGGTGGAAGCAGAGCCTTTGAATATTATTAAGGCCGAGTGAGATTGATTCTTCATTAACAAGGGGGTGAAAGGTTATCAGGGGGTTGGCAGGAACGTGGGGTCAAGGTTACAATCAGATCAGCCGTGATCTTATTGAAAGGCGGAGCAGGCTCGAGGGGCCCAGTCCTCTTCCTAATTCATTTGCCACTATGACAAAGCCCTTCGTCCCAGGAATCAGCTCAGTGAACCTTGCCTGAACTTTTGCAGTGTAAGTATATTTCTCCATAAGTAAGGAGAACAAACTGGACAGAGCAGTCTCACCAGCCGTGCTTGTGTACTTACAGTTCGTTGCAAAGTATGCCACTAGGCAAAGTAGGCCCACACAGGCGACGACACCAGCGATGGCCAATGCCAAGAAGATAGTTTGGACCCTCTTTTCATGGAGAGCTGCCCCTGATATCACAGAAAGAAAAGGGAAGAATAAAAACTGCATTCCTCTATCACACTTCACCAGCCAAAGAGCATGGAATCGGAGCAGTTGACCCGGTTGCAGTGCAGGAAGTGCGTCACCAAATTTACACACAGCAAGAACCCCAAATGGCAAGGAAATAAGGACCCAAATCATCTGTGCTCCCAGTGATGTGGGTTGAGGGGGAAATCTTGGCTCCAGGGTCCTGGGGAGCAATGTCCCCAATCCCCCAGCTCGTTTACAGTGCTGGCCGGGAGGACATTTACATCAACCTCAGGTGACAGGTGGGGCCCGCAGTTTGATGAGTTCCCTCAGTACTGACCCTCCGACATTGCGGCGCTCCCTCAGTACTCACCCTCCGACAGTGCGGCGCTCCCTCATTACTGACCCTCCGACAGTGCGGCGCTCCCTCAGTACTGACCCTCTGACATTGCGGCGCTCCCACAGTACTGACCCTCCGACAGTGCGGTGCTCCCTCAGTACTGACCCGCCTACAGTGGGGAACTTCCTCAGTACTGACCCACCTACAGTGCGGAACTCCCTCAGGACTGACCCTCCGACAGTGTGGCACGCCCTCAATGACGCTCCAACAGTGCGGCGCCCAGTCAGCGAAGGGAAATCCAAAGGATTGGCCACCAATGTTGGAGTTATTATAATGTGTGGTGCGCACGAGGCCACGATGAAAGTCAGGGAGCAGGGATGTTTTGCAGGTATTACTCAGTGATGGTTTGGGGGAGGGGCTCGAGGGTGAGGAGAATGGACCCAGTGCCGTTCGGGAGTTTGTTCACTCGCACTCACTTTGGCTTTCGACCTCCTCGTAATCCCGTTCGTCCGAGACGTCATCTTCGATATCCATGATGAGGTCGGGCATGTCATTATCTTCGTCGTACTCAAGGGACTCGACATCCCCTCCTGTTGCACGGTCATCATCTACTCCTCTCCGCCCAGGGTTCCTAGGGAGCCCTTTAGACCCCCTCATTCCACCTTCACCCTCAACTGATCAACCAGTGCCAAAGACAGAGATGTCCACTCACCTCAACTCCCCTTATAATCTTATCCTGTACTCTAACCTTCACCAGCACAGATCAATTTCAAACACTTCACTCAGCCGGATGAGTAATTCAACAAATCCAACTATGAAGCTGGGTTAACTTTTTGATTCAGGCAGTGGAGGTTATTTTTGAAGTGTCTAAGGATCAATTTGCGGGTTTTACAGTGTGAGGAATTCTTAATTTTGTGTCTTTTTTGCAATTTATTTCAACATAACCACTGTTTAAAGCTTGCGTCTGAGATTGCATATTAATTGTTCAATAAAGATTTGAGAATTGAATTATTTTTTAATTCATTGCTCTGCATAAAGTATTACATTGGTATTGTTAGAAATAGAAGTATTATTTGAGATGTCTTATCAATAAACTAATGATGGATTATTCAGATTAAGAGTTATTTGATTATGTTAATAACACATTAAAATCAATCAAATATTTAGTATACTAATGATGGATTAGTGAGATTAATTGATAAATGAGTCTGAAGATAATGGATTAAGGTAAATTAATAATTAAGTATGGAAAAAGTTAATTTAATAAGCAAAATTAATACCTGGCAAAATTAATGATGGACTATTGCAAAAATTAACAATTAGAGATCAGTGAAGCCAATTAATCACTAGGCTGATTAATGATCAATAACTGGGATAAATTAAAACTTATATATTAACAGATTATAAAGTTATAATGTATCAATGTTAAGCAATTCATAATGATTACACCTGCATTAATAACAAGTTATGAATAATTAATTCGAAGCTTTGTTGAATTAATTCGGATTGTTAACAGTGGACATTGAAATTAGTTATAAGAGGCACCCGCTATAAATTGCTGACATTAACTTGTAATTAGTTAGATTAAAGAGTGTATATGTTTACATAAGAAATACAATCATTAAACAACTAGTATGAATTGGAAGTATTAAATAATAACAGGATGTTGACATTAATAATTCGGCAGATGTGATGGATAATACCAATTTGTAATTAGATATATTAAGGTCATATTATTAAGATTAATTAATAATTAGATGTTGATTATTGAATCATTAATACAAATATTAGTGATATTTAATGATTAATGGATAATTATCTATTTTAATGATAAATTACTGAGATTAACTAAAAAATGCATAAGTGATAGTTAATTACATTTAATTAATACTTACAGCTCCTAATTATAGATTATCGCCCTCCTCAGTACAGACAATTAGACGGTCTAATCTAGGGAATAGAGATGATTTAATATTTGGATTAATGTTCGATTAAGTTTAATAATTAGATTTATTAAAAATAGCAATAGAATAATTAATGGATAATTATATTAATAGATTATTCAACAATTAAACTGAGTAGTATTGATTATTAAGCTAATTTAGATATATTAATGATAAATAACTAATATTATTGAATAATTAAACCGATTAATGATAATATGCATCAAAATGAAACATATTAATATTAGATTCATTCGATTATTGAATATTCTGACGGTTTATTGGCTCAGCACTTCCGGCGGACATTTTGGGGAGAGGGAAGGAGACGAAAGTGAAGTGGCGACCCCGAGAATGAGGTTATGACCCGGGAAATGATTCCCCGGAGGTCACCGCTGGGACGGAGACACAGGGCATCACGTGACAGGCTGGGCTGTGAGAGTCAATGGAGTAGAACAGTGAGCAAAGCAATATTAATATATTAATAATAACTGGAGACTCTTTGGAGCAGAATAGAGAGTGAAACAATATTAATATATTAATAATAACTGGAGACTCTTTGGAGCAGAATAGAGAGTGAAACAATATTAATATATTAATAATGTCTGGAGACTCAATGGAGCAGAATAGAGAGCGAAGCAATGTTAATATATTAATAATAACTGGAGACTCAATGGAGAATAGAGAGTGAAACAATATTAATAATATCTGGAGATTCAATGGAGCAGAACAGAGAAGAAAGCAATATTAATATATTACTAATAACTGGAGACTCAATGGAGCAGAACAGAGAGCGAAGCAATATTAATATATTAATAATAACTGGAGACGCAATGGAGCAGAATAGAGAGCGAAGCAATATTAATATATTAATAATAGCTGGAGACTCAATGGAGCAGAATAGAGAGCGAAACAATATTAATATAGTAATAATAGCTGGAGACACAATGGAGCAGAATAGAGACCGAAACAATATTAATATATTAATAATAACTGGAGACGCAATGGAGCAGAATAGAGAGCGAAACAATATTAATATATTAATAATAACTGGAGACGCAATGGAGCAGAATAGAGAGCGAAGCAATATTAATATATTAATAATAACTGGAGACTCAATGGAGCAGAACAGAGAGCGAAGAAATATTAATATATTAATAATAACTGGAGAGTCAGTGGAGCATAATAGAGAGTGAAACAATATTCATAATAACTGGAGACTCAATGGAGCAGAACAGAGAGTGAAACAATATTAATATATTAATAATGTCTGGAGACTCAATGGAGCAGAATAGAGAGCGATGCAATATTAATATATTAATAATAACTGGAGACTCAATGGAGAATAGAGAGTGAAACAATATTAATAATATCTGGAGACTCAATGGAGCAGAATAGAGAGCGAAGCAATATTAATATATTAATAATAGCTGGAAACTCAATGGAGCAGAATAGAGAGCGAAACAATATTAATATTTTAATAATAGCTGGAGACACAATGGAGCAGAATAGAGAGCGAAACAGTATTAATATATTAATAATAGCTGGAGACACAATGGAGCAGAATAGAGAGCGAAACAATATTAATAATAACTGGAGACTCCATGGAGCAGAACAGAGAGCGAAACAATATTAATAATAACTGGAGACAAAATGGAGCAGAATAGAGAGGGAAACAATATTAATATATTAATTACAACTGGAGACAACTGAGCAGAATAGAGAGCGAAACAATATTAATATATTAATAATAACTGGAGACTCAATGGAGCAGAATAGAGAGCGAAACAATATTAATATATTAAGAATAACTGGAAACTGGTTGGAGTGGAATAATGAGCGAAACAACATTTATATGTTAAAAATAATTGGAGATTCAATGGAGCAGAATATAGAACGAAGTAAAATTAATATATTTATAACAACTGGAGACTCAATGGAGCAAAATAGAGAGCGAAGCAATGTTAATATATTAATAATAACTGGAGACTCGATGGTGCAATACAGAAAGCGAAGCAACATTTATATATTAATAATGTGGAGACTCAATGGAGCAGAAGAGGGAACGAAGCAAAATTAATATATTTATAACTGGCGACTCAATGGAGCAGAATAGAGAGCGAATCAAAATTAATATATTAATAATAACTGGAGACTCAATGGAGCAGAATAGAGAGAAAACCGATACTCGATGCGGCGATGGGGTAGTGGTGTTGTCATTGGATTACCCGAAACCCAGCAGCACTTTCTGGACACCCGACTTCGAATCCTCACCGCGGCAAATGGTGGAATCTGAATTAAATAAATATCTGGAATAAAAAGTCTAATAATGACCATGAAACTATTGTTGTAAAAACGCATCTGGTTCACTAATGTCCTTTAGAAAATCCGACCTTACCTGGTCTGATCTGCAGGCGGCTTCCACAGCAAAGTGGTTGAATCTTAAAGATGCCTCTGAAAAAGGGCAATAAATGCTGGCCGGGCCAGCGACGCGCCCACATCCCATGAATGAATAACTGCAGAGTCAATGGAGCAGAACAGCGAGAAAATCGATATTAGTATGTGAATAAGAACTGGAGACTGATCTTCCGTTTAATCACTGGCATAAAACAACTTTAATACCTGAATAATTGCTAAATTCTGGTTTATGTTAGATAACAGTCCACAAGTTTAAAATACAAAGTGTATTGTTTTCAGAAATGATTTACTGATGTTGAGACTTGAATTCCTCTCTAATCCTTCGGTAGATGTAAACGAGCGAATCACCTTCTTGCAGCCAGACTGGACACAAAGTCACCGCATAGCAACTTCTCCCATTTCCAGCGCTGTAACTGCTGGCTGCTATCTCCACCCAGAGGCAGCATGTATCTCTGACAGTGCAGCACTCCCTCAATACTGATACTCCGACAGTGCGGCACTGCCTTAGTTATGACCCTCCGACAGTGCAGCGCTCACTCAATACTAACCCCAGACAGTGCGGCGCTCCCTCAGTACTGACCCCCGACAGTGCAGCACTCCCTCAGTACTGACCCACAGACAGTGCGGCGCTCCCTCAGTACTGACCATCCGACAGTGCGGCGCTCCCTCAGTACTGACCCAAAGACAGAGCGGTACTCCGCCAGTACTGACCCTCGCCAGTGCCGCATTCCCTCTTTACTGAGCCTCCGACAGAGTGGTAACTCCCCGAGTACTGACCCTCAGTTTGATCGGGACCGTGTCCGACCTCCGTTTGCAGATCCAGTGCTGCGGAGCGCTGCACACAGCGTTAGCCCAGGCTCCTCGGCGCAGGGAGACGCAGTTCTTGAACGCTTCCAGCCCGTAGTCGAAGTGACTGTCGGGGCTGCCTTGGTCCCAGAATCTCGGAGAGTTGGAGTGAGGTGGAGCAAACAGAGTTTGAGAGTGAAAATCAAGCGTTCACCCGTCCAGCGCCGGCCCCCAAAATATAGCCTCAGGGGCTGACTGGAAAGAGAGAAATCCCACCCAATTCCCAAGTGAGGCACTATCCAAACCTCGCAGGACAGGTACAGCATGGGGTTAGATACAGAGTAAAGCTCCCTCTACACTCTCCCCATCAAACACTCCCAGGACAGGTACAACACGGGGGTAGATACAGAGTAAACCTCCCTCAACACCGTCCCCATCAAACAATCCCAGGACAGGTACAGCACGGGGTTAGATACAGAGTAAAACTCCCTCTGCACCGTCCCCATCAAACACTCACAGGACAGGTACAGCACGGGGTTAGGTGCAGAATAAATCTCCCTCTGCCCTCTCCACATCAACACTCCCAGGACAGTTACAGCATTGGGTTAGATACAGTGTAATGCTCTCTCTACACAGTCCCCATTAAACACCCCAAGGACTAGTACAGCAAGGGGTTAGATAAAGAGTAACCTCCCACTACGCGGTCCCCTTCAGACACTCCCAGGACAGGTAGATCACAGGATTAAATACAGAATGTGCTCCCTCTACAGTGTACCCATACAACACTCTCAGGACATGTGCAGCACGGGGTTAGATACAAAGCATTGCTCCGTTTACACCCTCCCCATCGAACATTCCTAGGCCTGGTACAGCACAGGGTTAGATAGAGAGTAAAATTCCCTCTAAACTGTCCCCATCAAACACTCCCAGGACAGGTACAGCACGGGGTTAGATACAGAGTAAATGTCCCTCTACACTGTCCCCAACAAACACTCCCAGGACAGGTACAGCACGGGGTTAGATATAAAGCTCCCTCTACACTGTCCACATCAAACACTCCCAGGACAGGTACAGCACGGGGTTAGATACAGAGTGAAGCCACACGACCACTATTGGTGTCCATACCTTCCTGGGTCTCCTCCGCACTCATCTGGTCATTATCCCCTCCGGCGGCCTTTTCCTCTCGCTCCACCTCAACCTGCCTCTCGGCTCACCCCGTGAGCGCTCCTCCAGCAAGCTGTCGTCCTCTTGCTGCCTCCGTCTATCCCAACAACTCCTCCTCAACATCATCCGCCATGTAGGGGGAACTCTCCTCCTCTTCAACAACCCCTGGGCTGATTTACCAATCAGTTCAGACCGATTGTCCCAGCGCCCCTTTTAAAACTGGCTTCACATTCTTCACTTCAGTTTTCTTTGCCTCACCCACACTCTCTGTTTGTTAAAAATATAAATTCAGCCTAAGTAAAGGAGGGGATTATTGTTCTATATCTGCAATCGCCTGGACTAAATCGCGTTTCGAACGAACCAAGCCCTGTGCCTCACTTTTCAATGAGGCTCGTTATTGAGGTTAACCTTTGATTATTAACGGCCAATTCAAGATAGTCTCTCAAAATACTTGGATTATTTACTGCAGATTATTCTGTATTTGGAATTAATAATGTATAGTTCCAATTATGATGTGATTGGATTTGGTTTGCCGATATATGTCAAAGGATAAAGTGATTACTTATTTATTTCTGAATTAACAAGTTTAAGTAAATGCAGATTAACTCTTCCGCATCATTGCCGGATCAGTAAGAGATTATTTTTTAAACACCTTCACAAAGTTTGAGAATGAGTTTTAAATATTTCGATAAATTACTAAACGTTCACCTAAATCATAAATTATTTTGTTTGTTAGATTATTACTGATCGATTCGGAATAATTTATTGAAATAGCGAAAAAATGTGAAATAATAAATATTTCTTGAATACAAAGGTTAAATATGATCATGAAATATTCAATAAAATTCTTAAATGTGTACAACAAGTATTAAATATTTATGTTGTTGTTTAACTATTGATAATACAGACTGAGAAAATTAATGATGGGTTATTTAATGAACGAGTTGATTCAGAGAACAAACACAAATTTTGATAAATTAATTATAAGTACTAAAAACCTGACAAATGTATTATTTAGGCAGAAAAAGGCAAGTTTAGATTAGTTATATTATGAGTATTATGTATTAAGCTGAGTTATACCATTGATTGTGCAAATGTTTACTGATTATTACAGACTTAGCCAGGCTAATAAACGGTAAATTGTTCTAATGTATTGGAACAACACAAATTTACATAACTACAGTTATTAAATATATAGCTGAGTTAATATTAGGTTATGCTAATTCTTACAAACCTTTACAATCTTATCAATACGAAAATATCAGTCATTTATTGAAAAGTTGTGATAGAACAAAGAGAAGTTTAGGGAAAAAAAATGCTGTTAAGCATGAAGCCAAGTTATTATTAAAAGCAAGTTTTATTTAATTTTAGAATGAGCTGTTGTTTACTGATTAATATAGATTAATTGAAAGTACTGGATTATTTAAATATGTTAATTGGTAGACTAAAGACATGTTTAAAGAAAATTAAATATTTTTACGAATTGTTAATTGTTAATTGTTAATTAACAGAACAAAAGCAAGTGTAAATCGAATGTTCCAAATCTGCCAATTGATACAAATGCACGTTTAGATAAATTAAATATTAACATTAAATTAATATATCGAGAAACAAATATTAACATTAAATTAATACATCGAGAAAAAAATTATTCGTTTAAATTTAATTTGTAAATGTTTGAATCGAGAGAAAAAACACTACTTTGAATGTATTTAATATTAGTCCTGACTACATTAATTGACAGAAGGCATACAAGTTCAGATAACTTGAATATTAATACTAAATGTGTTAAGTGACAGAACAACCACAAGTTTAGATAAAGTAAATCTAATTATTAATTTGTTGACTGACAAGACAAATCCAAGTTTAGGTAAAACAAATGTGTGTACTAAATATTTTAAAAGATTGGGAAAAGCAGAGTTGCTTATTAAACGCGGTAATTTGTTGATCAAATGCAAAGCTGGACAAAGTAAACCTGAAGATTAGATGTTCAGCCAAATTGTTATTTGGGCTGCGCCGGTCATTTGATGATTGTTGACGGTTGAGCAGAGCAAGAAGTGAATTATTTGGTGAAGATTTACTAAGATATTGAAGGGGTTCACGAGCTAGAGACGGTTATTTATGCTAAGAAACTGACCAATTATTAAATTTATTATTGTAAATGAATCTGCAATAATATGTTAAACTGAATACTGAAAATATACATGCCAAAATATATTAAATGTATTACTGAAATTAAATCATCAACAGTTATCAAAGTACCTATTGAAATTAAATATACCTACCAAAATGTATTAAATTAAACATCAACATTGAATAAATCTGCTATATGTTTATATTAATTGGTGGAAGGCACTCACATTTAGGCAAATTGAATATTATTACCATGTGTTAAGGGACAGAACCAACACAAGTTTAATTAGAGTAAAAGCGATTATTAAATATGTTAATTGACAGGAATATATCGATTTAAAGAAATCATCTAAAATATATTACATTTGAAAATTAAATTAATTAAATCTCACAAAATAGATTAAATTAAATTAACAGAACAAATGCAAGTTTAAATGGAATATGATTATTAAATCTGCCAAATGATTCCAACGCAAGTTTAGATAAATTAAATGTCAATACTATATGCATTAATTGACAGAACACACACACACACACGTTTGAAATAAGATTACTTTGTTAATCAATAGGAAACAGCACGAGTGGAGATTACTTACTATTGGTATGTTAATTGACAGAGGACACAATTTTAGACAACTTGAACACCAAGGAGGGGGTGTCAGCTGTGGCTCAGTTCATAGCACCCTCGCCATTGAATCAGAGGGTTGTGGGTTCATGTCCCACTCCTGGAAAACCAAGAACTGTGTGATTGTACTCGAAAGAGTTGCAATCTGTGACTGTTGATAACTCGAAAGAGTTTGAACACCAAGGAGGAGGTGTCAGCTGTGGCTCAGTTCATAGCACCCTCACCTTTGAATCAGAGGGTTGTGGGTTCACGTCCCACTCCCGGAAACCAAGAACTGTGATTGTACTCGAAAGAGTTGCAATCTGTGACTGTTGATAACTCGAAAGAGTTGAACACCAATTCTAAATAGGTTCACTGGCAGAACAAATGCCAGTTTAGATAATGTAAACCTGATTATTAAATATGTGAACTGAGGGAACAAACTCAAGTTTTGGCTGAATATCTAGTAAATATTAACATTAAATACGTCAGTTGACAGATCAAAGTAACATGTTTCAATCTGATTATTAAATGTGTTAATCGACAGCGTGAAAAAGACACGAGTTTGTACAAACTGATCAATGAAACTTAAATGTTGCAATTAAATCTGTCCATATATTAATTCACAGAACAAACACAAATTTAAACTGAATATGATTATTAAAACTGTTCAGTTGAGGTAAATCTCAATTTTATATAAACATTAACATTAAATCTGTTTAAATGTGATTGGAATTCAATAGATATTGAACTGATATTAATTTAATATTGAAATTAAACCCGCCAAATGGTGAATTGAAGCTTTGAATTGTAATTATCTGATAGAAAGTATCAGGATTCCTCAGGGAAATTGCTGAATGTTGGATTATGTTAATATTTGGGGGAATTAATTAGTATTTTTGAACATTTGAGTTTAGGGGATGTTAATGGTTAATTGACGATTATCGGTTGCCCTCCGGCTAATTTCTATCACTTATTGAATAATCCTCCCTCTGAGGCACCGACAGAGGCTGCCTCCGGGACCAGGCCGCAAAAAGAGCCTGGGCCTCTCCCCGCGGTGCCAGAGGGAGTTAGGCCGCGCCAAGCACACGCCGCCCGGCTCCAGAGCGGATCGCCACCGCCGCCATCTTAGGTAAGGCTGGGACAGGCAGAGAAGTTCTCCAGGGGCGACGGAGGAAAGGGCGTAGCCTCGGACGGCCATGACGTCACAGCAAGCGACTATTGCGTCTGTCATCGCAATAAGGAGGGAGCTGCGTGAGCAGCGAAGATACCCATGGACACCAGAGGGTGAGAACAACCCAGTGTGAAACTAGAGGAGGAAATTAATTAATAAATTAGAGAGAGAGAGTAACCCAGTGTGAAAATAGAGGAGGAGATTAATTAATAAATTAGAGAGAGAGAGTAACCCAGTGTGAAAATAGAGGAGGAGATTAATTAATAAATTAGAGAGAGTAACCCAGTGTGAAAATAGAGGAGGAGATTAATTAATAAATTAGAGAGAGAGAGTAACCCAGTGTGAAAATAGAGGAGGAGATTAATTAATAAATTAGAGAGAGAGAGTAACACAGTGTGAAAATAGAGGAGGAAATTAATTAATAAATTAGAGAGAGAGAGTAACCCAGTGTGAAAATAGAGGAGGAAATTAATTAATAAATTAGAGAGAGAGAGTAACGCAGTGTGAAAATAGAGGAGGAAATTAATTAATAAATTAGAGAGAGAGAGTAACCCAGTGTGAAAATAGAGGAGAACATTAATTAATAAATTAGAGAGAGAGAGTAACCCAGTGTGAAAATAGAGGAGGAAATTAATTAATAAATTAGAGAGAGATAGAGAGAGAGTAACCCAGTGTGAAAATAGAGGAGGAAATTAATTAATAAATTAGAGAGCGAATAACCCAGTGTGAAAATAGAGGAGGAAATTAATTAATAAATTACAGAGAGAGTAACCCAGTGTGAAAATAGAGGAGGAAATTAATTAATAAATTATAGAGAGAGAGACAGAGTAACCCAGTGTGAAAATAGAGGAGGAAATTAATTAACAATTTAGAGAGAGAGTAACCCAGTGTGAAAATAGAGGACGAAATTAATTAATAAGTTAGAGAGAGAGCGAGTAACCCAGTGTGAAAATAGAAGAGGAAATTAATTAATAAATTAGAGAGAGAGAGATTGTAACCCAGTGTAAAAATAGAGGAGGAAATTAATTAATAAATTAGAGAGAGAGAGAATAACCCATTGTGAAAATAGAGGAGGAAATAAATTAATAAATTCCACAGAGAGGGAGAGAGAGTAACCCAGTGTTAAAATAGAGGAGGAAGTTAATAAATGAATTAGAGAGAGAGAGGGTAACCCAGTATGAAAATAGAGGAGGAAATTAATTAGTAAATTAGAGATAGAGAGTAACCCATTGTTAAATTGGAGGAGGAAATTAATTAATCAATTAGAGAGATAGAGAGAGTAACCCAGTGTGAAATTAGAGGAAAACATTAATTAATAAATTAGAAAGAGAGAGAGAGTGTAACCCAGTGTGAAAATAGAGGAGGAAATTAAGTAATAAATTAGAGAGAGAGAGAGAGAGAGTAACCCAGTTTGAAAATAGAGGATGAAATTAATTAACAAATTAGAGGGAGAGAGAGAAACCCAGTGTGAAAATAGAGGAGGAAATTAATTAATAAATTAGAGAGAGAGAGAGAGTAACCCAGTTTGAAAATAGAGGAGGAAATTAATTAACAAATTAGAGGGAGAGAGAGAGGGAAACCCAGTGTGAAAATAGGGGAGGAAATTAATTAATAAATTAGAGAGAGAGAGAGTGAGAGAGAGTAACCCAGTGTGAAAATAGAGGAGGAAATTAATTAATAAAATAGAGAGAAAGTAACCCAGTGTGAAAATAGAGGAGGAAATTAATTAATAAATTAGAGAGAGAGGGAATAGCCCAGTGTGAAAATAGAGGAGGAAATACATTAATAAATTCGAGAGAGAGGGAGAGAGAGTAACCCAGTGTGAAAATAGAGGAGGAAGTTAATAAATGAATTAGAGAGAGAGAGGGTAACCCATTGTGAAATTAGAGGAGGAAATTAATTAATCAATTAGAGAGATAGAGAGAGAGTATCCCAGTGTGTAAAGAGGAGGAAATTAATTAATAAATTAGAGGGAGAGAGTAACCCAGTGTGAAAATAGTGGAGAAAATTACTGAATAAATTAGAGAGAGAGAGAGAGTGTGTGTAACCCAGTGTGAAAATAGGGGACAACATTAAGTAATAAATTAGAAAGAGAGAGAGTAACCCAGTGTGAAAATAGAGCAGGAAATGAAGTAATAAATTAGAGAGAGAGAGAGAGAGAGAGAGAGCAACCCAGTTTGAAAATAGAGGAGGAACTTAATTAACAAATTAGAGGGAGAGAGAGAGAGAGAGGGACCCAGTGTGCAAGTAGAGGAAAAGTACAAATAATGAGTTAGGCAGAGAGGTAAAGCAACACAGTGTGCAAATACAAGAAGAATGTAATAACTTACTTACAGAGAGCAATTCAGTGTGCAAATAGAGGAGGAACATAATAAATAAATGAGAGAGCAAACCAGTGTGCAAATAGAGGAGGAATGTAATTAATAAGTTCGAGAGAGAGAGAAACCCAATGTGAAAATAGGAGGAATGTGAATAATTAGAAAGAGTGACCCAGTGTGAAAATAGAGGACAAATGTGATTAATAAATTCAAGAGTGAGAGAATAACCCTGTGTGAAAATAGAGGACGAATGTGATTAATAAATTAGAGAGAGAGTAACCCAATGTGAAAATAGACGAGGAATGTAATTAATAAATTAGATAGTGAGATACCCAGTGTGAAAATAGAGGAGGCATTTAATTAATGATTTAGAGAGAGAGTGAGAGAGTAACCCATTGTGAAAATAGGAGGGATGAGAATAATAAATTAGAGAGTAACCAAGTGTGACAGTAGAGGAGGAACATAATTAATAAATTAGAGAGAGGGCACACAGCTTGAAAATAGAGGAAGAATGTAATTAATACATTACAGAGACCAACCCAGTGTGAAAATAGAGGAGGAATGTGATTGATAAGAGAGAGAGAGTTAGACCCATTGTGATTACATAGGAAGAGTGTAATTAATAAATTAGAGAGAGAGAAAGGCGGCATGAAAATAGAGGAGGAAAGTAAGTAATAAATTACAGAGACAGACCTGGTTTGAAAATAGTGGAGGAATATTATTAATAAATTAGGGAGGGGGAGCAACCAAATGTGAGTACAGTGGAGGAAACTAATTAATAAATGAGAGAGGAAGTCAGAGTGAAAATATAGGAGGGACGTAATTAATACATTAGATAGAGAGAGAGAGAGAGTGAGGAACACAGCTTGAAAATATAGGATGAATGCAATAAATACATTAGAGATACAGAGTAAGTTGCTGTGAAAATAGAGGAGGAAAGTAATTAATAAATAAGAGCGAGAGAAACTCAGAGTGCAAATAGAAGAGGAATGCAATGAATCAATTAGAGAGAACAGCCCACTGTGTAATTGGGGAAAAATAATTAATAAATGAGAGAGCAGCCCAGTGTGCAAATAGAGGAGGATGTAATTAAGAAATGGGAGAGCAGCCGAGTGGACAATTAGGTGAAATGTAATAAATAACAGAGAGAGCGAGAGACAGCACACCACTATGCAAATATAGGAAGAATGTAATTAATAAATTAGAGGGAGAGAGAGAGTAACCCAGTGTGCAAATAGAGGAATGGTACAAATAATGAGTTAGGGGGAGAGAAAGCAACACAGTTGGCAAATACAAGAGGAATGAAATAAATCAGTTAGAGAGAGCAATTCACTGTGCAAATAGAGCAGTAACATGAATAAATAAATGAGAGAGAGAGCAAACCTGCATTAAATAGAGGAGAATCGTAAGTATTAAATTAGAGAACGAGAGAGACAGCAGCCCAGTGTGAAAATAGACGAGGAATGTGATTAATAAAGTAGGGTGAGAGAGAGACCCAGTGTGAAAATAGATGACGAATGCAATTAATATATTAGAGAGAAAGAGAGATTAACCCATTGTGCAAATAGGAGGGATGTGATTAATAAATTAAAGAGAGAGAGTAAACAAGTGTGACAATAGAGATGGAGTTCAATTAATACATTAGAGAGAGAGAGAAACTGCCGTGAAAATAGAGGAGGAATGTAATTAATAAATTTGGGAGAGAGGGAGTAACCGAGTGTGAAAATAGAGGAGGAATGTAATTAATGACTTTTGGAGAGGGATAGAGAGAGTAAACGAGTGTGAAAACAGAGGAGGAATGTGATTAATATATTACAGAGAGAATGAGAGACCCAGTGTGACAATAGAGGAGGAATGTAATTATTGTATTAGAGAGAGAGAGAGAGCAAACCGGTGTGAATATAGAGGAGGAATGTCATTAATAAATTAGTGGAAGAGAAAGAGCTTAACCCAGTGTGAAAATAGATGAGGAATGTAAGTAATAAATTAGAGAGAGAGAGTAACCAATTATGCAAATAGAAGAGGAATGCAATTAATAAATGAGAGAGAGAGCAACCCACTGTGAAAATAGAGGAGGAATGTACTAAATAAATTAGAGAGAGAAAATCCCATTGTCAAAATAGAGGAGGAATGCAATTAATAAATTGGAGAGAGAGAGCATCCCAGTGTGAAAATAGAGTAGGAATGCAATTAATGTATTAGAGGGAGAGAGATCAACCAGTGTGAAAATAGAGGAGGGATGTAATTAATAAATTAGAGCAACAGGGCATCCCAGTGTGCAAATAGTGGGATATAAATAATAAATGAGAGAGAGTAACCCAGTCTGCAAATAGTGGGATATAAATAATAAATGAGAGAGAGTAACCCAGTCTGCAAATAGTGGGATAACAATAATAAATGAGAGAGAGTAACCCAGTGTGAAACCCATTGCAATTCATAAATTAGAGAGAGAGAGCAACCCAAATTGCAAAGAGTGGAGGAATGTATTAATGAATTGGAGAAAGAGAGAGGGACTCAGTGTGAAAGTAGAGGAAAAATGCAAATAATGAATTAGATAGAGACAGAGACAGCAACCCAGTGTGCAAAGACAGGAGGAATGTAAGTTATAAATTAGAGAGAGGGAGGGGTATCAATGCTATGTGGTAATAGAGCTGTAAATATGAATAGCGAGAGAGATTCTGATTCTGACCTAGAAATATTCTGTTAAGCAGGCAGCTGCCTTAAGAAGGCTGGAGATTTCTGAGACAGATCCAAAAGTGAGTATGTTTGGCAATTTGGTTCATTTTGAGAATTTGCATGGTAAATATGTTTCACGTTCATTTTTAGAATAAGGGTCAGAACCTGGCCATGAACTCCCAGATTTTTAAGTAAGATAACTGAACAAATAATTGTCTCTTTTTTAAATCACCTTAGCCTGAATAGTTTTTGTCGACTGTAGCAGGAACCACAGGTAGAGAGGACCTCATCACAGCTCAACATAAGACAGGAGCTTTTACAGTGTGCAGTCAGTAATAACACACAGTCAGTGAGAGGAGACATTGGCCTGAGTTAAACACAGACTGAGTGAGTATATTTATGTATTTGGTTTAAAGTGAGAATTAAAATGTTAAATGTGTTTCAGGTTCAGTTGTGGAGTTAGTCAGATTCCGGCCTGGAACTAACAGATGTTTCAGTAAGTTAAATAGTTACAGCAAATGTCTCTGGTTTTAGTCACAGCAAGAGAACATTTAATTGGGAGGAAAGTTTAGAAAATTATTCACTTAATCATTTATGCAGTCTGAAACCCATCAATGTCACCCTGCTCTGTCACTCCTGACTGTACAGTAGTCACTACATCACACTCCCCTCACTCACTGCATCACACTCCCCTCACTCACGACATCTGACTTCCCTCAGACACTACCTCCCACTCCCTCAGTCACTACATCCCACTCCCCTCAGCTGCTGCATCCCTCTCCCCTCATGCATGCCACCCCTGTCCCCTCAGCCTCTCCATCCCACTCCCTAAAGTGTGAGTTTACAGCAACCGGATTGTGTGAAGATTTTTAGTAGAATATTCACTCCAGGCTGATACCTGTTATTTTTGATCCTGTTGGGCCAGATGATAGAGCGACTGTGGATTCTTGAGTGTTCCTCAGGTTCTGGAGTTGGTGTTGACCCTGGATCTGAAGTGAAGTAAAGTGACATAGGAGATTGCAAGACATGGGAGATTGCAGAGGATGGATCACCGCAAGAGAGCGTTAACTTGGTAGGAAAGTTTATAAAATTATTCACTTCATCATTTATACAGTCTGAAACCCACCAAAGTCTGAACCCCATCAATGTCGCCCCTCTCTGTACCACAGTCAGTAACTCCCAATCTCCTCACTCAATATATCCCACTCCCCTCACTCACTAAACCCCACTACCCTCGGTCACTGATTTCCATCAGTCCCAGTTCCACCCCACATAGTTACTACATCCCACTCCCTTCAGTATGAGATTGCATGATTATGTTGTGTGAAGATTATTTTGTAGAATATCCCCTCCAGACTGATACCTGTTATTTCAGATCCTGTTGGGGTCGATGATGCAGGGACAGTGAATTCTCGAGTCAAGTGTTCCTCAGATTGCGCAGTTGGTGTTGGCTCTGGATCTACAATGAGGTAAGGAGACATGGAAGATATCAGAGTGTTTCACATCAAGAGATCATTTACTCGGTTGCAAAGTTCAGAAAATGAATCACTTCATCTTTCATACAATCTGAAACCCACCAATGCCTGCCTGCTCTCTAAACCCTCACTGAACACCTGTCACTACCTCCCACTCTCCTCCTTCACTTATTCTGCTCTTCTCAGTCCCTACATCCAATCCCCACAGTCACTGCACCCCACTCCCCGCAGTCACTGCATCCCACTCCCCTCAGTCACTGCACCCCACTCCCCTCAGTCACTGCACGCCACTCCCCTCAGTCACTGCATCCCACTCCCCACAGTCACAGCACCCCACTCCCCTCAGTCACTGCACCCACTCCCCTCAGTCACAGCACCACACTCCCCTCAGTCACTGCATCCCACTCCCCTCAGTCACTGCACGCCACTCCCCTCAGTCACTGCATCCCACTCCCCTCAGTCACTGCACCCCACTCCCCTCAGTCACTGCACCCACTCCCCTCAGTCACAGCACCACACTCCCCTCAGTCACTGCACCCCACTCCCCTCAGTCACAGCACCCCACTCCCCTCAGTTCCTGCACCCCACTACCCTCAGTCACTGCAACCCATTCCCCTCAGTCACTGCACCCCGCTCCCCTCAGTCACTGCACCCCACTCCCCTCAGTCACTGCACCCCACTCCCCTCAGTCGATGCACCCCACTCCACTCACTCACTGCATCACTCTCCCCTCACTCGCTGCATCACTCTCCCCTCAGTCACTCCATCACACTCCCCTCAGTCACTGCATCACACTCCCCTCAGTCACCGCATCACACTCCCCTCAGTCACTGCACCCCACTCACTGCATCACACTCCCCTCACTCACTGCATCCCACTCACCTCACTCACTGCATCACACTCCCCTCAGTCACTGCATCCCACTCCCCTCACTCACTGCATCCCACTCCCCTCACTCACTGCATCCCACTCCCCTCACTCACTTCATCCCACTCCCCTCACTCACTGCATCCCACTCCCCTCACTCACTGCATCACACTCCCCTCACTCACTGCATCACACTCCCCTCACTCACTGCATCACACTCCCCTCACTCACTGCATCACGCTCCCCTCACTCACTGCATCACACTCCCCTCAGTCACTGCATCACACTCCCCTCAGTTTTTGCATCACACTCCCCTCACTCACTGCATCACACTCCCCTCACTCACTGCATCACACTCCCCTCACTCACTGCATCACACTCCCCTCAGTCACTGCATCACACTCCCCTCAGTCACTGCATCACATCCCCTCACTCACTGCATCACACTCCCCTCAGTCACTGCACCCCACTCCCCTCATTCACTACACCCCACTCCCCTCAATCACTGCACCCCACTCCCCTCACTCACTGCATCACACTCCCCTCACTCACTGCATCACACTCCTCTCAGTCACTGCATCACACTCCCCTCACTCACTGCACACCACTCCCCTCAGTCACTGCACCCCACTCCCCTCACTCACTGCAGACCACTCCTCTCAGTCACTGCACCCCACTCCCCTCACTCACTGCACCCCACTCCCCTCATTCACTGCACCCCACTCCCCTCACTCACTGCAGACCACTCCTCTCAGTCACTGCACCCCACTCCCCTCAGTCACTGCACCCCACTCCCCTCAGTCACTCACATTCACACTGCTCAGTCATTTCATCCCACTCCGCTCAGTCACTCACATTCACACGTCTCAGTCACTTCATCCTACTCTGCTGACCCACGAGAACCCACTTCTCTCAGTCACTACATGGTATTTGTAGAATACCCCCTCCAGAATGATAACTCTTATTTCAGATGCTGTTGGGCTGGATAATACACGGGCAGTGCAATTGTTAGTAGTATCTTCCTCAGATTTAGAAGTTGTTGATATCCCTGGATCAGCAATGAAGTAAGGAGACATGGGAGATTGACGAGTGCGCAGAACCTCAAGATAGCATTTAATTGGTAGGAAAGTTTAAAAAATGATTCACTTCTCCATTTATACAGTTGGAAACACAACAATGTCACTGTGCTTTCTCCTCCCGAATCTCCAACAGTCACTAAATCACTCACTGCATCCCACTCCAGTCAGTCCCTACATCCCACTCCTGTCAGTCCCTACATCCCAATCCCATCAGTCACTGCACCCCACACCCCTCACTCTCTGCACTCCACTCCCCTCAGTCACTGCATCTGACTCCCCTCAGTCACTACATCCCACTCCCCTCAGTCACTGCATCCCAATCCCCTCAGTCACTGCATCCCACTCCCCTCAGTCATTGCATCCCACTCCCCTCAGTCACTTCATCCCACTCCCCTCAGTCACTGCATCCCACTCCCCTCACTCAGCTCATATATAGGCAGAACCATCAGGCCGAGTCTCAGACACTGAATTCACTAATAATACTAAGGTTTATTGAATAGAAGCAACATGAAACTACTATGCACTTATCAAACAATCAAAGTCTCATCAATCAACGTTATCAAATTTATCACATATTTAATAAGGGAAGGCAAAGGGAAAAGTCTGCTTATCAACGAAGCCCTACAGGTCTCACATTTGAAGTGTTAACACATTGACGTCAATGGCTGGGAGGAGCTCGCTACCAATCAGTCAAAATGGCGACACTGTGTCCATCATTCTCCATCACGCTTTGAGTCGCCATGTCTTAATGATGAGGCAGAGCGGCCGCAGGGAAGGAATGGGAAGGAAGCAAATCCTGCTCTGCGAATCCCACAACCTGGTGGGACATCCTGCCCAATGTGCCCGAAGCTCTGTGGCTGGAGAATCGGCCTGTTCATCCCCATGAAGAACCACAGCAGGAAGTTGCCTGCATGAGGAGACATCATCATCGCGTCGAGGGACAGCCGAAGCTGAGGACAATTTACTGTCGAGCCTGGTGATGTGACCAAGCTTGGACACAGAACACTCAGTCCCCTCATTAAATCATTGGTATATAGTGTAAATTTGATGAGAATGGTGATTGATGAAGATTATTAGGCACCAGGCCAAGGACAGCTGGGAGTGAGATGGAAAATCTGTAGGTCACAGGGCTACTAATCCAGAGAGTGTGACTTCATATTTCACCCCTGGTATTTGAGGATTTGAATTTAAAAGCAACCCTGTATACACAGAGCCTGGAGCAGATAAAACCACTGGCAGATTGTGAAAGTTGCAATGATTTATACAATGAATGTTCTCTCTCTAAAACAGCGTACGTTAAGATTCCACATCACAACTTTCCAAGTCTCCTTTGAAAGCAATTCACAATCTCATTAAACAAACCAATTAGAAGGATAAGTGCAGCAGGCTCATGGGAACGACACGGCCTGGAATTTCCCCTCCAAGCCTCACAGCAACCTGACTTGGAACTTAATCGGCCGTTTCTTGACTGTCGCTGGGTCAACATCCTGGAACTCCCTGCCTATCAGCACTGTGGGTGTACCTACACCAAATGGACTGTAGTAGATCAAGAAGGCGGCTCATCGCCAACTTCTCAAGGGCAATTACTGATGTGCAATAAAAGCTGGCCTAGCCAGCAAAGCCCACATCCGAAGAGGCAATGGAAATATGCCCAACGCAAACTGGAGGAACAGAACCTCATCTTCCGAATAGGCACTTTACAGCCTTGCGGATTGAATATTGAATTCAACCACTTTAGATCTTGAACACCCTCCTGCATCCCCACCCCCTTTCCGTTTCATCCCCCTCCCTTTTGTTTTTTTCCAATAATTTATATAGATTTTTCTTTTCCCACCTATTTGAATTATTTTTAAATCTATACCTTTAATGCACTGTTAGTCTTTCCACCCCAGCCCCACTAGAGCTTTACCTTGAGTGTCCTGCTATCCATTCTTAATTAGCACATTCGTATAGATATTATCACCACCTTCAACAACTCTTTGTTCCTTTGTCTGTGACATTTTCTGATTATCTGCTCCTATCACTGCTTGCTTGTCCCTACAACCACCCTCCCCAACTTTTCTACCCCCTCCCCCTCACCTTAAACCTGTTTATATTTCACCCCTCTCCAAATATTACTCAGTTCTATTGAAGCGTCATGATGACTCGAAATGTCAACTCTTTTCATCTCCACCGATTCTACCAGATCTGCTGAGTTTTTTTAAGGTAATTCTGTTTTTGTAATGGAAATATATACTCCGGCCATTACACAATGTTGACTATAAAATGTTCAGACCTGTTGTCAATTTCAATCCCCCCTTAACCATTCATGGTCAGCAACTGGAGGCAGCTTATGATATAGGGGAAAAAAACTGTTCCAAATATCAGGTGAGAAGCTCCTTTTACTAATAATCTTTAATTTGCACAAATGTTGTCACAATCTGCATCTTTGATGAATGATATTGTTTCAGCCAACCTGCACTGCCAATGGTCGCAGGTGAATCCCATGTGATGAACGCTGTTGGATGTGTTGTTGGAGAGACTGACATGCTCACGGCAGATTGTACCGGAGAGTGAGGGGGAAGCAAGTGGTGACCCCACTGCATCTCTCACAGCAACATTCATTTGAAGGCTCTGGCAAGCATTCGGTTATGAATGGACCCTTATAATAAGATCAGGCATTTGTCACCTGCTGGGTATTTGTTCGGTGGGGTGTGTGCTCCTTGTCCTCTCCGCATACAGGGCTCAGTAATTGAATTGTATTCGAATATTAGCAGGGTGTCTGTAGGAGGAGAGGGGCTGGAGGAGGAGCTGGGGAAAACACTCAGTTATTCACTTTCTTGCATCGACGAATGAATTGAACAATTCGAGTAAAGGGATACTTCAGCACATTCGTCAACTGCTTCCTGAACTTTGTTTGGGTCACGTTGTAAATCCCAGTGTCTGTGCAGCAGCTCAGGGCTGCATCATGAAGCCCAATTCGTGCACAAACCATGGCAATTCTCCATTATTTTTGTTAATATACGATATTGAATACACCGTAAACAACGTCCACAACAGGATAAAATTGGCCGAGATAACAACCAGTAAAATGATGGATTTCGTCCAACTCTCCATCTCTGGGTCTCTGGAAATCTCCCCACTACTGTGAGCCCGGAGTCTCCTGCGGGCTCTGATGCTCATTAAAATGTGTCTGACGGTGAGAACATTGAGCAGCAGAATCAGGACAAATGGGGCCGCTGGGTTTACAATGTAATTGAGGAGCTCAATTGCTCCCCAGACAGGAGAATGCTGAGCCTCGACTGTTATATCAGAAAACCAGGGGAAATAGAGGAGCAAATATATTACTAAAAACATAAAATACCAGGTGATGTTCTTTAAACAGCTCAGCACAGGGACAGTTCCCTGAACCGCAACTGCTTTTTCCTCAGTGCAATATTTTATTGTCAGCTTCTGGCTACAAATAGCTACAAAACTATCAAAGGTGAAAGTGACAGTGAACCAGACTGAACATTCAGTGGCTGCATAAATCAGGACAGCGTGGATATTACAAAGGGGGATAGACTCGAGGAAAATAAACTCATCCGTGGAAACAATCGGAATGTGTTTCATGATTTGGTCAAGGATAATGACCAGTAGATCTGCCACTGCCATGCCCACCAGGTAATGAGTGACACATTTGGAGAGACCACACTTTCATTTTTACAGGATCAAAATTGTAAGTAAGTTAACTGTGAGGAAGGCGAAAATAATCGTAGAGATTAGAAATCAGACGTAACCAGCTTTATTTAATGTCTATTGTACTGATGTAGTTTATTTCACTGATGCACTGATATGATGGAACCTGAAGGAAGACAGGAATGATTTGTGATACAGAGGAAAGATGAAGTGACAAAAGGGTGACGTTTGAACTCAATGTTGATCCTAATAATCCCACAGGCGCCAAGTCTGACTGAAACGCTGCTCGCCATCTGAACACTTGCAATTCCAATGAAGTACCACCTTCCTTCTGGATTTTCTAAGGTTATATATCAAACATCATTTTTGGATTCTGCGGCTGACTAAAAAGCCGGACACCCCTCCAGCCGCTTCTCCTCCCCACTTATCCGGTCTGATGAACGGCAGCATGCAGTCCGGATTTCCTGCATTATTGGCTGGCTTCTGGAGCGGTCAGCAAGGGCAGGAATTGTTCCCAATGCCGACCTTGTAACCCAGAGCCAGGTGTGAATCCTGACTGAGCCGCAATGCGTCAATGGCCAAGGCTCCCTGAACTGAATTATTTACTCTGCTTTTCTCTCAGACTTGCAGCCGGCAGTGTTTGTGCAGAAAAGACGTGTATTTATGTAGCACTTAAAATATACCAGAAAACATGACACCGTGATTCACAAAGCATAAGATATAAAGCTGACCAGCATAAGGAGATATTAGGTAAGATGACAACGTCCTTGCTGAAATAGATCTGTTTGAGGAGTGTTGGAAATCAGGAAAGCGAGCCAGAGACAATGAGGTGTTTAGAGACCATATTGCAGAGCTTGGGCTCTTGGTAACTGAAGCCAGGGCTACCAAGGGCTCAGCGATTAAAATCTGGGATCTGAGGTCCAAGTTAGATCAGTGCAGATATCTCAGAGGTTGTCAGTTTAGAGGACATGACAAAAATTTGGAGGGGCGAGGCCATGCGGCAGGCCGTGGAGGGATGATCATTTTAAAAGAAAGCCTTTGATCAGGAGCCAAATTAGCTCAGCGAGCACAGGGGCGATTGGGGTTGGGGACTCGGTGAGAGTTAAGGCAAGGACAGCAGAATTCTGGATCATGTCACGTTTGGAGAGCATTAGAACAGATGAGACTGGAGGTAACACAGGAAGCAAGAAGGGTATCAGCAGAAGTTGAATTGAGACAGGAGCTAAGTCAGACGGTGGAATACACGTGGAAATAGCCGGCCTGAGTCATGGTGTGAATGTGTGGAGGGAACCACATCTCAGTTTAACATATGACACCAGGCTTGTGAACAGACTGGGGAAGACTCAGGCTGTTGACGGGGTGAGGGATTGAGTGGAGACCTGTGGAACAGGGTTTGGGGCGGGGATGGAAAGCAATCGTTTCAGTTTTCCCAGGATGTGACTGGCTGGCAGATGTGTGAGGTAATATATTTTGGGACGATGGCGGAGTAGAGACATGGCAAAACAACGTATACAATTTTGAAGCTGGTGCAAGAATAGAGAGACCCTGGGATATAATAAATATAACAAAACTATGAAATTAGCACGAATGGTTAATCAAACATTTAATAAAGCAAATGGCATCGTCAGTTTTATAAATAGATGCACAAATAATAAAATGCAGAGCGTTATGATAATCTTATAAAACATTGATTTCTCCTCTAGTGCAGTATTGTGTAGAATCCCGTAACTGCAAATTTGAACGGGTCTGAAGGGTTTGTACGGAATACAGAAGGAATTTGCTAGAATGCTTAAGGGGATGATATGTTACACAGTTAGACAGGATTTGATTGTTTTTTTCTCCTTTGATCACACAACCTCATCACAGCTTAGATCCAAAGGTGGACGAACGAGCTGAGATCGAGTTTTGAGGTGAGGTTGAAGGTCCTTGGTTTCGAGGCAGCATTTAACGGAGTGAGGCATCAAGGAGACTTAGAAATGTTGGACTTAATGGGAATGCGGGAGATTCGGGCGGAAGGGGTGAGCAGGGGTTGTTTGTGGGGGCTATTGGGAGGGAGGATTGTATGGGGGTGTGAAGGAAGGTAGGGGTTCGGAGGAAGCTTTTGAGGTGGGGTTTGGTGTTGTGGGAGAGGTTGTGCGGATGGCGGTATGGTGCGGTGGGATGGATGGTGGGGTAGGGGGCAGGGTTGGTGGCGGGTGTGGGATGGTGGGGTGGGGAGATGTTGGTCGCGGGGGGAACGCCAAACATTTTGGAATGATACATATCACAGAGGAAGATGATAGTGGTTATTGGGGCTAATCATCTTATTTCAGGTATATCACTGCAGGAGTTCCACAGGGTAGTGTCCTCGACCCAAGCATCATCAACTGTTTTACCAATGACCTTATCTCCATTATAATATCAGAAGTGGGGGTGTTCGCTGATGATTGCACAATGATCAGCATCATACACCTTGAAACTAATGCACACCTTGAAACTAATACAGATCCTGAAACTCATGCAGATCCTGAAACTAATACAGAGCCTGACAATAATGCAAACCCTGAAACTAATACATATCATGAAACTAGTATACATCTTGAAACTACAACAAATCGTGTACCGAATATAGAGTCGGAGAGAGAGTATTGGAGGGCACATGCTGATGGAGAGAGAGAGGGACAATATCGTAGCATGTGTCAGGGAACCATAAACTGGGACAGACACAGGGACGTAAAAAGTGAAAGAGTGAGAAACAAAATGTAGGAGTTTCCGGCAGTTAACGGGAAAGCGAGTGACAAGTATGTGAACATAGAGAGGGAGAGGGATAGATATAAATAGAGAGATGGTCTGAGAGAGTGAGAAAGAAACAGGGATTTACAGTGAGGGTGAAGGAATGGGAGTAAATAATGGTTTGAGAGAGAGTGACAAGAGGGAGTGAGAGTGAGAGTGAAGGAATATGAGGGAAAGAGGGAAGGTGTGTGAGAGATTGACAAACATGGAGTGAGAGTGAAAGAATGTGAGATGAACAGAGATAGTGTGAGAGACAGTGACAATCAAGGGGTCGGAGTGAGAGTGAAGCAATGTGCGAGAAAGAGAGATGGTTTGAGGGAGAGGGACAAACAGGGAGTCCGAGTGAAAAAATGTGAGACAAAGAAAGATGGTGTGATAGGGAGTGACAACAGGGAGTGAGGTTAAGATGTAAGGAGTGCGAAAAAAGATGGTTTGAGAGAGTCACAAACAGGGAGTGAGTTTATGATTGAAGGACTGGACAAAAAGATGGCTTGAGAAGTCACAAACAGGGAGTGAGAGTCGGGTCTGAATGTTCCTGTTCCCATTAGTGCCCAAAGGAGGGGGCTACTCTTGTGAGAGTGTGCAGACAAATAGAGCGGCTGGTTACCTCTTCATCAATATAGAAATGGTTATTTGGTGATTGATGTAAAGAACAATGAGGGAGCCTCCATGTTGTGGCAGCTTCGTACCACCGACTACCAGGGAAGTGCAACTTTCCCGGTGGGGCTGCCCCAGCGCCAGAACTACCGGCTCTCTTAATAATGAGGCTACATGGGGAGTTCCCACTATTCAGCATCTCACAGTGAGCTTCGCAATGGCCAATTTGGAGACGGCCTCCAGGAAAGATTGTTACCTCATCTCACAATCCCAGCATCAGTACTCGGGACTCTGATTGGGTCCCGAATTCATGGTTCGGAAGCTCGCGGGAATAGTCAGGTCACAGGGAGAAGCGGAGAGATAGAGATAGAGACAGATTGAGCTGAAAGGAATTCAGATGAAGTGTGAGCTGTGGATGGAAGTGAGCTCTGTCAGTGGGTCCTTTTCATTTCCCGTCACTGAAAACCGCATCACGAAATTTCAAATTGCATTCTAGTGTCATCCAATGTTTCTGTGTATGTGTGTGTGTGCGTGTCTGTGTTTGCATCTCTGTGTGTGTGCGTGTGTGTCTGCTTGTATGTGCGTGTGCGAGTGTGTGTATCTATGAGCGTGTGTGCCTTTGCGCCTTTGTGTGTGTCGGTCTATATTTATGTGTGTCAGTGTATGTATGTGTCTGCGTCTTTGTGTCTTTGCATGTGTGTGTGTGTGTGTGTGCCTGTGTGTTTATGTCTGTGCCTGTTTGTGTGTCTGCGTGTGTGTGTCGAGGGGCTCACAATTCCTCCCTGTGCTAATGTTCATCATTTCTGATCATGTGGTTTCTAACCCGCTGCTGTCTGATGTTGGTGAGTGTCTCTCGGTGTAACTGCCGAAGGGACATCAGGGACATTTTTGTGATTTTACAGGCGAACATTCAGATTTGATTTAATCACATTTCTCTTTATTGATTCTCCTCAGCATTATTAAAGTACTAAAGGGTACAATTAAAGAGCCCAGTGGAAGGCGGTGCAGGAGAAATATTTAGCACGAAGTTTCAAACGCCATTTTTATTCATCTTGTTGCTGTTCGCTTGGATGTTCAGGAGAGCACATGTGGAGGGGCTTGGCGGTGAACCTTTGCACTCTCACCTTTTCTCCCTGCGCCAATGGGTGAGCGTAATGGGCGGAGCGAGCGGGAACTTTCGCTCCGACCCCGTCCATTTTGCCCGACAAAGGAAGCAGGACCAGGCCCTTTCCATTGTGCCGTCTTCAATGGGCCAAAATCACTCCCACGGTCATTGTACAATCTCAGGGCCCTCCACTCATTGTTATGACGCCATCATGGGACTAGGTCCCGCCCCCATTTCCATTGTGCAGCCGGAGGACCCATCCCTCCAATTAAGCTGTTAACAATGCGAGCAGGCCTTGCTTCCGATGCAGCCACAGTTCTCGCCCTTTCTATAATGCAATCGTTATGAAGAACAGTCCCGCCCCCTGTCCATTGTGCCGTCACATGACACCCCTGCCATATTATTCCGTTGTCATGGGGAACAGATCCCACCCACTAGGCATTGTGCAGTCAGAGGTGCCGCAACTCCCGTTATGCCCTCGTCATGGGAAACAGCAACATCCCCCCCACCGCCCACCTGCTCCCCGGGAACTGTGCGGATTTGGTGCCTCACCTCAATACTCTCACCATGGGGATCAGGCACCTTCCCCACACCCCATGCCGGTGGCGGTGCTATCCAACTCCTCCAGTCACTCTGTCGAACGGCACAGCAGCCCCACCCACTGGGAATGTAAATTAAAATGAGAACATGCTGGACTTCCCCTGGTTCATTTCTTCTCTCCTTTTTGAATGTATTCCAGGATTGGTGCAAAGGGACAGTTCAGTGCCTGCTTCAATTGCTCCCTGAATTTTGTCAGGGTCAGGGCATAAATACAAGAATTTGTGGAGCAGCTCAGGAGCTGCAACATGAAACCCAGTTCCTGTACATACGGCTGCAGTAATATGGACTCATAACCCAAATTATGCATCCGGATCCATACAGAATACAACGTAATCGTTGCCCACAACAGCAGGAAATTTGCGGAGATAGAAAACAGTAAAATCATAGATTTCCTTCGACTCTCCATCTCCGGATCTCTGAACCCCTCTCCACTGCTCTGAGCCCAGAGTCTCCTGCGGGCACGGCTGCTCACTATAATGTGTCTGACGGTGAAAACATTGGGCAGCAGAATCAGCACAAATGGGACACAGGGAGTAAGAATGTAATGGACAAACTCGAATGTTACCCAAACCGTAGAGATGTAAACATCTAGCGTTGCATAACAAAACCAGGGCTGGTTCGTCATTTGATACATTCCTGTGAACATGAAATACCAGAAAAGATTCTTTAAAAAGCTCAGCACAGACACTGTTCCAAGAACCACAGCTGCTGTCTTTTCGGTACAGTATCTACATTTCAGAGTTCGGCAAGATATGGCTACAAATCGGTCAAAAGTGAAAGTGACGGTGAACCAGACTGAGCAATCAGTGGCTGCATAAAGCAGTACTGCATGGATATTACAGATACGAAGGAACCATAGGAAACGGAACTGCTCCCGGAGAACAATTGGAATATGCCTGAAAACCAGGTCGAGTATAATCACCATTAGGTCCGCCGATGCCATAGCCAACAGGTAGTGAGTTACAGATTTGGAGAGACCACACTTTCCCCGGGAAATTATCAGAATTGTCACCGATATAACTGCGAGCAAGGGAAATAAACAGGTTAAGAATACATTAGGTTAGCAGAAAAGTTTAGTTGATAACTTATTCTCATTTTCGATTCTGCCACTGTAACCATTAATACATTTAATTGATTTTAACTTAAATAACAAATGGTGCAGGTTCAAAAGGTTGTATGTCTGGAGAGATTAAATGTTCAAAGTGCAATACTGATATTGAAGAACTCAATTTTATTGGAGGTGCAGGAGCACAGCGAATTTGGGTGCCGGTTCCCAATATTTGAACACGCCAGGCGAGGTTAACAAAAGCAGTTAATAAAACAGCTGGAAACTTCAGCTTGATGAATGGATGCAAACCCCAGAAAGCTACTCTACAACTATTCAAAACACTAGTTTGGCCAAATATTTTGTATTGTGCGGAATAATGTGCAGCTCACTTTAGAAAGAATGTGAATAATTTGTAGAGCGTAGAGAGGTGGCAGGCAAGAATGGCAACACATGTGAGTGATTAAAATAACATGGATAGATTGGAGAAGCTTAGATATTATCATGAAGAGTACAGTCACGGAATGAGTGCAGCATGGAAGGAAGGTATTCAGTACATCTTATCCATGCTGGTCCACTGACGGAGCAATTCGCTAGTGTCCCTTCCACAGCCATCTCCCCCTTGTTCTACACTTATCCCGTTTTCAGGTACTAATTCGATTACCTTTTTCCTCGGTTGGGCCTGGCTCCACCACACTCTCAGGAAGCACATTCCAGATTCAGTTTTGTAATAAAGGTTTTCCTCAAGGGGACATCGCTTCTTTTTACAATTACCTTACATCCATGTCCTCTGTTTCTCGATCCATCCTACAATGAAAGGGTTTCTCCATGCCTACTTTTTCCAGACCGTTTATAATTTTAAATACCTCCTCAAGTCGCCCCTCAGTTTTGTGTTTTCCTGGAAGAACAGCCAAAACTTTTCCAGCTCATCTACACAACTGGGATTAATCATCTCAGAGCAAATTGTTGTCTAGCTTTTCTGTACCATCAATAGTGCCTTAACATTCCTGTTAAAATGAGATTTCCAGAGTTGGGCACAATGTTCCAGCTGAGGAGGAAACGGCGTTTTATGGAGGTTTAACATCTAAATCTTCCTGCCATACTCTATGCCCCTGCTCATAAAGCTAAGGATGTGGGAAGATATACGAACCACTATCTGAACCCATCCTCCCACCCTCACTGATTCACGCGCATGTACATGTTGATCACTCTGCTCCTGCACCAAGGATAGAATTGTGAGCTGCGAAAGTTACATTAAGATGTTCAACATTTTGACCAGTTGAGAGAAATTGAATAAAAATGCAATTCTTTTTCCTTTTGCTGAATGGGTGACAATTGGATTGCTCAGATATAATCTGATTGGCAGAAAGAGCAGAGATCTCATGTGGCATACACTGGTCACTAATGCGGTGCTGTCAGATTTAATATTGCATTTCAAACCTAAATTTGTTAAACATTTGAAAGCGAAAAACTCTAAAAGTGTGAGGGTCAGCAATATAAGAATGAAAATGTTCACTCTCGGGCTGCCAGCCAATGTAACTCTCTGAGCACCGGGAACGCTGGTTAAGCGGAATTTGATTCCTGTTAAGTTACAGACAGCAGCACATGGTATCTGTTGAGGTTTATAAAGGCTTGTAACCAGGAGGTGAATTTTGAGCAAGGTGGTGGTCTTGGGGGGTGGGGGTGGGGGAGTAGTGGGGGTGGTGGTTGGTGAGTGTGAGGAGGCGATGCTGGCTCGGATGACATTGTAATAGATGAGCGGATGGGTCTGAATTTGAAAAAAATAAAATGCCCAGATTGTGGGTTTATGGAGCAGATGGGTTAAAGCAGGGTTGGAGATATGTGATATTAGGACGGTGGTCGTGGCCAGTATTTCTGAAAGGGAGTATATTGGGTAGGAACTCAGCTCAGGCCATCAGCAAACACTCTGGTGGAACCTGAGGCATTGGGTTGGGTTGCGAGGTGGGAGTGTGTGGGGTGTGTGTATTGCAGCGTGTGTGGATGCAGGGCAGGTTTTCTGATGCAGACAGATGGCACTGTTTTCGATCCTCACAAGGCTCAACTGAAAAATAAGAAAAAGGAGCAGTTAATCCGTGAAATGTGGCCTCCAGATATAATAGCTTGATAGAGAGACATCCAGGGATATCAACTAAACCGAAGAAACGAATGTGAATTACAAGCACAGTACTGCAATTAAGCATTATTAATGTACTTAAAAACAGGAGAGAGAAAGAGTTACGAGACACACCAACAAAAGCAAGGATTGGATAGTAAATGTATTGAATAAACTGAAGCACCATTGGGACCCGATATTTGAATGCGATTCCATCATAAAATGTCAACAGATAGTGATCATCCCAGTGGAACCCCCTGCCTCTTGTATGATACCAACCTACTGTTCTCAGATTCTGATCTATTGTTATAAAATTCCAATCTATTGCTCTCAGATTCTGATCCATTGTTGTAATATACCAATCTATTGTTCTCAGATTCTGATCCATTGTTGTTACATTCCAAACTATTGTTCTCAGATTCTGATCCATTGTTGTAATATTCCAATCTATTGCTCTCAGATTCCGATCCATTGTTGTAATATACCAATCTATTGTTCTCAGATTCTGATCCATTGTTGTTACATTCCAATCTATTGTTCTCAGATGCTGATCCATTGTTGTTACATTCCAATCTATTGTTCTCAGATTCTGATCCATTGTTGTAATATTCCAATCTATTGCTCTCAGATTCTGATCCATTGTTGTTACATTCCAATCTATTGTTCTCAGATTCTGATCCATTGTTGTTACATTCCAATCTATTGTTCTCAGATTCTGATCCATTGTTGTTACATTCCAATCTATTGCTCTCAGATTCTGATCCATTGTTGTTACATTCCAATCTATTGCTCTCAGATTCTGATCCATTGTTGTTACATTCCAATCTATTGCTCTCAGATTCTGATCCATTGTTGTTACATTCCAATCTATTGTTCTCAGATTCTGATCCATTGTTGTAATATTCCAATCTATTGTTCTCAGATTCTGATCCATTGTTGTAATATACCAATCTATTGTTCTCAGATGCTGATCCATTGTTGTTACATTCCAATCTATTATTCTCAGATCCTGAGCTTTTGTGGAAAAATCCCAAGCTGCTGCACTCCGATTCAGACAGATCATTTTAATAGTCCAAACTATTGTCCTCCGATTCTAATGTATCTTCTCCCTCGCTTTGGAGCTGCTACTCCCTGACAGTGCCGCATTGATTATACATCTTATAGGATCAGATGGAGACTGATACTATTATGCAACAAAATAAATGTTTCACTTAACCCCTTTCTATTGTACCCTAATGAAACAGCTTTTTTTTCAGCTTTTGTGGGGATGCCTGAGGCTTTACGAGGGAAGGAAAGGTGGAAATCGTGGACACGCTAAACATTATCTTTCAATCCTCCTTGGATATCGGACTATTAGCAAAATGTTGTCAATGTTGTTCCCTGCTTATCGAAGGGCAGATGGATAAATCGTGTATCTGCCGATCAGTCAAATAATTGTTAGTGAAACTTTGTGTAGTATGAAAGACTCAATAATCTGGGACAAAATCAGTTTGTTGATTACAATCCATGCGTTTTTCTGACAAACTCGATTGGGATTTTTCATGAAGTATCAGGTAGGGTTGATAATGAAAGTGCGTTTTTTGTTAACTATACGGACAAAGTATGATCACACGCCAATTAACGTATTTGTTGGGAAACAGTAACAGATGGTTCAACAACACATGCGCAATTGCCTGAATGGTACAGTTTATAATCAGAGATGCTACACGCTCAAATTTGCTCCTTCCCCCAGAGAATTATCTTAGAACATAAAATATTTTGAATCTATTTAATTGTTTAGGGATCACCCAGAACGCCAGTGCTCTGTCGCTTGCTTTATACCTTCTCAGTTCCAGCCATCCGCAGTCTTAAGACTTTCAATTAACATGTATTTAGATGACTCAGCCCCTTCTCTTTTCTCCTCAATATTCCCATGTTAATCCACGATTGTCCATATTTTGTCACAAGGCTCTGTGAGGACCACTGTAGATTTTTTTTCAGTTTCAAAGCAAACAACGTTGCAGATTGATTTTCCTCACGAAATGCATGCTGAGAGTAACCTCACTTGCATTCCACGTAATGAACTTTGGGTTTAGAAATTTCGCTGTTCACTGCACAAGCCTAAGTAAGTGTCATCAACTGGTTATTTGCTCACAGTGAACTGTGGACGGCACCTGTCCCAGTTGCAGCTAAACAATATCATAAAACAGGCAGATCAATTGAAATCAGAGATTCTCCCAAAACAACTCACATCTCGGAGGGGCATCTTCAGGCGTCTTCTCAAATAGACCTTTAGTTTATGTGTCCTTAAATGGAAAATGTTTCACTGATATGAAGGAATACATAGATCTTAAAGACCTTGAGTCTTCATCGATTACGCTGGAACTAATTTAGCTCTAATCCTTTCAAAAAATTCTCCACCATCGGCCCTGAGTGAAATGATGGTAACCAACATTTTTACACAAAAAAAACCAAAGCGAAGTCATCCATTGTTTAGTACCTGCTGTTTTATGACTCTTACCTGTCTAAATCGGCCTGTTAAATTTCGCCTGAGGGGAAAGGAAGCCTCTTTTATATTGCAGCTTGTTCTGGTCTGCAGAGCACTGTCTGGAATTGTGGTGGATGCAGGTTCAATGGAGGCATCCAAAAGACCTTTAGATGAGTATTTAAATAGAAACAATGAGGAGGGTCATGGGGAAACCGCAGGAGGTTGGCACTGAGCAATAATGCGCATTCGGACAGCAGGCGCGGGTCACGATGGGCCGAATGGCCTCCTTCTGCACCATCGCAATTCCGTCATTCTGTGCAGCTGAATTTACCTTCACGTGCCCAAACTTTCGACAGTGAGCAATTTATTGGATGCACCTCAATGTTGCGCGTTAAATCCGGCGTGGGGGAGACGGGGTGGGCTTGGCAAATGCAGGGGGTTGGGGGGGAAAGACACATGTTAATTTCTGAAGGACTGCCGAATTTTCAGAGGGTCAGCACAAAGGGAACGCTGCACAGTCAGAGGGGCAATACAGAGGGAGTGTCAGTACTGATGAACTGTTGCACTATCGAACTATCAGCACTTTGTTAGCACTGAACTGTCAGAGATTCAGCATGGAGGGTATGCCGCATTATCGGAGGGCAATCATTACTAACGGTATGCTACGCTGTCAAAGGGCCAGTGCTGACGTAAAAGCCCGGTATATCACCCTTCCTCCCTCTGCATACCTGGTATATCACATTGCCGCAGCCTCGCAGCAGGTCTTGTTGGTATAACCGCCATCTGCAATTGAGATCCTGGAATCTCACCCGCACTTGCACATTGTACCTTATATATTTTTCCACTTCCCCGGTGCACCTGGAACAGGAACCTCCCCCACTGTAGCTGCTATATTACCTTCCTGCCCTGGTGTGCCTGGAATACCCCCTACCTAATGTACCTGTATTATTCCTCCCCCTGCCAGCGATAGACATCATCCCTCCTTGCTGCTGCTGCTTTTGTTGATGGTCTGATTGCTATCAGAACCAGGGACTTGCGGGACCACTGATGAGGCTCCCCTTCCCTCTGTTCTCCAGTCTGTATGGGTCTCTGTGCAGCGCTGGCAAGAAACAGCTTATGGAACAGACTCTGCCCGTTTGTTCTGTGACCGTAACGGCCGCACCTCCTCCCACTCCGCCCTCTGCCTGATATCAGCCCAGCAAACATCCCCTCTGCCAATGGAAAGAGAAATAACATGGAAAAGTAATGGACATTCTCAGTCAGTCAATGTTCAAATTCTCGTGTGGATTTAACAATTGGAGCAAAGGGATATTTCAGCACATTCTTCAACTGCTCCCTGAACTTAACCTGGGTCACGTCGTAAATCCCAGTGTCTGTGCAGCAACTCAGGAGCTGTAGCATGAAGCCCAATTCCATCACAATATAATCTAGATCAATTTGCACATTCCCCAAGAAAGATAAAAAACAAAAACAGAATTACCTGGAAAAACTCTGGCAGCATCGGCGGAGAAGAAAAGAGTCGACGTTTCGAGTCCACATGGCCCTTCAACAGAACTGGCTGTTTGTTTTTTTTGTTTTGCCATTACCCCAAGAAAGATATCTGGCTCCACATAGAAAACAATATTAACATTGCCCACAACAGGATGAAATTTGCTAAGATAACGAGCAGTAAAATCATGGATTTCCTCCGACTCTCCATCTCTGAGTCTCTGGGAGTCTCCCCGCTGCTGTGGGCCTGGAGTCTCCTGCGGGCTCTGCTGTTCACTAAAATGTGTCTGACGGTGAGAACATTGAGCAGCAGAATCAGGACAAATGGGACACAGGGGGTACAAATTAAGTGGGGCGATGGTGCAGGGGGATTGTCGCTGGATTAGTAAACCAGAAACCCGGCATCATGCTCTGGGTACTGGCGTTCGAAGCCCGCCCTGGCAGATGGTGGAATTTGAGTTCAATAAAAATCTGGAATAAAAAGCACAATTATGACGGTGAAACCATTGTCGACTGTTGCAAAATCCCACCTGGTTCACTGATGCCTTTTCGGGAAGGAAATCTGCTGGGCAACATGTGCCTCCCGAACCAGAGCAATGTGGTCGACGCTTAAGTACCCTCTGAACAAGGGCAATTCGGGATGGGCAATAAATGCCAGCCTAGCCAGCGACGGGCAAGTTCTATGAATGAATAAAACAAGAATGTGATGGTGGAACTCGATAGCTGTCCAGCCGGGAGATAGTTTTGGAAAGAGTGTCATGCAGTCAGCATCACGGTGAAGCAGTCTGCAAAGAGTACCTTACAGTCAGTATCACGGTGAAGCAGTCTGGAAAGAGTATAGTGCAGATATTTCTGAGAATAAGAATATTGACATCAAAAAAGCGTGAGAGAGCGATGGAGAGATCAGAACCAGCGCGAGTGCGGGGATGCTTGAAAAAGTAACGTCAGCACAAATGTGAGAGCTGATGGGGGAGTCACGGGGAAGTATTTTCTCCAGGTTAAGCTTGTGAAAGGTAAGAGATCTATTTTTTTTTAATACATAAATAATTTAACGTTTACGTTTTACTCTATTGAACTCAAAGTAAATAAAGGGTGTTTTCCTCCAACTAGAGGCAAGGCAGGACAGCTCAGTCCCATGTTATATAACGCCTTCAACATGTGGGAAGTCTTAGACGCTCCTTACTCTCTGACCGACCACATGTGCAGGAAGTGCCGTCAACTGAAGCTACATGAGCTCCGAGTTTCAGAGCTGGAGCGGCAGCTGGAGGGACTGAAGCGCATCGGCGAGGCTAAGAGTTTGGTGGCTAGAACATGTTTAGGCATGGTGACCCCACAGCAGACAGAGCTGGATTGGTAACCATCAGTCTGAAGAGATGTGTCAGACAGGTAGTCAGGAAATCCCAAGGGTGCATCTCGCTCGAGAACCGTATTTCTGTGTTGGAAAACGGTGAGAGTGACGGTTCGACTGCGGAGTGCAGCCACGCTCATGGCACTGAGTGGCTCAGCTGCACAACGGGGAAGGAAAAAGAGGGGAAGAACAATAGGTGCAGGAGGGTTCATAATAATGCGAACAGACAACCGTTTCTTAGGCCATTGACGTGACTCCAGGATGGTATGTTGCCTCCCTGGTGCCAGGATCAAGGATGTCACTGTACGGCTGAAGAGCATTCTAAAGTGGGAGGGCAAACAGACAGAGATCGTCGTACATATTTGGACCAACGACATAGTTAGAAAGAGGGATGAGGTCCTACAAACAGAATTTAGTCAGCTAGGAAGCAGATTAGAAAACAGGAAATCAAAGATATTGATCACTGGGCTTCTTCCAGTGCCACGCGCTGGTGCGTATAGAAGTAGCAGGTTAGTCCAGATGAATGCGTTTCTGGATAGATGGTGCAGGAGAGAGGGCTTTCGATTACTCGCATATTGGGAAGGTTCCTGGGGGAAGTGGAACCTGTAAAAGGCAGACACGTAGCACCTGCACTGCAATGGGACCAACATCCTTGCGGGGAGGTTTGCTGGTGTTGTTGGTGAGGGTTTAAACTAACTTGGCAGGGGGATGGGATCCTGAGAGGTGGCTCAGCAGGGGGAGGTGCACAGACAAAATTAGAAGAGAGAGAAAGTGAGTCTTGAAGGCATAGAATTTATAGGCCTGTTAAGGGAGAAGCGAGTTTGGCAAGGTTGGATGGTATTTATTTTAATGCAAGGAGCCTGACAATTAAGGCAGAGATGAGGGCATAAACTGATACATGGAAGTATGATGTTCTTGCTGCTGCACAGACATGGCTGAGGGAGGGGCATCATTGGCCGCTCAATATCCGTGTAGTGTGTTCAGGCGAGACAAGGAAGGAGGTAAAATAGGAGGGGGGTTCGCAATATTGATCAAGGAATCACTGACAGCAGTAAGGAGGAACGACATCCTAGAAGGATCCTCAAATGAAGCCATATGGATGGAACTGAAAATACAAAAAAGGAGCAAACACATTGCTGGGAGTGTGTTACCGGCCGCCAAAAGTTCAGAGAGAAATGGAAGGGAAGATATGGAGGCAAATATCAGAGCAGCGCAAAAAATAGTAGGTTAGTAAAAGTGAGAGATTTTAATTTCCCCAACTTTAACTGGGTTAGTCATAGTGTGGTAGGTTTAGAGGGAGATTATTTTGTACACTGCACCCAGGAGAGCTTTCTAAGCCAGTACGTCTAAACTCTTTCAAAGGCGGGGTCGGTCCTGGATTTAATTTTCGGGAAAGAAGCCGCGCATCTGCCGAGGTATCAGTGGGGGAGCGTTTTGCGCATACTGATCATAACTCCGTTAGATTCAACGTTGTTGTGGAAAAGGACAAGGGTGTGCCAGAAATCAGAGTTCTAAATTGAAGGAGGGCAGATTTCAATAAGATCAGAGACGATTTTACGAGGGTGGGCTGGGAGCAGCTTATTTAAGTAAATCTGCTTCAGAGCAGTGTGACTCATTCAAGATGGAATTAGGGAGAGTGCAGGGCCAGCATATTCCAGTAAAGATAAAGGGCAGGACCAATAAATCCAGGGAAACCTGGGTCTCGAGGGAGATACAGAATTGGATAAAGAGAAAACGATATGTTTATGACAGTGACCGAGAGCTGAAAACAGCGGAAGCCCTAGAGGACAATAGAGGGTATAGGGGGTAACATAATAAGGAAATTAGGAGAGCAAAAAGGGGGTATGAAAAATCATTGGTAGGAAAAATAAAGAAAAATACAAACTTATTTCAGTTTTGGAAACAAATGGCCACAAACCGATCACATGTGGAAGTCACTGAACCACACACAAAGGCCAGTGGCTGCATAAAGCAGGACTGCATGGGTATGACACAGACGCATGGCCCACAGGAAATGAAACCATTCCCAATAAACAATCAGAATGCTTGTAAATAACAAATATCAGTTTGCCTGAAGGCGCTGAAATTTTCCAATATGTTTCAGCGTCCAGTGCAGTATTGAAACTATTGTACCGGCAATAATAGACTGAAATGTCTCTGATATGGTGGAAGACAATAGAGATTAAATGACAATAAATATGTAACTTAAATTGCTGAACTCGAATATTAATCATTATCCTGTCCCCCTTGATTCTTGAACTGGTATAAAAACTTTTCAATATCCAAAACACTTGTCATTTTGATGAAGAAGAAATAATTCAGTTCAACATGGTTTATAAAATTAATAGCCATATACAGTGAGACTTACCAGGAATGCCAATAATAGCGAGGATGGGATAGTAACCCGCCTGAATCACCTGGAGTGCCCAATAGATACGGCGTTCTACGGAAATCCAGTCATAATATGTAGAAAGTTCATAAAGCGCATCCAATGAACTCCTACTCATTGTTGTAACATTCCGATCTATTGTTCTCAGATTCTGATCCATTCTTGGAACATTCCAATATATTGTTTCAGATTCTAATATCCCCTCTCCCTGTCTTATAACCGCGGGTCCTTGTTCCTGACGGAGCTGATGCCCTCGCTGACAACATGAGGTAACACATTGATGCGACTCCCTTATTAACAACAGTGGGAAGCCCCCCGGTGAGTAATTTTGGATCCATGGAGACTGACATTAATTACAGCCACTTAACAAACAGGCTCATTTAACCCGTTCAGTCCAATTGTGCTTGCACCACACTAAATTGTAAAAGTTAGTTGCTCCCGCTGGAATGTACGAGCATTTTTGAGGGATGGAATATTGTAGAGTGTGAAGCAGTAAATCGGACAAATGGAGTAGTTGTTTAGTAAAGTGATCGGGTGGACACAAGCAAGTCCTTGAATGTGGCAGCGCAAGCCTTTTAGAGTATTAAAACAGCAATATACTTTTATTGATAAACAGAACCAGAGTTTACAAAACTAAGAAAATCAGACAACATATGTGTAAATCTTGGTGAAGCCTCAGCTGAGGTATTTGTGTCTAATTCTCGGCACCTTTTTAAGGAAGGATGTGAGGGACTTGGAGAGGTTCCAGAGGAATTTTACTGGAATTGGAATAGGGATGACAGGCTTCAATTACGTGGAGAGACTGGAGAAACTGGGATTGTTTTCCTTCGACCAGACGAGGGAAAGGGGAGGTTTAATAGAGACATTTAAAATCACGAATGTTTTTGATAGACTAAATAACGAGAAACTGGTGATACTGGAAAATCAGTCAGTAACCAGCACAGGGAGTTTTAAAGTGATTGGCAAAGACGCAGAAAGCGGCTGAAGAGTTCTTAGTACAAAGAAACGTGGAATGTTCTTCCTGACAGGCTGGCGAATGCAAATAAACATTTAACAGTGAAAATAGAATTGGATGAGCACAGGCAGTGGAGATTTGCACAGCTACTGGAGGGAAGGAGAGAAGGGTTGATTAGAGAGGTCTGGCAAAGAATGGTAATGGACACGATGGGCCACATGGCCTCTTCTTCAAATCTATGATTCTATGTCTCTGTTCCATCAGAGGCCATAGGTTGCGAATAACAGTTCATGTTTAACAGAATCATCGAGACAGAGGCTGATCATAATTGTATGCTGATGGATGCAAGAGCGGAAACAGACACACTCACTCCCTCTCAGGAAATCGTGTCAGGAGCTCCTCTCAGAAACTACTCTCTGGAACTCCTGTCAGGAACTTCCTCGTGTCATGCCGTTCATTGAATACTTCCTTGTCAAATTACTCCTTGCAAAGTGTATCACCTCACACCTTTCAGGGTTAAATTTCATCTGCCAATTCTCTGCCCATTAGGCCATCCCGTCTATATATTCCTGCAACCCAAGACACTCAACCTCACTGTTGAACACCCGGCCAATCTTCATGTCATCCGCAAACGTACTATTCCTAGTCAACTTTGCAGCCATCTATCATCACAGTAATTCCGCTCAGGAACTGCTCTCAGCCACTCCCCCCAGGAACCACTCTCCAGAACTCCACTGAGGAACTCCTCTCAGGAATACATCTCTGGAAGCAGTCTAGGTAACTCCTCTCAGGATCGCCTCTCAGGAAATCCTCTCAGGAACCCCTCTCAGTAACTCATTTCAGGATCCCCACTCAGAACCTCCTCTCAGGATCTCCTCTCAGGAACTCCACTCAGGAAGTCCTCTCAGGAACTCCTCTCAGGAACCCCTCTCAGGATCTCGTCACAGGAACCCCTCTCAGGAATCATACCCAGGGTCTTCTCTAAGGATTCCCTGTCAGGAAATCATCTCAGTAACTTCCCTCAGGAAATTCTCTGCTAAACACGGCTCATGAAGCACTCTCAGGACCTATTCTCTGGAATCCTCTCAGGAATTCCTTTCAGTAACACCATTCATGAACCCTCCTCCAGAACTCCTCTCAGGAAAGCCTCTTATGAATCCCTCTCAGGATTTCCTCTGAGGAACTCCACTCAGGAACGCCTCTCAGGAACTCATCTCAGTAACTGCTCTCTGGAACGCCTCTCAGGAATTCGTCTCAGAAACGCCTCTCAGGAACTCATCTCTGGAACGACACCCAGGAACCCCTCTCGTCAACTCCTCTCAGAAACTCCTCTCACTTACCCCTCTCAGCAACACCTCTCAGGGACCCCTCTCAGGAAGCCGTCGCATAACTCACATCATTAACACTTCCCACGACATCCTCTAAGGATTTCCTCTCAAAGATCTCCTCTCAGGAATTCCTCTCAATAATTCAACTCAGGAACCGCATTTAGGATCACCTCTCAGGAACCCCTCCCAGGAAGCGCCCTCACAATCTCCCGTCAGGAAATAATCTCCGGAACCCTCACAGATACTCCTCTCAGGAACTCCTCTCAGGATCTCGTCTTAATAAACCCTCTCAGCAACTCTCCTCAGGAGCTCCTCTCAGGATCCCCTCTCAGAAACTGCTCTCAGGAACCCCATTAAAGCTCCCCTCTCCGGAATTCCTCTCGGGAACCCCCCCTCAGGAACCCCTCTCAGGAACTCCTCTCAGGAACTCTCAGGAACCCCTCTTAGGAACCCCTCTCAAGCTCCCCTCTCAGGAATTCCTCTCAGGAACCCCCGTCAGGAACCCTTCTCAGGAACTCCTCTCAGGAACCCCTGTCAGGAACCCCTCTCAGGAACCCTTCTCAGGAACTCCTCTCGGGAACTCCACTCAGGAACTCCTCTCAGGGATTCCCCTCCGGACCTCCTCTCAGTAATCCCTCAGTAATACATCTAAGGCACCCCTCTCAGGATCTCCTCTCATGAACTCCTCTCGGGATCTCCTCTCAGGAAATCCTCTCAGGAACTCCTCTCAGAAGCCAAACTCAGGAACTCATCTCAGGACCTACTCTCAGAAACTCCTCTCAGCAACCGCTCTCATGAGCTCCTCTCAAGAAATCCTCTCAGGAACTATTCAGAGGAACCGACTCGCAGTAACACCTCTCAGGAGCTCCTCTCAGGAACGCCTGATAGGAACCCTCTCGGTAACTCCCCTCAGTAACATCTCTCAGGAACTCCTCTCAGAAACCCCCATCAGGATCTCCTCTCAGGAACCCCTCTCAGCAACCTCTCTGACGATCTCCTCTCAGGAACCTCTGTCAGGGACACCTCTCAGGAGTGCAACTCAGGAACTCCTGTCAGGAAATTATATCAGAATCCCCTCTCTGGATCTGCTCTCAGGAGCTCCTGTCAGGAACCCCTCTCAGGAACCCCTTGGCGGAACTGCTCTCAGTAACCCCTGTCAGAAAATCATCTCAGGATCCGCACTCAGGATCTCCTCTCTGGAACTCCTCTCAGAAACCCCTATCAGGAACTCTCCTCAGGAATTCTCCTCACGAACTCCTCTCAGGGACATATTTATGGAACTCTAGTCAGGTACTCCTCACAGGAACTCCTCTCAGTAACGGCTCTCAGGATCTCCACTCAGTAAGTCCTCTCAGGGACACAACTCAGGATCTTCTCACAGCAAACCCCTCTTAGGAACTCATCTCAGGAAGTCCTCTCGGTAGCTCCTCTCAAGGACCCCACTCAGGAACCTCTCTCGGGATTTCCTCTCAGGAACCCCTCGCAGAACTCCTCTCATTAATTACTCTCAAGAACACCTCTCAGGGTCTCCTCTCAGAAACCTCTCTCAGGAATTACTGTCAGAAACATTCCTCTTGAAATCCTCTCAGGAACCCCCCTCAGCAACGCCTCTCAGGATCTCCTACAAGGAAATCCTCTTATGGACCCGTCTCCGTAACCCCTCTCAAGAACCTCTCCCACGAACTCCTCTCAGGAACTCCTCTCAGGAAATCCTCTCAGGATCTCCTCTCAGGAGCAAATCTCAGGAACTCATCTCAGGACCTACTCTCCTGAACCCCTCTCAGGAACCCCTCTCAGGAATACATCTCAGCAACGCCTCTCAGGAACCCCTACCAGGATCTCCTCTCAGGAACCCCTCTCAGGAACCCCTATCAGGATCTCCTGTTTGGAACCCCTGTTTAGGAACCCCTATCATGATCTCCTAATCAGGAACCACTGTCAGGAACTCGTCTCAGGAACACCACTCAGGAACTGCTGTCAGGATATTATATCAGGATCCCCTCTCTTGATCTGCTCTCAGGAACTCCTCTCAGGAACCCCTCTCAGAAACCCCTCTCAGGAACTGCTTTCAGGAACCCCTCTCAGTAATTCCTCTCAGGAACTTCTCTCTTGAACTACTCTCAGGAACAACTCTCAGGGACGACACTCAATAACCCCTCTCATTTACTTCCCTCTGTAACTCCTCACATAACACCTATCTGAATCTTCTCTCAGAAACACCTCCCAGTAATGTGTCTCAGTGTGATGAATAAGGAACACCTTTCAGGAACACCACTCAGTATCCCCTCCATGGAACCACCCTCAGGAACTCCTCTCAGTAACTGCTCTCTGGCAATCCTATCATGAACCCCTCCCAGGAACGCCGCTCAGTAAATCCTCTCAGGAACACCTCTCAGGAGCACCTCTCAGGAACCCCTCGAATGAATCCCTTTCACGATCTACTCTCAAGAACTCCTCTCAGGATACCCTCTCAGTAACTCCTCTCAGTAACCCCGCTCAGGAGCTCTTCTCAGGAACTCCTATGATGGACCCTTCTCAGGAAGTCCTCTGTTTAACCCGTTTCTTGAAGCGCTGTCAGGATCTCCTGCCAGGAATCCTCTGAGGAATTCCATTCAGTAACCCCACTTCGGAAACCCCATCAGGAAATCCTCTCAGGAACGCCTCTCAGTATTTCCTCTGAGGTAATCGACTCATGAACAAAGAGCAAAGAAAGAAATATACAGCACTGGAACAGGACCTAGGGCCCTCCAACCCTGTGCTGATCATATTGCCTGTCAACGTAAAACATTTTCCACATCCGGGGTCCTTATCCCTCTATTCCCATCCTATTCATGTATTGCTCAAGCTGCCTCTTTAACACCACTATCGTACCTGCTTCCACCACCTCCTCTGGCAGCGAATTCCAAACACCCACTAACCTCTGTGTAATAAACTTGCCCAGCACTTCTTCTCTATAGTTTTCTCCTCTCACCTTAAATCTATGTCCCCTAGTAATTGACATTTCCACCCTGGGAAAAAGCTTCTGACTATCTGCTCTGTCCATGCCACTCATAATTTTGTAAACTTCTATCAAGTCGGCCCTCAACCTCCGGCCCTCTAGTGAGAACAATCCGAGTTTATCCAGCCTCTACTCATTGCTCATATCCCCCAGACGAGGCAGCATCCTGTAAAAACCTCCTCTGCACCCTCTACAACGCCTACATATACCTCTGGTAATGTGGCGACCAGATTTGCACGCAATATTCCAACTGTGGCCTAATCAAGGTTCGATGCAGCTGCAGCATGACTTCGCAGCTTTTATACTCAGTGCCTCTGGCGATGAAGGGAAGCATGGGATCTGCCTTCCTGACTACCTTATCTACCTGCGTTGCCACTCTCAATGACCTGTTCACCTGTACACCCAGATCCCTCTGCCCGTCAATGCAATTAAGGGTTCTTCCATTTAATGTAAAATTCCTACCTGTATTAGACGTTTCAAAAAGCATTACCAAGCATTTGTCTGGATTACAATCATTCTCCCTTTTCACTACCCAAGCCTGCAACCGATCTATATCTCATTGTATCGTTTGACAACGGCCTTCAATATCTGCAACTCCTCCAAACTTAGTGTCGGCTGCAAACTTAAAATTAGCCCAGTTACATGTTCCTCCAAATTATTTACGGATACCACAACAGCAAATGTCCCAGCACTGATCCCTACGGAACTCCACTCGGAACAGCTCTCCATTCAGAAAAGCATACTTCCAATGCTACCCTCTGTCTTCTATGACTAAGGCAATTCTCTATGCATCTTGCCAGCTCACCTTTGATCCCGTGGAATTTTACCTTCTGTACTAGTCTGCCATCAGGGACCTTGTCAAAGGACTTACTGAAATCCATGTGAATAACATCCACTGCCCTTCCATCGTCGATCATCTTTGCCATTTCCTCGAAAAACTCGATCAAGTTAGTGAGACAAGACCTCCCCTTCACAAAACCATTATGCCTCTCACTAGTATGGCCATTTGCTTCCAAATGGTAGGAAATCCTGTTACGAAGAATCTTCTCCAGTATTTTCCCTACCACTGACGTAATGCCCACCAGCCTGTAATTTACTGGGTTATCCCTGCTATCCTTCTTAAACAATGGAACAACATTGGCCAGTCTCCATTCCTTTGGGAGCTCACCCATAGCCAGTGAGGATACAAAGATTTCTGGAAAGTCCCCAAGAGTCTCCTCCCTTGCCTCCGTCAATAGTCTGGGGTAGAACCCATCTGGCCTTGGGGACTTATCAAATTTAGTATTCTTCAATACGCCGAACAACTCCGCTTTATTAATCTCAGCATGATCCAGGCTGTCTATACACTCTTCCCTCGACAAATAGAACGCTAAGTCCTCCTCTCTGGTGAATACTGATGAGAAGCACACAATTAGTATCTCTCTCATTTCTTCTGGCTCCACACACGGATTCCCACCTCTGTCTCTGAGCTGGCCAATCCTTTCCCAGGCTACCCTCTTGCTTTTTACATATGTATAAAAGTCCTTGGCATTTTCCTTAATCCTGGTTGCCAATGTCATTTCATGAAACTTTTTTGTCCTCCTGACTCCTTGCTTCAGTTTCTTCCTACTTTCTTTATATTCACCAGGGGCTTCATCTGTTCCCAGCTTTCTAGCCCTTCCGAATGCTTCCCTTTCATTTTTGACTAATCTCACAATATCCTTCTTTATCCACTGTTCCTGAAACTTGCCATACCCGGCCAGGTGGTCGAAGATATCATTCATCATGTCGGTCCTGAATTCTTATCAACGGACGTTTGAAAGCCCCCCACATGTCAGTTTTTGATTTGTCCTCAGACATCCGCCTCCAGTCTAGGTTCCTCAGTTCCTGTCTAATATTGTTATAATTAGCCTTCCCCCAATTAAACAACTTTACCCGAGGACTCCTGCAATCCTTATCCACCAGTACCTTGAAACTTACTGAATTATGGCCACTTTTATGGAAATGCTCCCCTACTGAATCTTCGACCACCTGGCCGGGTTCATTTCCTAATACCATGTCCAGTATTGCCCCTTCCCTAGTTGGACTATCTACATGTTGTCTCAGGAAGCTCTCCTGGTTGTAAATTACAAATTCAACACCATTCAATCCCCCAGCGCTATGTCAATCATAGTCAATATATGGAAAGTTAAAATCACCCACCACAACAACCCTATTCCTTTTACATCTTTCCAAAATCTGCCTATATAAATATGCCTCAATTTCCCATCGGCAATTGGGAGGCCTATAGTAAACCCCAAACATTGTGACTACATCCTTACTTTTCCAGAGCTCTAACCATGTTGCCTCCCTGCATCAGCCCTCCGAGGTGCCCTCCTGTCGTACATCTGTGATATTCTCCTTAACCATCATTGCAACTCCACCACCTCTTCTATATCCCTCTCTATTCTGCCTGAAACATCTAAATCCTGGAACGTTTATCTGCCAATCCTGTCCATCCTTCAACCAAGTCTCTGTAAAGCAATAACGTCATAGGCCCAAGTACTAATCCAAGCCCTAAGCTCATCTGTCGTGCCTGTTATACTTCTCGCATTGAACCAAATGCATTTCAGACCACAAGTCCCACTGTGTTCAGTGGTTTCTCACTGCCTGCTCTTCCTCTTAGTCCTACTGGCCGTATTCACTAGTTCCCAGTCATTTATTTCACCTCCTGAACTATTGCTCTGGTTCCCAACAGTTGCTGCCAAACACAGTGACCTCACAAACATTTAGAGGCTGACCTTTTCCTGTTCCTGATACACGGTGTGCAGCATTCAAACTTGCTCCCCACTGTGCCTGCGTGCATACACAACCTCATTATTGACAATGGCCACATAGTGTGGGAGGGGGGAAGCTGAAAAACTACCCTGCACCCTGGAGTTAGCTCACGGAACCGGACATTGAAGAACAGTAGAGTAGGAAGAGGAGAAGGCTAAACTCACCAGGTATTTTTAAAAAGCTGTGTTTTTTTCTGGCCAGTTTTGTCTTGAATTAATTTAGCAGTGAACAGGCTAATTTCTGGAAACAGAACCAACCATTCAAGTTGAGATTTTTGGCAGAGGCAGAACCATCAGGTGGAGCCTCAGACACTGAATTAGCGAATATTACTGATGTGTATTGAACAGAAGCAAAATAAAACATCAATGCAGATATGAACGTCTCATCAATCAACTTGCACCTTGAATTATAATTTATCAAGTAGCTAATAAGATGAGATGAAGGGATAAGTATAATTCTCACCGAAACCCTGCAGGACTCACACTTCAAGTGTAAACACATCGATGTTAATAACTGTGAGGAGCTCACTACCAATCCGGAAACATGGCGACAACGTGCCCATCATTTTGTATCACGCTTTGAGTCTCCAATTGTTAATGATGAGGTGGAGCGGCCGCAGGGAAGGGAAGGAAAGAAACCAAATCCTGCTACCCGGATCCCACTGCCTGGCGGGACGTCCTGCCCCATGTGCCCGAAGCTCTGTGGCTCGAGAATCGGCCTGTTCATCCACATGAAGACCCACGGCAGGAAGTGGCGATCCCGAGGAGACATCATTCTAGATTCGGGGGACAGCCGAAGATGAGCATAACTTACTACCCAGCTTGGGGTTGTGACCAAGCTTGGACACAGAGCACTCCGCCCACTCATTAACTCATTGATTTAGCTTGTAAATTTGGTGAGAATAGGGATTGATGAAGATTATTAGGGACCAGGCGATGGACAATCGGGGTTTTTGCGGGTGAGCGGGAAAACAGTTACATTGCAGGGCTGCTAATCAGAGAGTCTGATTTCAAATTGCTCCCCTGGGATTGGCGAATATGAACTTAATATAAAATATGTGTACAAAAAGCATCTGTCACTGATAGTCGCCAAAAGATTACTAATGCTGCAAGAATTTATACATTGAATATTCTTCCTCTAAAACTGAACCATTAAGATTCCAACTCGGCAAAGTTCGTTTGACTACACCATCCAAACCTGCGTCCTCAATCACCTAGAATAAGATATGGGAACACTGCCCCGTACAAGTTACCCACCAAGCCACTCACCAGCCTGGTTGAGAATTATTTTGTTGTTTACACCATTGTCGCAGGTCAAAACGCTGGAACACCATATCTAATGCATTGTGGGTGGAACTACGCCAGATGGACCGTGGACATACAAGAACGGTGCTCATCATCTCTTTGTGAAGGGGCAATTAGGGATGGTTAATAAATGCCGGCCTAGGGTATAATGTCCACATCCATAGCAGGATGGAAAATATTTTCAAAGGCCATTACACAATGTGGACCATAAAGTGTTCAGGCCTGGTGCCAATTTCAAACCACCCCCCCCTCACCACACCCCACCCGCCCCCCCCCCCCACCAATCCCCCACCGCCACCCAGCCCACCCCCCCCCCCCCCCCCCCACCCCCCACCGACCCCCCTCCTTACCCAACACAATTCATGATGGGCAACTGAAGGCCGGTGATGATACGGGGAGGTTGGGAGCGGGTGGCGGGGAACAGTTCCAAGTATCAGAACATAGGTTTCCTTGTTTGGTTTTCAAAGCTGCTTTCAGCAATTTGCATGTCCGCTGCCAAAATGTACATAGTTAATGAATAATAATGTTTCAGCCACACAGCACAGCCGATGGTCACATGTGAATTCCGTGTGATGGGCGGCGTTGGAGGTGTTTTCAAAAAAGACTGACACCACTCACAGCAGATTGCACCGACGAGTAAGGAGGACATAAGTGGTGACCCCACTGCATTTTACACAGCGACAACTCATTTGGAGACCCTGGTAAGCAGTTGCATATGAATTGAGCTGTATAACAAGATAAGGGTTTGGTCACGGTGGTGTGAGTGCTGTTTGTCCTGTCCGCATACAGGACTCAGTAATGGCGCTGTATGAGAATGTTAGCTGGGTGTCTCTATTGCAGGGCTGGGAAAGGAACTCGGAAAGAGAACAGTCTGCTCAGAACAACCGACGATTTTAAAAATTGGATGTTTCGGAGTTGAACTAGGAAATTCATTGAATGAATTGGTGTTTCGTAACGGCACGTGATGAAGTGGACTTCGCCTCTGGCTGCAGATGTAGAGCTCAGCTGGTGTTCCAGTGACGGTTGGAGGTAGAGCTCACCCACTATAAATCGATATACTCATTAATCCACAGTCCCATTCTCTAATTACATTCCCCCCCACCCCCTTTCCCTATTCTATGAACTTTCCCCAATCCTAAATCTGTGTTTCACTCCCCAGAATATCACCAATTGAGATGAGGACTCTGCTGTTGATTCTCGCTTCCCCGAGTAACATTGTTATCAAACTCTAACATGTTCATTTAAAGCAGTTATCGAGAGAAGCTGAATTAATGATGTTGTTGCGGGCGGCTTCATTGCTCTGCCTGGGACACAAGAACATAAGCCATTGTCAGCAGTGTACACGGAATATAACATTACAAATAAATTGTTAACAGAATGGACAACAGTGTGTCAAATGGGCTTGAGGGTTGCCTCATGTGAGCTCAAACACCCTCGACCAATAAAAAGATTATTTGAATTGAAAAGAATTGGGATATTTCTAATTGGTGAAAAGCCAGTAAGAGTTGGGGCCCAAGGAGACCTGGCGATCCTTTACACAGATTATCGCAAGTCATGAACAGATTCACAAAATAATCTAAAAGACTAATGGGAAGTTGACCTTTATATCTGCAGTAATGGTCGACAAGTTTGTAGACGTCATGTGTCAGTTTCATAAAGCCCTGGTCAGACTACACACGGAGTAACTGTGAGCAGTTCTGTGCACCGCACCTTAGGAAGGGTAGATTGACCTCGGAGGGAGTGTCATGTAGATTTACCAGAATGAAACTTGGATTCCATGGGCTAAATTATTAAGTGATTTAAGAGGAACTAAGTTTGTCGTCCCTTTTTAGAAGGGGGCCTGATTGGATCAAAACATTAAATTTGTTACTGGAAGGGGATGACGTGGATAGAATGTATTTCCGAGAGGTCGGATATGGAGGATGAGGGGACGTGAGCTAAAAATTGGAGTCCGAATTTCTTGAGTGAATTTAGCAAACACTTCTACATATCACCTTCTCCCTGTAACCCAGTGCATTATTCCTTTTCCGATAACAATCTAATTCCCTCTTGAATGTTTCCATTGAAGCTGCCTGCACCGCACTCTCAGAGACTGCAATTCAGACCTTAAAGAGTTACTGTGTGAAAAGGTTTCTCTTCATGTCTACATCGCTTCTTTTACCAATCGCCTTAAATCTGTAACCCTCTTGTTCTGCTTCCTTCCACCAAGGGGAACAGCTTCTCTCTAGCTACTCTGTCAAGACCCCTCATGTTTTTGAATACTTCTTTCAAATGCCCTCTCACCCTCCTTTTCTCCAATGAAAAGCCCAATTCCTCCAATCTGTCCATTTAACTGAGGATCCTCATCCCAGGAACCATTCTCATGAATCTTTTCAGCTCTCTTTCCAATGCTTTCATATCTTTCTTAATGTGTGCCGTCAGAACTGGATGAAATACACCAGCCAAAGCTGAATTAGTGTTCCGTACAAAATGAAAGCAAAAAACTGCAGCTTCTGGTAATCTGAGACAAAAACAAAAATGGTGGAAAAACTTAGCATGTCTGACAACATCTGTGGAGAGAAAGACAGAGTTAACGTTTCCAATCGTATGGCTAAGCTAGGCTCTGAAGCTAGGTTCTTCCTACGATGCTGTTAGGACTGCTGAGTTTTTCCAACATTTTTTGGTTTTGTTTTTGTATCTTATAGAAATTCAACATAACCTCTTTGCTCTTTTCTTCTGTGCGCCCATTAATAAATCGTAGGATAGAGTTCGCTTTATTAACCACTCTGTCAAACTGTCCTGCCACATCCAATGACACGTGTCATACACCCAGATCCTTTTGCTGCTACACCCCATTTAACATATCGCCCTTAATGATATATTTTCTCCCCAAATGCTTCCTACCAATATGAATCATTTCACATTTCTCCACATTAGACTTCAGCTGCAAGTTGCCCACCCATTCCACCAACTTGTCTATGTCCTTTTCAATTTTTACACTATCCTCCTCATACTTCACAATGTTTCTCAACTTCTTTATTTTCCTCAATTCTTTGAAACGATGGCACTTACACCTTGCTCATTAATACGTATCAGGAAGGGCAAGTGTCAAAACACTTAATGTTAATCACTGTAAATAATTATTATTTTTACAAATAGCCCGATATTTATTGTAAACATCAGTGTTACATATATACATTGTTTCTATTTGGTGTATTTTCCTTTTACTATAATTTTAATGTTTATAGATTTGTACATTCCAATCATCAGTTACAGATATGCTTTTTAATATCACACCTTCCCAATTTAATTATGTTTCCATTCAGAGCATGTATCTAAATTGGCATTTGCTAATTTCAGCATTTTAATTGGTAAATATACCATTTGTCCGTTTCTCCGTTTGTCTAATATATCATTAAATAATGTTTATGTCAAACAACCTATTTATTTATTAATTTAGTATTAATTTATTCCACTTTAAATGTTTAGTTTTTATGTTTAATCAGCAATAAAAGAAAGTTATTCAGCACAAAGCTTCACCTGGGGACTGAGATAGCCCAGGATATCTCGCACTGACCATCGAGTGTCCCTCACTATCTTTACTCAAAGTTCACCTGGGGACCGAGAAACCCCAGGGTATCTCTCACTGACCAAAGAGTGCCGCTCACCATCTGTACTCAGTTTTCACCTGATATTGATATAGGGAATGACAAGGTATTGGAGGTGTTGGCTGGCTTAAAAATTGACAAATCTCCAGGTCCAGATTTTTTGTGTTCCAGACAGCAGAGGGAGGCACGTGAGGACATCACATGGGCTCTGACCCAAAGTTTTAATGCCTCTCACGCTACAGGGGAGATGCTAGTGGATTGGAGAACAGCTAATGTGGTTCTGCTATTTAAGAAGTGTTGTAGGGATAAGCCAGGGAACTACAGGCCAGTGAGCCACATATCAGTGCTAGGGAAGCTATTGGAGAAAATTCTGAAGAAGAGAATCTATCTCCACTTGGAGAGGGCAAGATCTGATCAGGGATGGTCAGCATGGATTTGTCAGAGGGAGGCCATGCCTAACAATCTGATTGCATTTTTTGCGGAGGTGACCAGGTGTGTAGATGAGGATAGTACAGTTGAAGGTGTTTATATGGATTTCAGCAAAGCCTTTGACAAGGTCCCACTTGGAATACGTATTACGATGACACATGGGATACAGGATAATATGATAAAGTGGATTAAAATTGGCTTAGTTGAAGAAGACAGAGGGTGATGAAAGTTGGCTGCTTCAGTGACTGGAAGCCAGTGTCCAGTGGCGTACCACAGGGAAAGTTGCTGGTTCCCCTCTTATTCGTCATTTATATAAACGGCATGGATGACTATGTGGGTTGTAGGATTAGTAAGTTTGAGGATGACACAAAGATTGGCCGGGTGGTTAACAGTGAGATTGAGTGTCTTCAGCTACAGGAAGATATATTCGGGATAGTCAAATGGGCAGATAAGTGCCAGGTGGAATTTAGCCCTGAAAAGTGTGAGGTAATACACTTTGGAAGGAATATTTTGACAAGTATTCAATGAATGGCATGACAATAGGAAGTTCTGAGGAAGAAAGGGGCCTTGGCGTGTGTACCTCTGCCTGAAATTATCCATTGACTCTGCCTGCAATGTTTTCTAAGACTGAGATTTCCAAAGTCGACCAACCTTCTTAAAGATCCTGTTTTACTCCCATCGAGCTCCTGCTGCCCCCTGCCGAGCTCCAGTAATCTCCACCCGAGCACCGATTCCCATCTCTGCGAGCTTCCGTCTCCTCTCCCGAGTTGCTGCCTGGCTCCTGTCCACACCACCTGAGCGCCTGACTCCCCCACTTGATCTTCTGTCCCTTCCACCTGAACTCCAATCCCCTCCACCTGAGCTCCTGATTCCTCCAAGTGAGCTCCAGCCCCCTCTAACTGAGCTCCAGACCCCTCCACGTGAGCTCCAGTCCCATCTAACTGAGCTCTTGACCCCTCCACGTGAGCTCCAGCCCCCTCTAACTGAGCTCCAGTCCCCTCCAACTGAGCTCCTGACTCCTCCACCTGAGCTCCTGACCTCTCCACCTGAGCTCCTGACACTTCAACCTGAGCTCCTGCCACCACCTACACTGAGATCCTTTCCCGGCCCGAGCTCCTGTGCCACCCTCTTGAGCTCCTTTTCCCCTTCCCACAAATGCAGACCCATCCCCCTGAGCTTCTGTCCCCTCCCCCTGAGCTCCTGTCCCCTCCCCCTGAGCTTCTGTCCCCGTCCCCTGACCTCCCGTACCCCTCCCCCCGAGCTTCTGTCCCCTACACCTGAGCTCCTGTCCCCTCCCCCCGAGCTTCTGTCCCCTACTCCTGAGCTCCTGTCCCCTCCCCCTGAGCTTCTGTCCCCTCCCCCTGAGCACCTGATCCCTTCCCTGAGTTCCTGTCCCCGTCCCCTGACCTCCCGTACCCCTCCCCCCGAGCTTCGGTCCCCTACACCTGAGCTCCTGTCCCCTTCCCTGAGCTCTTGTCCCCTCCCCCTGAGCTCCTGTCCCTTGCCCTGAGCTCCTGTCCACGGCCCCTGAGCTCGTGTTCCCTACCCTTGAGCTCCTTTCCCCTCCACCTGTGCTCCTGTCCCCTCCCCCAGAGATCCTTTCCCCTCCACAAGAGTTCCTGATTCCTCCCATGAGATCCTGTCCCCTCCGCTGAGCTCCTGTTCCCCTCCCAATGAGCTCCTGTTCCCCTCCCCCTGAGCTCCTGTTCCCCTCAGCACTGAACTCCTGTTCCCGTCCACGTGAGATCCTCTCCCCTCCCCGTGAATTCATCTACCCTCCCCCTGAATTCCTGTCCCCTCCAAACTGAACTCCTGTCCCCATCCCCATGAGATCCTGTCCCCTCCCCCTGCGGTCCTATTCCCCTCCCCGTGCGCTCCTGTTCCCCTCCCTCTGGGCTCCTGTTCCCCCTCCCCCTGCGCTCCTGTCCCCTTTCCTTGGGCTCCTGTCCCCACCCCTCTCAGAGATTAGTTGCGTGGCACAGGCCATGCATGACGTGGGCTGCATGCAAAGGCGAATTCGAATAGTTTATCTTAACTTTTAACACAATTTATTCTGAAGGGGATATAGAGGGTGAGTTACCAGGCGGCAAAGATGTGATGCATTGCTGACAGAACCAGGGGATACTTGGCGAAACCTTGTTTTTGCGCATGATTACTTTGGCCTTTAGAGCAGACTGTATGCAAGGTTGCTGCTTCCTTCGGTTTGAATTTTTATCTGCTGAAGGGAAGAGTTCACATACCATAAGTAATGTACAAATTCAGGAATGACGTGAAAGAAGGGGGAAGTGCCATTGAATGAGTATCTCCTGAAATAAGATATAATTTTTCCTATCTATTGGAAGTAATGGAAGTTTGCGTGCCTTCCAATGTTATTCCTTTAGTGAGTTTGCAAGTTTGGAGCTCACCTAAACACAAAGCTGGGATCGAATAGCTTATCTCAGCTTTAAGCACAGTGTATTCAGAAGAGGTTATAGAGCTGCGTTCAAAATCCAAGCACATTTTGGCAGTCAGCACTTTAGTTGCAGTTTTGTGAGTTTCCAGTCGGCAAAGATTTGAGGCGTTGCTGACAGAAACAGGGTTTTTTTTGGCAAAACTTAGTTTTTACGCATGATTATCTTGGGCTTTAGAGGAGACTACATGGAAGGTTGCTGTTTCCTTCGGCTTGAATTTTTATCTGCTCAAGGGAAGTGTTCACGCCCCATAAGTAATTTACAAATTCAGGAATGACTTTAAAGAAGGGGGAAGTGCGATTGAATGACTATCTCTTGAAATAAGATTTTTATTTTTCCTATTCATTGCAAGTAATGGAAATTTGCCTGCCTTCAAATGTTATTTCCATACTGAGTTTGACAGTTTGGAGCTCAACTAAACGCGTTGCCTTCATTTCAGTTGGCACTCTGGTCATCACAAGCCTACTTCAGGCTTAGGCAGCATCGTGTACAGGCGACGTGCAGCTGTGAACATGCCTGGAAGTTGTCGTCGTCAGTTACACTGGATACCGCAAAATCTTTTAAGACTTGTGCCGTCGTCGTCTCCAATGTCTGTATTTTTTCAGTAAAGTGCCAAGAATACACATGGCGATGCGTTATTTTGTGTAAACAATTCTATGCTCACAAGGTGGAAGGAGACAGAATGATGGTGGAAAGGGCCGTTGATCACAGGGGATTTTGATAACCTGAACTGTCCAGAAAATTTGCTCATGGTATATTTTTCCAAATCTGCCTTATGTCCGATTCGCTGTGTAGATGCCCTTTAGGTCGATCACCTTGTGGAAATGAAAACCTTCTTGCAAATCAGAAGCGTGAGCAGGTGTTCCACCTCGTACAATGCGAGTCAGGACTTGTCTCGCTGTCGGGGAATTAAACCCCGGTCTCCCGCGTGACAGGCGGGGATACTCACTACTGTACTAACAGGAGAGGGCGGCTGCTTACCCCCAAGGGAGCTTGTGATGTTTAAATTTGCACTGAGATTTTCATTTAAAGCGACGGTTACACAGTTTGCCTGCACAATGCAGACAATTAAGTTCCATAGGTTTATCCGGGATGCATCTTCCTTCTTGAAAATCGCTACATGGCGTCAGTTCTTCCCGTTGCCCAGAGGCACAGATGCTTCTTCCTCGGCTGTTTCCCTCATTTTGTCACACGCACAGTCTCGCAAAAAATTTGCAAGGAATTCAAGCCGTCCATCTGCTTCAGACGCCGATCTCCTGCAGCCACACTCCCCGCTCCATATCCATAATCCACACAAACCAAATCATAGTGTCGGATACAAAACTTCACATGTAACCGGTAAAGGAAGACGTGTCTTCATTCATTTCCACTCAGCAACGTTAGTAAACTTGTCAGATGCAACGTTTCCAAATCACCGGATGTCGCTCTCTGCATTTTAAGTGCTTCTTGGAGCGTCTTCAGAGATGAAGGCTTAGAGCAGCAGCAGGATACACGGACGCAGGCGGCGGCATGTAAAATGGATCACAAAACGCTTGAATTCTCATGGTCAGCTTTCAGCACAGAAATAAAACAAGGCGCTGGATCGAAGTGTTTAAAATCCCGAAGTTCTTGAACACTGTCATTGCAGAAGTGTGGAGCAGAAGAAGGGGATAAGGTCAGGGGAGCAGAGTCTACATGTGGATAGCGTGTTTTGATGCAGTGTATCCGAGGCTATTGGATAGGATTTCCACAAGGCTGTTTTCATTTCAGACTGAATATTAACTGCCTAAAGAGGAGTGCAGAAACGCGGTGAGGATAGTCTGCGTACGGCAGCAACATGCAAACATGTTCGAACAATGTTGACAAATGAACGTTTTGAAGAAGTGCCCCATGGACTCGTAAAGTAAACCATTTCTTTCCTTCCACAGATGCTTTCAGGCCGGCTGAATTTTTCCAACAATTTGGGTTTCTGTGAAAATTGAGCGGTTTTCTCGCCCATCCTTGATTTTTGACAGCTGCGTTTCACACATGGGACAGACCCTCTTAGTTGGGAGGAACAAGCCTTGTATGACTCGGGCTGCTGGCAAAGCTGAAATCGAATAGTTTTTTTCGGCATCAAGTACAGTGTATTCTGAAGAGGTTATAGAGCGGCGTTCAAAATCCAGGTGGTCAGTACCTCAGTAGAAGTAGGGTCAGTTACCAGGCGGCAAAGAGTTGATGCGTTACTGCCAGAACCGGGGATTTTTGCCGAAAGTTAGTTTTTACCCATGATTACCTTGGCCTTTAGAGGAGACTGCATGCAACGTTGCTGCTTTTTTCGCCTTGATATATTATGTTCTCAGGGGAAATGTGCACATACCATAAGTGATGGACAAATTCAGGAATGACGTGAAAGGGGGGAGCGCGATTAAATGAGTATCTTTTGAAATACGATTGTATTTTTCCTATTTAATGCAAGTAATGGAAATTTTTGTGCCTTCAAATGGTATTTGTTTACTGAGTTTGCCAGTTTGGAGCTCACCGAAACGCATTCCGTACATTTCGGTTGACACTCTGGCCATCATAAGCCTACTTCAGGCTTTAGCAGCATCTGGTACAGGCGACGTGGAGCTGTGAACCTGCCTGGAAGGTGTCATCGTCAGTTAGCCCTGGATGTTCAATCGTGGGCGGGATGTGAAGGACGTCGGCCTCAGCGATTATCGCAAAATCTTTTTAAAATTGTGCTGCCGCCGTCTCTAAAGTCTTTTTTTCAGGAAAGTACCCTGGATACATATGGAGATGCGGTATTTTGGGTAAACGTTTCGACGCTCTCAAGGTGGAAGAAGACAGAATGATGGCGGAAATGCCCGTTGATCACAGGTGATATTGATAACCTGAACTGTACAGAAAATTTGCTCATGGTATATTTTGTCAAATCTGCCTTATGTCCGAAATGCTGTGTAGATGCTCTGTAGGTCAATCACCATGTGGGAATGAAAACCGGTTTGCGAATCAAAAGCATGAACACGCGTTCCACCTCGCACAATGCGAGCAAAGAATTGTCTCCCCATCGGGGAATTGAACCCCTGTCTCCCGCGTGACAGGCGGGGATACTCAAAACTATACTAACGAGGAGAGGGCGGGTGAGGGTTTCCAAGGGAGCTAGTGATATTCCAATTTGCACTGAGATTTGCATTTTGAAGCGATCGTTACACAGTTTGCCTCCACAATGCACAACTTCCATCGGTAGAAACGGGATGCATCTTCTTTCTAGAAAATCGCTACATGGCGTCAGTTCTTTCCGTTTCCCAGAGGCACAGATGCTTCTTCCTCGGCTGTTTCCCTCATTTTGTCACTTGCTCAGTCTCGCAAAAAATTCGCAAGGAATTCCAATCGTCCATCTTCTTCAGACGCCTATCTCCTGCAACCACACTCCCCACTCCATTTCCATAATCCACACAAACCAAGCCATAGTGCCGGATACAAAACTTCACATGTAACCGGTAAAGGAAGACGTGTCTTTATTCATTTCCACTCAGCAACGTAACTAAACTTGTCAGATGCAACGTTTCCAAATCACCGAATGTCGCTCTCTGCATTTTATTTCCATTTTGGTAAGTAAAAGGCACTCTTCCCCCAGAGCAGAGATTTATAAAAGTGTGGGAGCTAAATGGCTGGAGCATACTTTTCTACGAAGCAGGAAGTATTATCTAGGACAGCGATTTGGCCAGAGTAGAACAGAGCTGTCAGACGGGAGAAATGGGAAGCGCAGTATCTGTGCAGCCACAGAGACAAGGATAATATAATATTAATCATTCAGGGGGTGTTGGCGTGAATCGTTCGCACAGCATTTATTGCCCAGACACAGGTACCCTTGAGAAGGTGGTGCTGAGCTGCCTTCTTGAATCGCAGCAGCCACTCTGGTCCCTTACACCCATTGTGCTGTTAGGGAGGAAGTTCCTGGAATTTAACCCAACGACAATGAAGGGACAGGGATATCATTTCAAATCAGGCTAGTGAGTAGCTTGGAGTGGAACTTCCAGATCGCTGTGTTCCCATGCACCTGCTGTCCATTATCCTACTAGATGGTTGCGGTCATGGGTTTGGACTGTAATGTCTAAGGTGATTTCGAGAATTCGTGCAGTGCACCTTGCAGATAGTACACACTGCTGCTATTGTTCGTCGGTGGTGGAGGGAGTCAACGTTTATTCATGTGGCTAATTTGTCCGAGATGCTATCATGCTTCCTGACTGCTATTGGAGCTGCACGCATCCAAGCAAATGGAGAGTATACCATTACAATCCTACCTAGTGTCTTGTAGATGGTGGAAAGGAATTGGGGAGTCAGGAGGTGTGTTACTCGCTGCAGGATTCCTTGCATCTGAACTGCAGTTGTAGACGTTGTGTTTATATGTCCAATCCAGTTCTGTTTCTCGTCAATGGTAACCGTTAAATCGCTGATAGTGCGACTTTCAGCGAGGGTAATGCCATTGAATGTTAACGGGCGATGGTTTGATTTTCTGTTTTGGAGATAGTCATTGCCTGGTACTTGTATGGTGTGAATGTCCTTTGCCACTTGTCAGCAAGAGCCTGAACATGCTGCATTTGGCCATAGACAACCTCATTACCTCAGGAGTCACGAATTGTTTTAAACATTGCGCAATCATCAGCGAACATCCCCATTTCCGACCTTAAGATGGAGAGAAGGACATTGATGAGGGAACTAAACTTCCTTGAGCCTTGACGCTACGCTGAAAAACTCTGATTCCCTCACGAACTAAAAGGACTGGGCTCTGAGCAGTCGGGGTGGATACTTAGAAAGTGCAGGCGCCGAAAATCCAGAGCAAACATTCAGGAAAGAGTGGTACCTGAGCCGGCGGTGTGGGCATTTAATAATTCAGGCCCTAAGCAGACAGTGCGAGGATATCAGAAACACTGTAGCTGCTCGAAAGACGGATCACGTATGCTTTGCTGAAAGAGCAATTAAAGATTGACAATAATTATTTTTCTTGTCAGCTATGCCCCTCATGCCATGACCGAACCTGTCTTATTTTTAATGTTAATTTATTCAAGGACAGCGGTTGTAGTTTTCTATTTAATGCCACTTTAATTGGCAGTTGTTCCGGCCAATCATTTTACCGGGTGATTAGGGAGGTTAATTGGGAATCGTCAAGACGATTTTGGATTAATATCTGAGAAAATCGAATGACCCAGAAAACAGGGAGAAGCCGGAGGAGTGGTTGCCGGCTGCAACATCCTTCAAAGAGACAATAAGGAAAGGACGGGCCCAGTGGTCTGCTTCTGTGCTGTAGTCCGTCTATGGTTGCATCCTACGAACGGCATTTAAGTTAAGTAAATTATAAGAATATGCGACAAGAAGAAATACATTACTTTTTTTTCATATTCAATATGCGTAGGTATACAAAGAAGGAGGTTGATGGTAGGGCCATTTGTGATCAGACTTTTCTTGGCTAGGAATTCGTGCTCATACCTGGTTGAAGCGTCACTCGCTATATTGATGAGTGGATATCACGTTGAACATATTTAAACATTCGAGAATTATGACAACAGCTTTTTGGTGGCTGTGTATGTGAAAGGACCAGATAACATGAAACAGAGAGTGTTGTGAATGAGAATGTGGGGAGGAGGTAGCCCCATTAATCGTCAAAAATCAAGTATGAGCTATTTTCGCTTTCAAATGAATCGTAGGGAAATCGGATTTAAAAGTTCTGAATCCAATATATGGAATCATCTCTCAGCCCTATGGATCGTGGGAATGTGTGACCAATTGCGCCAATACCCGTCCTTTCATAAAATACGTGATGACCAGGCCTTCCTTGTTTTAAACATGTGAGGTATATGGAACTTTGAGAAGCAGCTCATTGTGCAACTGTCCGATATTTGGAGGGTGTCACACTTCATAAAACCTGTTCTGAAAATGGCCCCTATGTACTATTTGGCCCAGAAAAGACGTTGTAGGAAATTTGAGCCGTTTGTCTTTGTTACATTTGTCGAGTTATCGTGATCAAACTGGTGTTGTTTGGGCTGTTGTCTTGTTGATCATAACAACTGTTCCAATGAACACAAGACTGTCAGAACCTGGCATCACATTTCATCCTTTAAAACTCTGCAACACTAACAGGGGCAGTTCAGTATTTTTATTATTATTTTTTATTATTATCACAACTTACAATTCACCATTGATTACAGTAAACTGTGAAAAGTAGTTCAATTTGACATTATATTATAAACGAGCAGTTTTAGTAGGATATTATTTTATCCAGAGTGCTTAAACGTTGTTCCAAGCTTTTTGCTAACATGAGTGAATTTCTGGGCACAAAGTTTATGTCCCCCTGTATATGTCAATGGGTTTTCCGCTGTAATTTGCCTAATTTTGCGCACAGATTCACAAGGTACTGCATTCCGCTCTTCAGCTCCTCCCTAAACTTAACCTGTGTCAGCACATAAATGAATGTGTTTGTGCAGCAACTGAGGACCCCAAGCATGTATCCAACTGACTCAAGCACAGTTGTGCCAGAATTGGATGTGATGGTTACACGCAGAGAGATAAAATATATAACCGAGGTTGTCCAGAGCAATATAAAGCTGCCGGTTATACTGAAGAGTAAAATAATGGACTTTCTTCGGCTTTCTATTTCAGAATCTTTGTGATATTCTCCATTGTTGCAACCGCGGAGACCCCTGCGAACTTTACTGGCCGCCAAAATACGTCTAGCCGTCAAAACATTTAGCAACAAAATTAGAATGAATGGAACACATGGGGTCAAGGTAACGGTAAAAATGTCAAATGCGGCCCATTCAGCAGAAAGGAAAAATGTCTGTTTTAGGACACAACCACGATTTACATTGTCCATTACATATGCATGTTCAAAAGCAAAGTACCAGGGAATGTTTATCAAACAACTCAACACACTCACCACTGATATGACAGCTACCGCTGTTGTCTCCGTGCAATATTTTTTTCGCAGCTTCTTACAACATATGACCACAAAACGATCGAAGGTGAACACCATTGTTAACCAGATAGAGGCTGATGTGACTACATAAGTCAGTGTCACAGTTAGACGGCACACCGTGCTCATGGTCAAGAATGAAACAGGGAAATAAATATTCAGCGTATTCTTCAGCATGGCTTCAGAACAAACAACTAGGAGATCCGCCGCGGCCATGGCGATCATATAGTGGGTAATACATTTGGAGAGGCCACAATTTCCTCGGGAAAGAATCACAATCGGAACAAGATTAACTGTAAGAGAGGGATAGAGAGAGCAGGAGATAGACGACACAGACGAACATGATTAATTTCCTTCCTGTTGCAGCAAAGGATCGTACATTTCACCTAAATATGCACAGTCTGCTTTCCTAGGTGAGCATGGTCTAAATGTTTACTGGACCTACTCAAAGTGGATAGGACAGGGAAACATCAGTTGATAATTCGATTTTTGAAAGTAACATCTTCAAGGTAGACTGGACAACTATCGTTCAACAACGATTGAGATTGCTGAGGGCGAATGTGACCTGGACAATTTGAAAGCACACATGTGGCTTGGCATGTTGAATATTAAAAGGTAAATGGGAGGTGTAAAGTGTCAATTCATTTTGTGTTGGTACAATGTGAAGTTGGAAAGGAAAGCACAAGATAGAATCTGGGACAAGTAGAGTTATAATCTGGAAGAGGTACTGGTGCAATGCGTTCTGGGTGCTCAATATATGTGATAAGTACTGGGAAGGATTACTGTGCAACAGGACAAACAGCATGAAGATAAATTATTGCCCAAGGGCACGAACATACTCTGAACGCTTGTGAGGGTTAAGATGGAATGGTAAAAGCACAGGAACTGAAAATGGTCACTGAACTAGATAAAAGACCAGAATAGATGAGGCCGAATGGAAGTTTACACAGGACTTATCACAGTGGCGGTACAATGGCAATCAGTACAAGGTGACATTCTTATGCTGGTTCCCAGGGAGAAATTTTATTCGGGGATGAGAGCTGATCAGTGCTGCGTTTTAAATCAGACTGAGATATCTGAGATTGATATGCTGGCTGGGCATTGTGCAGGATTATTTCAGCTGAATGCATCGCTAATTCATTGCAGAAAGAGTGAAGCAACATTGCTATGCTGAATGGTTGCAGTTAGTGCTGAACAAAAGGGCAGTTTAATGGCGGACTGGGAACGGTGACATTGCTCTAAGATAGAATGGACAATATTTTGTGGCTATAGGGGCATACTTCTTGCAAAGCATGGTACATGAGCAATTCGATGATGTGATTCTAGTGAGGTCATAACTAGTGTGTTGCTTCCGAGTAGACAGGACAGAGTTCCCATTACTTGATCGGCAGCAGAACAAATCACTTTGTTGCTAGAAGGGCAGAAGTGAGTCGCTTGCGTCTCAATCACAGCATCCGTGCGAAGTGATTTGAAATGTCAAGCCGAAAATTGATTTTTGCTGGGCACCAATTGCAGAAAATCGCGATAAAGATTGACCATGATGGGCACATTAATTTGAGTCTGTAGACTAATATACGTTCAGAAAAGTAGAATTACGAATTGTCGATTACCTGACGATAAAGTCCTAACACCTAACACACCCATGTTTAAATTAAAATCTTCTACAGCTTATTTCATTTCAGATTGGCCAGGCTCATAAAACGCATGAATCTTAGCATTATTTGTTAAAATGCATATTTCTTTTTTTTCAAAATGCAGGAACCTTTTTAGAGAATTAGCGAAGTTATTCAATGTTGCATTATTATACAGATGATTAACTTCAGACATTTATGCTGATTACAGATGAAATTAAATGATCTATATAAGTCAAGCGAAATTGACGTGAGCCTCAGATAATCATGGTTGCATTATGATTTCTGTTGTTTAGATAGGAAAGGTCCATTTGAATTTTGAAGGTTATATTTTCTAAGTGAATCTCACTGAACTAATTTGTAGCTGCCAGATATGTAATAACTTGATACGCACGTGTATTAAATATTTTTTCTGCATTTCAAAGCAAATTAAATAACTCTAGCATGAATTATTATCGAAAGTAGGTAATCGGTTCGCTGCCGAAATTTTGTTTGTAGTTCTGGTGGCGATGCTAAATGATGGGATGTCATGGATTTGGCAAGGGTGCAGAATAGCTTTCCGACTGAAATCTGCGGTCAGATTGAGGAAGCACAGATTAGTGAACGGATAACGCACATTCTCAAAATAATGGGATGAGTAGATAGAGAGTTATTTCAAGTACCAACTGTTTTCAAGGCAGTGCAACATGGTGCAGACTGAACGCAGATTTTTCGCAAACTTGAATTTAGGGAAACAACAATGCGTTGAACGTGTTTAAACGGGGTGGTGAAGTCGCATTTTGGATCATATTATTTCAGTAAGTTGTTGGTTAATGATTCAGATGAACTTTGAATGCAGTAAGGCGAATTAGTCGGATAAAGATCAACAGCTTTTTACATTTTTGGATCAGATTGCAAGTTGGCAAGCTTTGACCACACAGACAAAAAAAATATATCTATTCGCGTTACATACACAGCCCAGTTGGCAGGCTCCGATTCACAATTCTCTAACTTGAATGCAAGCATCAAACATTGATTGGCTTAATGGAGCTGTCAAAAATAATCACAAACAGCATTGAAAAAAGGCAGGCAATGGATAAAAAATAAAGTTTGAGTTTCTGTTGACCATGCAGGATTCACTGGAAAAGGTGGAAGCATTAGAACCCAAAGCTACGTTGACAAAATTACAGCTTAAAATAAATGTCAAAAATGAAAATTGACCTTCATTTACCCGATACCTATAATTATTTGAGCAAACCTATGTTTATATTCCTACAATGGCATGCATTTAAACTGAGAGACATAATTACCCGTGCGCTATTGTGAAATGACTGTTAGCCAAATTATCAGCACTTGAAACTGTACTGGCCAGCACTGTAAATAAGGAAACAATTTTAAAAATACAGTAATTTAAACAATTATATGATGAAGCAGCCAATGTTTGAACAAATTAATTATCAAAACTATTATCCAATAAATTATCAGTATTTTTCCAGAATTTCCCTCCGACTTAAATGTTGAAATTCCGCAGGAATGAACCAGCCAATTATCTACCTAATTAAATAGTGACCTATCCAAACAAATATCCACTATTTAGCTAGCAAATTAAGGATACAGTCAACAAATATATTTTCAACATTATTCCCTGCTAAATAAATTGGAGAAATGAACATGTATATATGCTACAGAATGACCCATGCTCTCTGCAACTGCAATCTGCTTCTGACCTGTTATTGATTTGCTGTTTGGGAGAAGGAACATGGAGCAGGTGCAGTGCACTTTGGTTTATGTGCCTCTTGGCGTCGTTACTTCAAACACCAGAGTCTGAAGAACTACAGAGCGACGGACTTTCCTGCACAGTCCCAAATCCACATCACTTTAACAGCAATGTTCCATTCGCATTGTAAGTACAAGATAACAATTGTCTATGGTATATTTTGCATGCAAAACAGATCCTTAAGGGATAATTCATTTCGCTGCATTTGTGCATGATGTGGTGTGATCCACTGAATTGTTTTTTTGATTATGACACTTTGCTGCAGGCTCGATAGCAGCAGTTACACTAGTGAAGTGACACAAATTCTCAGGTGCAGGTTCAAAACGCTAATCGTGATTTAAGATGATAAAGAAACATGACAATAAGTAGACAGCTGCCTGGATTTTACGTTCTTCGGCAGCGTGAGATTGGAGAAATGTAAAATTAGCCCTTTTCCTACTCACCCTCCCTTAGACCACCTCCCGCTCCACAATTCATTAAATTCCCACGGGGAGGAGGCAATGAGTGATGCAAAATGGGGTCCGTGTCCAATTGGCAGTGAAAGCCTGAACACTGTGCGGCAGAGTGTAATGCTGTGAACAGAAAGTCGGTATGGCTGCAAGCTCAAATCCACCCGCTCTCAGAAACTGTTTTCCGTTGAAAGCTCAGGCAAGAAATAAAAAAGTGAAAAGTAAACATGAAGGCGCTGCCACCTTCCCCAGCACAATCTGTTGCTACATTTAATCATGGTCCCGGAGGCAGAACCTCTCTTCCGCGCGATTCTCGTCTGATGGTCGCTGCCCAGAAACATTTATTTCCCGTCTCCTCTGGGCCACTGTAAGTGCAAACCACGAATCAAGAAAACAGACGATTGTGTCGTTCACAAACTCAATAACCTTTTAATTAGTAACTTGTAAAAGGTGGGCCGGCCCGTTCTCCACCTGCAACTGGAACATGTACGTGACGTCACTATACCCGATGCACGTCATTGATCTTCGTGCAGATTCTGCTTTTTTGTGGCCGGGGGCGGGGGGGTGGGGGTTTGGAGGGGGGGTTTTGTGGGATGAGGGTGGGTGGGGTGCGATTTGCGGACGACAATTCCAGCTTATCTTTTTGCTTAAATATTTAGATATTCAGAAGTGAATTCAAAATATACGATCTCAGTTAGGGGCGAGTGTACTCCGAAATAATTTATATTTAAAAATGCATTTTGTCGCTAATCTTTGTTGAGTTGGAATAAAAGAAACAGCCAGGAACGTCATTTCTGTACAAAAATAATATTCATATTCATAGATTCGTCTTCATGCAGCATTTTCCTTTCTTTGGACATATTCACAAGATTGGCTCTTTCATTTCCGCTCTCACTAATTCTTCTTGAAAGTTAGGGTATTTTGGTGTTGCAGGCCATTTGAAGCGGAATGGATTTCCAGGTTGTCGATCCAAAGACAGTCATGGGACGGTAATGTATCTCCAAGTCAGCCTGGTGTGTGACTTGGAAAGGATTGTGTAATTAAGAGTGTTCCCATGCCTCTTCTGCTCTTGTCCTTCCAGGCTTTCGAGGTCAAGTGAACAAACGACGGAACTTTGCAGAAATCTGTCATATGCACAGCAGCAGCGATCATACCTAAGAACTCGGCATAACCTGGTGTATTGCAAGGCAGTGCTACTTGCAGGCAAAACAGCGTATTCAGCATGAGAAAGACAGGGCTCATTCATCCCCCTTCCAAATAACGACAGCTCAGCTCTGAAGTCCTGTCTCATTCGCCATGAATGGGTGTGAAATATTCTGCAACTCACTGTCGAACGGCTCTCCACCAATATCCCCATCGGCAATGATTGTGGAGCGCAGAGCACCAGTGCATATACATGGCTGAAGAATTTGCACCCACGTTCACCCGGAAGTGACGGGTGTTTGAACCATCCCGGCCTCCTCCTGCGTATGACAAGCATCACAGATGCCAGACTTCATACAATGTGATTGTCAGCACTCGAATTTAAGGACTGACTGAAGGAACTGGATGATGCAGAGGCTATTGGTCCTTCTGGATAGTGCCAGTAGTACGGGGGATCAGTGCTCCTGAATAAGCCTTCCCATCGAAGCAGGTAAGGTGCAGCTAAAGTACTGACATATACACGAAACTGTGAGCATGTTCACAGGTATGCCTATCCACAGAAAAGTAACGACAAATCTAACCAATCTAATTACAGCCCCATCTGCCGACACATCATCATTTTCAAAGTGATGAAAATTATCCTGGACAATGCCTTCAATCGCCAAGTGCTCGGCAGCAAACTGCTCACTAACGCTCACTTTTTGCTTCGTGCGAGCTCCAGCTCTCGGTTCGGCCTTGGTCCAAACATGGCCAAGTGTGCTGTACTGGTAACGTGTGGAGAGAGGGGCTGTGTTTTATATCAATGCATCTGTTATCACACTGTGGTATCAATGAGGACTATGAGAATTGTAGTCATTAAGAATAAGGGGCAACTTACCCACAGCTTGAACTCATACCAAGCAAAAACGATTTTTTTTTTCTTTTTATTTTGTTTTGCAGGTGAATCATCTCAGCCCCATGACATAAATGGAAGAGAGTCTGAGGGCAGTTTCCTGAGCCCAAATATGTTAAACTGCTGCATCAATAAACTTCTCTCCATTTGAAACACAGAAGTAGGTTTGGTGTGGTATGGAGGGGTGAGGTAGTGGGAGGAGCTTGTGTCCGCTGATCATTATTCAAAGTTCAGCACCATTCGCGACTCAATAGATGCTGATGAAATCCGTGCCCATGTGCATCAAGACCTGGGCAATAGCCAGGCTTGAGCTGAAAATTGACAAGTAATATTCGCCCCAGAAAATTGACAGGCAATGACCACCTGCACCAAAAGAATTTCCAACAAAATAGCCTTCAGATTTAATGGCATTACCATCACTTAAGCCCCCGTTTTTAATATCCTTGGACAAGCCATTGACAAGAAGCTGTGACTAGAAGGGCAGGTCGGAATCTAAGAATGCTGTGGTGAGCAACACACCCCCTGACTCTCCAAAACCTTTCCTCCATCTAAAATGCACAAATCAGGAGTGTGATTGGATATGCTACACCTGTCTAGATGGTCCAATAGAATTCAAGGATATTGACTTAATCCAGGACAAAGCAAACTGATTGATTTGCAATCATCCCGTAAATGTAATGATTCAACCTCTTTATCCTGATCTGAAAAATTCCTCTTACTGCTTTTATAGTTCATATGAATAATCAGCGAACAACTGAGTGAAATTATCTTATCTAAAAGGTGAAATATCCACACAATTTCTCGGTATCGCACAAATGCATTACTGCTTTCCTAAATACCAATTTTGCTACACTTTCAGTGTGCACCATTTTTCATATCCTTTAGTACACGTGGTACTTAAGTGAAATCTCATGACATCATGTAACACATGGACAATGAATTTCCCCTCCTGGTGACCAGCTGCCGTTCCCCTCAGCGGATGAATAAATTATCATCAATGGCCGACGTTTTGGGGAGTGAGAAAAACGCTTTACAATCGGGACCTCGAGATCTGTGAGCAAGAGAGGATCGGTAACACCAATAATGTCCGGGCTGGCTGAGTCATAAAAATAACTGCAAGACTGGGTCTTTGGCAGGTGGTCAGGGAATCAACCAGGTGCAAAACTCTAAGTGAATTCGCTCCACCAACCTACCCTCCACAGGTGCACCTGTCCATTAAATGTTTGATAGTATTGACCAACGAACGGTCATTGTGCAGAAGAATTCCGCCTTCACATTGGGGCTTCCCTCTATCGTATTGTGTGAGACAACCATTATGATAAATGGGGTAGGTATCACCTTGATCAAGAACTCAAAATTGCGCATTCACGAGGCACTGTGGACCATCAGCTGGAGCTGATTTCTGCACAACCATAATTTGTAACCCCAAGACCAGCGTATACCCAACTCTGCAATTTTCATGTGGACTGTTTAATGTGATGTTTCTGATGCCAGTCAAGCATTCTACTTTTCTACTTTGGTGTAGATTTCTTTAGGTGTTGCTGTAGCTCTGGGACAAGGAATGTTCAACAGATTACTTAGTAAATTACGGGGTTTTAGCTGGGATTGTCCTATGTGGAGACATGACGATACTTACCCTCTGCTTTCTGGAGCGTTGGCAAATGAGAAGAGATCTCACTGAAGCATTAACCGTTCTAATAAATTTCGGCGGTGTTGATCTTGGATGGATGATTCCGCTAGCGTGTGTGCCTAAAACCAGGAAAAACAATGTCAGAATAAGAGGCCTGCATTTAAGATTGAGATGTGGAAGAATTTCATCACCGAGGGAGGAGTAAATGTTCGAAATTATGTACTGCAACCTCGGCAGATGGGCAGTCATTGAGTATGTTGAAGGTGCCAATGAACCGATTTCTCAACATTAAATGCATCCAAAGATATGAGATAGTGCATGGAATGTCGTGGAGACATAATTTCAGCCATGATAGACTTGAGTAGTGGAGAACCCTCGTGTGGCCAAATGGTCAACTTCTACTCGTATTTCCTGTGCTCCTATGTCCTTCTGTCAGCGCCACCACGTAACGTGGCAATGTGAGTTTCCTAAAGCCACAGGAGATTCCGATAATGCTTAATATTAATCCACTGCAATTCTCAATGTAAGGAAGTTAGATTTGGAAGCAGTGTTTACAACAGCAGGAAGTGGAGGGCTAGAAATTGAAATGAGCAGAATAATGAGAACCAGATAACTACTCTGGGAGCATAGGTGTTCCGAAATCGGACCACTTATGTCTCAGTTAGCAATCTGCGTGCTGACATAGATGTTTCAATACTTACGTCCGGCTTCAGTACTTGAGAACAAAAGTCTCGCCTAATGCTCCATTGCCGTAGTGAAGTAGTTCTGCACGATCGGATGTAGTAACTTTCAGAACACATGTCAAATCGATTCACAGGGTAAACGTCAAAGATTCCATGCCCCCATTTCGAACATTGACATTATCGTAGCCCCTTGCGTCCTGACCACTATTTAAACCTCAGTTAAAGCCCACATAAAGGATCATCTGGTCATTGTCAAGTTGCTGCTTGTGGAAACATCCCGACCAAAAATTGCCTGTCACCGTTTGCGTTACTTCAGTGACTACACTTCATCTAAATTCATTAAGGTGGTCGATAACTGAGGCTGTAGAAATGCATGTATTTCAATAGATAAGTGACTAAGACATCGGAATGTCTTCAGCACACACAGTAATCTGTTTCACCCAGACTTCCAGTATCGCTGTGATAATAAGTATGTGATTTGACAGAGATTCCGTTCCGTTAAATATTGGAAAAAGTATGAAAACCATTAGCAAAGTCTTCAAGTATTTCAAGCAGAATTTTGCAGAATGCGAATTTGCCTCTGCACATATTTTCACTGATTGTGTTTTCTACAAGTTCAAACTCGGTTGGCACTTGATTTTGATAATTATTGCAGAGCCCACCCTGTTACATGACATTCCGTAAAGCAAGAATAAGGTATCAGCAGTGGATACCACGTAGTGAAAGATTCAGCAACAGGAATAAATCTGTTAACGTTATGGTTAAACATACGTCCCTGTTTTGATGACTCCCTAACAGTAAAGAAACGATTCCATGTTATCGGAACTAGCGTTTGAGAAGAACGTCAATATCCATTTATACGTGTAATGATTGTATTTAGGCTCTTACCAGGAACACCAATAGCCGCGACAATAGGATAGTAAATGGCTTCTATCTGGCGAAGTATCAGTTCTCCCATTTTTATGAGGAGATGCCTTTCCTGCAGAGATGGATGCACAAGATGGAATGAATCTGTGAGTTGAAATGTAGAAATTCTCTTCTCCTTTAAATTCATTTCAGGAAAATAAGAGAATCACGTTAAAATCACAGAAGATTCGGATGGAGATGCCGCATTAATCAATCTGGAGCACCAGGGTAAAACTAGCACGACAGCATTCGTAGCAGGGAACGGGGAAAATCTGTTAACTTTGGCTCACATTGAGCCCTTCGTTAACTAGGGAAACCCTCGGCCGCTAAGATCTAGAAAGACAAAGGCAACATGAACATGGGAACGCCACTCGCTGAAGGTTCCTCTCCAAGCCACTCATCGCCCTGGTTCGGAAAAATATCGCCGTTCCTTCACTGTCACTGTGTCAAATTAATGGACCCCCACCCCCACCGCTAAAAATACCGTGGATGTAACTACATCGCAAAGACCTCAGCAACTCACCACCCAGTTCACAAGGGGAATTAAAGATTGGCAACAAATGCTGGCCTTGTCAGCGTTGCCCTCATCCATGAATGGAAAGAAGGACAGAAGTTTATATTGTTAGTCCGAGAGCATGTTAATAAACGTACATCGGAAAACGAGAGCTTCGAGAATGGGTTTGTAAATGGCCCGTATCTGATGAAGTGCAGCAAATTATATCCTCGGTGAGAAGCGCTAACTCCTGTTGAAACAGATACACCGAGCCTTTTGGGAAACATTAAATGTGACATTCAGAGAAGCTGTTATGTAGGCAGCAGATAAATCCCCATGCGCGCATTCATGTCCCCTAAAGAAATCAATTAGTTTCAGTCATTGAACAAACAGGTTACGTCAGTCGCTCGCATTGTGAAAGGAAACGTTGCGAAATGAAAAGTCGAACATTGGAATGATGTGTGCGGTCAATATAATTGAAGGGGCTGTATTTTAACGTGCATCGGGTAGATCTGAAAGTGGATAGTCACGGCGGGAAATGATTGACCCATAGAGCGATGTTGAGAATCAAATCGTTACTAATTTAGATCAAAATTATTCGAGGAACCTCAATTCGCATGAACCGCCAGAGGAAGTAGTGGGGAAATTTCAGATGTTCTCCACTGTTTTGTGTTTCGGGACCCATTCTATGTTCCAACAGGGCACATGTCTGATGCATGTCTTTGTCATTTAATCTTCCAGAGGGAACTCATACGCTGCCCAGATCTATCCGTGGATTCCTCTGGCAATGATATTTCCGTCATTGACTTGACCTACATTCTGTGTCGTTGCACATAAATTTGCACCATTCTGCCTGGAAATTATAAACGCAACCATATGACCTGGAAGTTTAGTGTTGTTGGTGACCTATAGAAAGAACGCAATAGAAAGTGTTGGAGAAGGATTTTGTTTTCTCAACCGAAATATTTCAAAATAATGCGTTCAAGCCAATCCGACCCCATGAACCCTCAGTAACGATGCCCCACGCCATGCAATCCTCCGGCTCACCCACTCACATACTCCATCCAGAGTGATGCTTGAACTGAATGAAAAACAATATTTTGAATAAAATAATGGGATATCTAGAGTGGGAGGGTATTCCACGCTTAACATTTAACTCTTGGCCCTCAAATGTCTTCTGCAGACAATAATTGGCAGATGGATACACTGATTGTAATAAACGCGAATCGACGGCGCCTCTGGCTTTGGTGTGGGCTGCATTTCAAACCATCACCAAAAACAGAATAGTTAAGGTCAGTAGGTCATTCGGCCCCTTGAGCTTGTTCTGCAACTCGGAAAGCTCGTGGTTGATATGATCGTGTCCTCTGCCCCGCTATCCTGCCAGCTCTCACCCAACCAGCGTCGTACATCGGACCCCTCCGCCACCTCCCACACAATACACACTTATATCCTCATGACCCTCGTCTCCCTTATTGGTAAATAAACTATCCAACTCAGCCATGATTATGCGACAGCCCTGATCAGATGATCAGTGTTATTCTCTCTTTGGTGATGGCGTCATAATCAGAAGCGATGCAAAGTGGCGAACCCATTTCACGTCACTTGGCTCGGCATTTTCAGGATTCACTCACTGACTTCTGCACAGAAAACATGAATGTTCCCTCAGATGGACGATCAAGGCTTGCCAGGCAATGTTTATTATATCACTTCCATATCAGTGCGAGACTTGCATAACCTTTCGGCCTCATAGAAAGCTAATGAAAACTTTCCAACTTCACTGTCCGTGAACCATTTCCAACGGTTTTTGGCAGGACAAAATCCGCAAAACCGATAATCTTGCAAAGTGCAGCATGCCTGTCATGGAAAATATCTTCATTAGAGCCCCCGTTCCCTGGGTAGGTCATGCGGTTCATCTGGAAAATTCCTACGTACCAAAACGCCACACTCGGTGAGCACGGAAAGCTCCACTACAGGATTTATGAAATCTCACATCCAAACCCAGAGATTGCAAGCGGGAATCCAGTACTTGGGTTCCTGACACCATCATGTTAAAAACAACGTGGTGTGCCTGCGCCATATGAAGCATACAGCCGGCGCACCGGAATCCTGGTACTAAAATATGGTGTTCACAGGCCTTCTCCAGGCGAAAAGCCCTGTGGGGATGGAGAACTGGGGACCTGGCTACGATCTCTTGGCCCCCAGTCAAAATCCAGCACAAATGCAGCAGATATGTGGCGGCTGTCGCGCAAATTTTTCGGGAAAGGGGTGCCTTTCCCTACCTGCATCTGCCACTCAGCATTCCTCGTCCAAAGGGTGGCCAGAGAGAAAGGCGTAAGGCTACTCTCCAGGTCTCCCTAAAGCACGGAGGCCTTAACACCAGGCAGCGGGAGGAGAATGCTGCCGGTCTCTCGGCCTGGCAAAACGCGGTCCATCAAATCGAAAACCACTTCGAGGCTCAGCGACTCAAAAGAGTGGTGGAAAGGCCGAGGCACAGCAAGGTGAAATGGACGAACCAGGGCATTTGATTTCCTCTTGTTAGTGCAAAAAACGTTTCCCACGGTGGAAGAACATGTAGGTCAAGAATTGGACTCCTCAGTCATCGAAAATCACACTGAGGCTGACGGATTTCATTCTAGGTACTGAGGGGATACCACGTCAATCAGATGAAATAGACATTTTCAGGAAGGTAGGACACCACCACCTTTTCAAGGGCAATTTTGATCAAGCAATAACTTATGGACCATCTAACCACATCCCCGCCACATGAAAGGATGCGTTTGAAAACATAATTGTGAACAAAATAACAAACCTTCGGCACAACCAAATGGAGGAATCATCCAGTGATTTCAGCATTTGTGGAGAACAGAGTCAAGCAGCTTAAGGACAAGGAAGCGCGGGTTAAGTTAGTTTATTCCGCTGAACATACATATTATGCAGAATTTGGCAATCGAATGTGCAAATATAGACTTGATCTAATCTCACACGTGATATCACGCTGACACTTTTTTTTTGCAGTGCACTCACATGTCGAAGGGCCGGGAGATTTAATCATCAAAATGGTTAGACAGACAGGCCGACAGACACATAGACAGATACATAGATGCACAGATAGACAGACATTCAAATGGATAGATTGATTTGAAGAGAAAGTTGTATGCGAGAGACAGAGTGAGACAGAGCGTGCGACAAAATCAGCGAGCGAGTGAATACGCAAGAGATTGAGAGAGCGAGATGGATGGACAGATAGATAGATAGATAGATAGATAGATAGATAGATGGATAGATGGATAGATAGATAGATAGATAGATAGATAGATAGATAGATAGATAGATAGATAGATAGATAGATAGATGGATAGATGGATAGATAGATAGATAGATAGATAGATAGATAGATAGATAGATAGATAGATAGATAGATGGATAGATAGATAGATAGATAGATAGATGGATAGATGGATAGATAGATAGATAGACAGACAGACAGACAGACAGACAGACAGACAGACAGACAGACAGATAGATTGATAGATTGATAGATTGATAGATTGATAGATCGATAGAATGGTAGATAAAAGCAAAAACTGCGGATGCTGGAAATCCAAAACAAAAACAAAAATACCTGGAAAAACTCAGCTGGTCTGACAGCATCTGTGGAGAGAAACACAGTTAACGTTTCGAGCTCGTATGACTCTTCAACAGAACTAAGTAAAAATAGTAAATAAGTGAAATATAAGCTGGTTTAAGGGAGGGGGGTTGGGGCAGGTAGGGATGGATAGAAAGCCAGTTATCACTGTCAAACGGATTCGCAACGTTAATTGTGTTCCTCTCCACAGATGCTCTCAGACCTGTTGTGTTTTTCCAGGTATTTTTGTTTTTTGTTTTAGTTACATAGATAGATGGATGGATAGATAGAAAGATTTGAACATGAAGGGCTGAAATACAAGTGCTTCTTTCAACAAATATCCACTGTCGGATCGTTGATAAAGGCAACTGTGAAGCAGAAAGACGAGATTGTGAATTATAAAGAAACATAGAAAACACTTGCGAGATGCGAGTATTGCACCCGAGTAAAACTGGGAATTTCGCCTGACAAATCCCCCTTAACATCGGATCTGATATGACGTCCATCACCCCGGTTGCTGCCATTCACTGCAGGTAGCAAATAACACAATTTGAAGGATAACACTTTCCTCGCGGCAGTAACAAAAGCATCACTAATCTACCGGGAAGAGAAAAAAAACTGGGAAAAATAAATCACAACTGATTAACCAGAACTGGAGCCAAGGGCACATTTTCCCTCGACCTGGTCTAAAACCCTCAGCTCTTTGCTTCAGTAAATATGTAAATTGATATTCGAACTGGACAACACATTCAGTCACATAAATGTGTCTAAATACCATTATCAAAAATGCTTCGTGACAATCGCAAAAATAAAGTGAACAATCTTTCCAATGCTAAGAGGGGGAAAAATCATCCATGGCTAAACAAGGAAGTTAGATGTGACACAAAGTCCACAACTAAGGCATACCAAATGGCAAAGGTCAGTGACAAGCTTGGGAACACTTTAAAGATGAACAAAGTGTTACTAAAAATCATAAAAGTCCCAAGGAAAATTAGCACAAAATGTAAAAACAGATATCAAAAGCTTCTACAATTATATAAAAGGAAATAGAGTAGCTAAGGTGAATGCTGGTCCCTTGGAGTGTAGGACGGGGGAGTTAATAGTGGTGAACGCAGAACTGGCACTATATATTTTGCCTCAAAAGTTTGCCTCAATTTTCACGGAGGAGGAAAGTAGTGCCACCCCAATCGTAACATGTAGAGCAGAGGGTATAGAGAAGGAGGAAGTTAGAACAATTACCAGAACTAGAGAAAAAGTACTGAGCAAACTATTTCGATTGAAGGGTGACAAGTCCCCAGGGCCTGTTGACCTACATCCCAGTGTCCTGAAGGATGTGGCAGCGTAGATAGTGGATGCATTGGTAATTATTTTCCAAAATTCCCTGGATTCTGATAAGGTTAAAGTGGATTGGAGCAATACTAATATGACGTCTTTATTCAGAAAGGCTGGGGGAGGCAGAAAGTAGGAAACTGTAGGCCAGTTTAATGTCTGTCGTTGAGAAATTGTTGGAATCCATTATTGAGTAATTAATAATGGGGTATTTGCAAAGTCGAAATAGAATCCAGCAGAGTCAGCATTGTTTTATGAATAGTAAATCGTGTTTGGGTAATTTGCTAGAGTTTTTTGAACATGTGACAAACAAAGTAGATAATGGAGATACTGTGGATGCTGTATTTCTGGACTTCCAGGAGGCTTTTGATAAGGAGCCGCACAAAAGATTAATACACAAGGTAAGTTCACACGGAGCGATGGGTAATATATTAGATTTGAAAGAGGATTGGCTAACTAAGAGAAAGCAAAGAGTCTGAATAATGAGTCTTTTTCTGGATGGCAAGCTGTAAATAATTTTTTTCGACAGGGTTCGGTCATTGGGGCCGAATTATTTACAATCTTTATGAATGACTGGGATTCAGGGATAGAAGGCACTATAGCTAAAATTTCAGCTGAAACCAAAATAAGTGGGAAGTTAAATTGTAAATAAGATATACAATATTTGCAAATGGAAATGGACAGGTTAGGTGAATGGGTGAAAATTTGCCAGATGGTGTTTAACATGGATGATTGTGAGGTTATACATATTGTTCGGAAAAATAAAAAGGCGACTTATTATTTAAATGGAGAGAAACTTCAGAATGCTTCAGTGCAAAAGGATTTTGTTTAACTCAACTGACCTGTAAACTGTTGACCAGAATGTCCGGTCCTTGATCTCCAAGCTTAAGGGAATTTTAAACTGGGCCAGGGACTTCACAACACTTAATTTAATACAGGCCATGACATGATACAGTTAATTCATAACCTGGCTACCGTGCTGGAAGGTCATGCGGGGACTATCAATAAATTGATCGGGATAGGAAAACATATTTCAGGTGAAGCAAGCAGAAATTATGTCTGCTGCACCTATGGACCCTGGACACAGCAGCAAGCCCGAGAGACTTTCAAACAGATTCATGAAGAGCTAGTTACTTTATTGGTAACTAATGAACATTTATTTAATCTTTCACGAAATAAAGATCATGCCTTGACTGTTGGCCAGCTCAGAGGATTAACACGTGTACATAGAATGAATCTTGAATGTGTAGTGAATAATATTATGCTATTAGGCATTGTCTTAGTGATACCTGTTATACCTATGTCAACACGCGGCAGAACAGGGAGGGAGCGCCGAAAGGGAGATGCGGAGCGAGAGAGTGAGAGAGAGAGGAAGTAGAGAGGAGGAGAGACTGAGCTAGAAGGGGTTAGGGAGAGAAAAGGACAGCGAGAGAGCGAGAGAGAGAGAGAGAGAGAAATAGAGAGGGAGAGAGAGAGAGAGATGTTTGGGGAAATGCAGAAAACGAACATGTGAAATGGGTGAATTCCTGCAGACCATTGCCGTCCTTGGGCTGCCCCAGAGCTCTGAACATATAATGAGTTACTGTCGTTAATTTTTCAAGCATTGAAACTCATCAGCGAGTTAATAACCAGGTAATCTGTTTTGCTGATGCTGGTCAAATGATCAATATCGGCCCCAAGGGAGACATCTGCCTTTCTTCCAATAGTGGCAATCATTGTGGGATTTTGGATGATCGGGTGAAACACATTGAAGGTCGATAACCCGATGGAAGATGTGGAAAAAGTATTTATACAGAACCTGTCCATGTGACCTGCAAGGTGATTCCTGAAAGGGTAATGGAAGAAGGTGCAATGTTAAATCACAAATGAGGGTTGTGGACGTAAAAGAACGGAAAAAAGAGCGACGGCAGAGAAATAGGGAATGTGAAGAGATAGAGTGGCCGGTATTTGGCGGCTATTTCGAAGATCAAGGAGCTGGTCCATGGGCTAAATGGAGCTCCTCTCCGGAGATTTTCTCTTACCTTATAAATCGTTAACAATTATTTTAAACCTTCACCATTTCAATCATTACACAGATCGGTCTCTCTGTTGGTTAACAAGTACAAGGCTTGGGTGACTGTCTCTTTATCATGCTCAAAGTGGAGACAATCATCATTGTGTGCATGTTATTATTAACTACATAATTGCTCCTCAGTTCCAATAAAGAACACCTGTGCTGGTAGAGCATCAGAAATCCAAATACCAATAATAAAGCTTTCCAGATCTTCTCTTGAGCACCTCAGAGTCACAATGCGAGAGCTGGAGAACAGATGATCTTTATTGGAACTGAACCTAATGGAGGTTAGCATATTTCACAGCAGCCACCGTAGATCGATATTGATTGGAACAGGAAGAATCTATTTCGCACTTCAAGCATGTCCCTCCGTTCAACTGACAGCTGTTTGATGTGTGCTGAACACCATCACACCAATTTTATCCCATAACCATTAAAAACCTCTCCAAATGTAAACCCATCACTTCAGTTCCTGGCCCTTTAAAGAGACAGCATATAATAGCATTTTAGTTATTGTGGACCTACTCAGTCTCCACTGATATCATCTATGACAATTCTGCAAGGCGTCCAATATCACATAGCAGCGCAAATACTCGCTATTTTTAGATGATGTCACTTTGAGGATCTGGATTAAATCCCTTTAACCAAGACGTCGCCTGACGCTAAATGAGGGCTCAACTGGCGCTTCAGCAGAATTGAATGTACAACTGTTGCAATGCATAGATTCCTTCTTACCCATTGGTCATTGCAAATCCTGTCATTGCTTTTAACGAAGCCTCCTAATCTATTTTAACCAACTCACACCTCGCACCTTCGTGGATTCCTTTCTTTGGATTCAGGACCATTGTTTTGGATTGGACTAATTTACTTCCCATCCTAATGAAGACTTCAATCGTGTTGTGGTCACGATTCCATTCAGAACCACTCACAACAGGGTTATTAATTAATGCCTTCTCATTGCACAATGCCAAATCTAGAAAAGTCTGTTTTCTCTTTGAGTTCCACGGCGTAACTGGTTCGAACATAGATCTCCTAAGCAATCCATGAACTCGCCCGCCGCTGTGTTTTTGTGAATGTCATTAGACAAGCCCCTTCGAAGGCTAAAGCATCAGCAGGCTAATTACCGCAATGACAGGATTGTCGCATGAAATATCGGGTCGTCCAGGTCTGTATTCATTGCAGTTTAAACGAATGAGAGGTGATCCCATTGAAACGTTTGAAATACTTAAAGGGTTGGACAGACAGGATGCAGAGTGGATGTTTCTTCTGACTGGTGGGTTTAGACAATGGGCCACACTGTCAGGCTTCGAGTTGGGCGATTCAGGACTGAAATGAGGAGAAATACCATCACTCGGGGCATGGTGACACGATGGAAACCTCTAGCAAAGAAGGCAGTGGGGTCAAGTCGCTGAGAATATTTCAGACGGTAATAGATAGATTGCTACACTCTAAAGGCTAAATGGGGCCTAACCAGCGAGCGGGAGTATGACGTTGAGATAGTGGTTCAGCCGTGATTATACTGAACAGTGGAGCAGGCTCGAAGGGCCGAATGACCGAACCCTCCTCTTATGTTCAATGATTCCATGAATCTGTGCATGATACTACCTTAAAGGATGATATTCGTTTGTGGAGCCATGTCAGTTTTAGGTGCCAGTTTCACTTTTGGCGCTTGTATTTAATTGTGGCTGTTTTAACTCTTTAGAAAATGGATTGGTTTGAAAACATTTATTAGGTTCAGGGACTGTGTTCATTTCAGTTGTTGTGTACGGTTTAGATGCTTTTATCAGCTGGAGGTGAAATATTTCACTGAGAGCTGAATAAGTTTGAGGCGTTGTCATGTTTTAAGTTGGTAAACAATTTTGGTAAACTACATTATTTGAAATGTTTATGGCTTAAGAGTGTGTATTATGTTGATGAGGTGTTTTTGTTTCAATAATGTTGTATTATTTGTAGGTGATTAAATTTCTTTGAAACGTTTTATTCATTAAGGGGGTAATATCAGTTGATTTTTTTGCATTCATTATAAAGTCAAAAGACCTGAATTCATCCCCTTTAATGTTTTAGCTGACTGACCACAGTTATGGAGAATGGCCACATCACAGAGAGCTGTCGATCATATCAGTGAGGACTCAGCAGCGGAGGGAAGAATAGGAAATGTTTAATGAAATATTGTCACCTACCAAAAATGGGTTTGATATTGTTTGAATGAAAGGCAACGTGGTTGAAGTAGCGCGGTTTACAATATTAGTTGGCCGGTCAATATGATCAGGGTGCTTCAGTGATCTTGGTTTTACAGCTCAATCAAATAGAGGAAAGGTTTTACATTACAAACCGGCTGTAGTAATCTGTTTGTTCAAACAAACAACTATTGATGAAACTGATGTTGCAACCTCACCCTGCCCCTGTGGGGATCCACAAGATATAAATGAAATTCCCTGGAAGGTCCCAGCTCAGAGTTTAATTCAACGAGAGTGGCGGCATCACGGAGGGACGGAAAAATTAATGCAGAAACATGTATGAAACACTCGGCAGTACGCTAAAGATATATTACACGATCCTTGCGATCTTTGGGGTTCCTGGTAAGTTACTCTGACAAGTTGTGTAAAGCTGTTTATGCTCTGCTCTCTGTTTTTGCTCTCCGATTGAAAATGTTAAAATGTTGATCCTATGGCGTCACCACCATCATTTATTTCATTTTGTTAAGACAAATGCATTGAGCAACTTCCATCATTTCATTCAATATCATCATTGAAAATATGCCTTTGTTTTCAAAGCAAAGGGTCGGTGAATTATGAAGTTGATGCATTCAGAGCGTCACTGTTGACTCAAAACTTAATACCGGAAACTCTCTGAAGCAAGGTGGTATTGGGAGCGTGCGCTGCTGTAGATTTATTCTGAGTGTGGTCCCGAACCGCAGTGAAACACCTGTTCTCAGTTTTCGCCTATTACCTGGAAGATCTGTCACTGTAGAATTGCACTGAGTGTGGGCGACGAACGAGAGTCGAACTAGTTGCTTCAACTCTCAAAGCATTATTTAGGCGACTCATTATTCAAGGCCATGATGGGCGCCTGTCTTTTACGAATGTGACAGATGGCAAAGGGAACATTTTCCCCCATTTTGCATGATTTGAAAAAACGGGCGAAGTGCAGTGCAGTGACATTTTCCCTGAACAAATTGAACTGCACCACCATGAACAGACAGGCGGTAATTATTAACTGAGAGGTAAACTGCACAAAAAAATAGCATTTTCTATGCCATAATATTCCCTTATTTTAACTGTAATTACTGCGATTCCCCGTTCGTTTCAGAATCGAATTTTTTCAACTCCATCCGGAGAATCAGTGGAATTGAAAACAAAATGTTTGTAACCCGCTGTTTAAAGTATCTGTTGATAGTGTGTGTTGTCCTTTCTGGCTTGTTTATTATACATTGCGAATATATTGTTGTGGTTATTTCACGGTCCAAACCTGCATTGCTTCTGATTGTACTGTTTTTAAATATACGATTCAATTTCTGTGCAGCTGTAACCACCTGCCCTGAGTTCAATGAGGTGTGCACCTCAGGAATGAGGCACAGAAAACTCACACAACTAAACCACATGTCAACTTGACTTAATGCTGAGAGTAGCATCTTGGAAGAGTGGACATATCGGTGATAAATAATACGGCAGCTGAAATATTCATATTGAAACAGATACTGCTGTGCTCAATAAATAAGCCATTTCAATTTAGTTGTATTGCCAAAAACAAATGACTTCAATCCGTTGGCAGTTTTGTTGGAGGGAATTACATCGACTTTGCGTCACAACCACTGAGAATTCCGCACAGCTGCTTCATGTCTGTCTTTCTACTTAAAACTGGATATTTACCATCCCGCAATAAAGAACCTAATGGCATAAAATTCAACAGCATTTACTCTCATGCGCTTGACCTATTTTTTCCCGGAAATGCATCTGTGCTATCCGCCTATGTACCACTCTGGGAATAAAGGATTTTCTACTCCAGTCTTTATTGGATGTATTCCCCACTATGTTTTCTTTATGAGGCTCAGATTTTAACTTACTAAAGTGTGGAAGTATTTTCCACCGAGTCTTCATCATTTCAAACATTCAGTTGGGTGTCAGCTGAAAATGTCCTTCGATTGCAATTCAAAGTCTGGATGAGTGATTAAATTAAAGGGATTGAGGGGAGCATCACGTCCTGTTCAATCCGAACTTGGCGCGAGCGTCTGTCTTCGTGACGAAAGTTACATTTATCTTCCCGAGAGATACGAGCCACAGCCTGTTCAGGCATTTGATAGTTAACAGGGCAGGGTTCAGCTGTTGTCCTGGAAGTGATGTTTTCTCCATATCCACTGCCTCGACATTCTGTTTGTGACATAGTGATAAAAGAAGTTTACCGTCCAGGATTGGTTTACAAGAGCATTTAATTTAAGCTTAATGTAAAGCCTCGGATTTTCGAACCCACTGATAATATAATGAAAACTAAGTTTTTTATTGCGCGGTTGAAATGCGTTGATACCTTGTTATTTTTTCGGAGAGTCTGTACCTCTGGAACACATAAATGTCTCATAACTTTATCATTAATCCCTTATTTTACATTATCAGTCTTGAAGTTACTTTTGCTCAATTTATTCAATTATTATTTGACAGAGTTCCATTAAACTCCTGACTGAATTATTTCCAAATTGTATGCCCCTATATCATTATCCTGTGGTTCACCCTATCCTTACTCTTCCACAACACACCACACTTCTGGTACGGGGCTGCACTCCTAATGTCGCCTTAGTTTTCTGCTAATGTCAGCCGCCCGTCTCTGCTCCAAAGTCCAGTGAAACTGTACTGAACTCAAAGTGACAGCAGACAGGCATTTATCCGACCGACAGCATGAAATCATTGCCCCGACAATATTCACTGACTGTCTCCTGGTTATACATTCCATCTGCCCCTTTTGAAATTTGTTATCTTGGCCTTCTTACTGATCTCTCCCTTTCACACAGCTCTCTGCACGTCACAAGTCCTGGGATGGACAGGGAAAGTGGAGCAGTGCACCATTCCTGCCCCTGCACCAGTGTGTATGTTGTAAAAGATTGATGTGTGCACCTCGTGTGCGATCATTAGTAGAACCAACGGTCACATTGTGCCACTTTGTAACCGCTATAGTTCTCAAAAAGTAAGCATCCAGTTTGCAATCTGTGGCACATAATTTTCTCCAGTCCTTCACGCACTTTCCCTGACATTATTCTACTTCATTGCACTATCACCACCAACACCTTGTTCTCTCCTAATGGGGGTAGGACACTTGCTGTTTTGGGTCATCACCCAAGGTCTAAGAACTCCGTTTAGGTGAAGCAGCATTTTGAACAAGTCTTTCAATGAGTGCATCCTCATTCGTTGTTCAGTTTGTTTTCCCCTCAACATTGACTAGATCAAACGCTGATCCCTGACTGCTATGTGGAAAGGCTGCATTCGGTCCTAAAGCATGACACCATGATTCGGCGAATATGTCATTTTCCAGCGCCGACAGTATTTGTTTCTAACGTTGATATCCAAGTCTTCGGCAGGCTGCAGCGTCTCCATGAATCTCTGCGCTCGCTCGATGCCTTGCACCTCACCTTTCCATCGGATACTTGAGACTTCTGCTTTCAAAGTTGCATTCAAAAATTTCAGGCTGGAGACTCGGTCTCCTCCCTCCATTTCCCGTTTTGACTATTTTTTTATTGAAGTTTTCAGACTCTCTCCTCTAATTCTCATGTTCTGTTTTCTGATTATGTGGTAGTGTTTCAGCGTTATGTCATGGCCTTCTCTGAACCCAGCTTTTCTTAATGTCTCCCAACTGCTACCTTATCATAGATCTATCACCCTCTACGCCAAGCACCTCTCCCACCCCCGCCTCCCTCCCCAAAATTAGGGCATAAGGTGTGAACTCGCTTTCTCACTCAGCAGATGCTGCGAAACCGATTGAGTATTTTCAACATTTTCTGTTTTCATATTTTGGGATTTACGGTTCCCGTTCACCTATCTCTCCAGAAACACTGGTATCCTGAACATTTCCAACAAAATATTATTGTATGTTTTGGATTCTATATTCGCTGCTCCTGCTGCGAACTTCTCAACGTTGCAGAGAACTAAACAGAGGCTAAGTGAATGTTTTAATAAATATCCGTTCACTTATCCATGAGTGACCATGAGTCACCGCTTATTCTTAATCTTCGTCTCTATCAATCTCCGCCTCTCACTTCATTCTCTTTCGTGTCCAATTGTCTTCGGCTGGAGCTGACTGAGAACAGCAGAAACATTGTATCCTACTAGCAATACTATTGTGATTGAAGGAAAAGTCAGTTAACGACTAACTATCACCTTTTCTCTGATATAAGATACTTAATTTTCCCCAGAGTCTCACCTCGCCTCTCTTCAGCTGACCACTGTTATAGATCTACACCCCATTTAATCTTGTGCGTAGCTTTAAATTGTTGGTGTGGTCGAATTGCTCTCACGTTTCTCTCCTCCTTTACACTAGGATGTGGACGCTTTGCATAAGGGTGGGGTTGAGAATTAAGATTTCGTAAACATGAGCTTTCCAGCCTGTTACAGACCATTCAATCCTGGGCGATGACATCCAACCCTTCGTGGCTCAGCACAGATGCAGAGAATGTTTTATTAGCATTTTTAAATAATTTTCCTTTTCTCTGTCTTACAGTTAATTTACTGGCGATCGTGATCCTTTCCTGAGGAAAGTGCGGCCTCTCCACCTGCACCTCTCGCTACCTGGTGGCCATGGAAACGGCAGATTTTTTGGTTATCATCACGCTGGTCATATTGAACCGGATAAAGTATTATTATTTCCCTGTGTGTTTCCTGGACGTCACTCCTGTGTGCAGTGCTACCTATGTACTGCTCCGTGCATCCGTGGACTGCTCTGTCTGGTTCACCGTCACTTTCTCGTTTGATCGTTTTGTTGCAATTTGTGGCCATAAGTTTAAAACAAATTATTGCACTGGGAAAACTGCTGTCGTGGTTCTCACATCAACTTGCATTCTGTTCTGTTTAAAGTGTGTTCCTTTCTACTTTATCTATGAACCCGCAGAGATAATTGATAGTGTTCCATGGCTGTGTTCTCCAATGCCTAGTTATTATACTGAGCCTGGGTGGGTCGGATTTGATTGGCTGAATACAATCTCAACCACATTGATCCCATGCGCGTTAATTTTTTTGTTTAATGCTCTGACAGTCAGACACATTTTAGTGGCTAGTCGGATCCGAAAGAGATGGAGGGGTCAGCGGAAGGGAGAAAATGACATTGACCCCGAGCTGGAGAGCAGAAGAAATTCTATAATTTTACTCTTCGCCATATCCGGTAGCTTCTTAATTCTGTGGTTGTCAAGTGTAATCAATTTCTTTTATTACGTAATATCCGGAACAAATCCCGAATACTACACCGAATCTTTATATATTTTTCAACAATTAGCCGTTGTGTTTCAGAGTTTAAGTTGCTGCACAAACACATTAATTTATGTGGTGACTCAGTCAAAGTTCAGAGAGCAGTTCAAGTCTATGGTAAGTTATCCGGTTAAACCCATTATTCATTTAATTAAAGCACTGACGAACTTAACTGAGCTCATTTATTTCCAGATCTTCGGCCTAATATTTATAATCAGGACTCGATCAACTGAAATACCGTGGAATCATAAAGTAAGTGATCATGCAATCAGCAAGGGGCAAGGAGAATAGTTAGGCTACGACACATTTTTTTTCCATATATAAAAAAACAACAGCCCACTAGATTAATAAAGTAAATCAATGCAGAAAAAATAATAGAATGTGCTGGAAATAATGTGTAGGCTCGAAAGCATCTATGTAGAGAGAAAACAAAACAAAAACAGAATTACCTGGAAAAACTCAGCAGGTCTGGCAGCATCGGCGGAGAAGAAATCAGTTAACGTTTCGAGCCTTCATGGCCCTTCGGCAGAACTGAAGCATAGTTAGAAGAAGGGAGAAATATAAACTGGTTTAAGGTGGGTGGGGGGGGTGGGGGGGGAGAGACATTGAGGGTGTGGTGATTGTGGAGATGAGCAGATAATCAGAAGATGTCACAGACAAAAGGGTCAAAGTGGTGTTGAAAGTGGTGATATTTGTCTAAGAAAAGTGCTAATTAAGAATGGAAGACAGGATATTCAAAGTACAGCTCTAGTGGGGGTGGGGTGGAAAGACTAACGAGGTTTTAGTTTTAGATTTAAAAATAATGGAAATAGGTGGGGAAAGAAGAATCTATATAAATTATTGAAAAAAAAGGCGGGGGGGGCGGTGGGGGAGAAACGGGGTGGGGATGGGGGGAGGGGGAGTTTAAGATCTAAAGTTGTTGAATTCAATATTCAGCCCGGAAGGCTGTAAAGTGCCTAGTCGGAAGATGAGGTGCTGTTCCTCCAGTTTGCGTTGGGCTTCACTGGAACAATGCAGCAAGCCAAGGACAGACATGTGGGCAAGAGAACAGGGTGGAGTGTTAAAATGGCAAGCGACAGGGAGGTTTGTGTCTTTCTTGCGGACAGACCGCAGGTGTTCCGCAAAACGGTCGCCCAGTTTGCGTTTGGTCTCTCCAATGTAGAGGAGAATCCGAGTTAACGTTTGGAGTCGAATTGATTCATTTGAAAGGTGTCAGATCAGCGATTTTGTTGATCAATATATTTTTACATTCCAGAGGGAAAGGCTCGACAATATTTGGCAGGAGGTTGTGGGGCGCGGTTTAAGAAGCACCCAATAATACCCTTAGGGTATTTGTATAACAGCCTAGGTACAAAACATATCCCCCGGTATAATTGTCCTCAAAAAGCAAGGGTTAGCTGCTCGGTGAAGTTCCTTGTTAGCAATTCCATTAGTCACTCCCAACGCAATGTGAGAATCGGCTAGATGCGGACTAATGCTGCCAAATTGTCCCACCAAAGAACTCGAAGGCAAAGACAACGAGTTGATTTATTTTATCCCTTCATCGTTTATTGGAATCGATTGAATGGACAAAATTTGTTGACCATCTGTAATTGCCCTCGACATTGGTCCTCATGCTGTGGGCCTGGAGACAGATGAATAGGTAGGGAAGACAGATTTCCTTTCGTGAATTGCATTATTGAGGCCATGTTTGATTTTGATCATTGATGATCCACCTATCAGTTCCATATTATTTAATTTAATTTAAATTCTACAGTCAACCAATGACGGATTTGAACACATGTCTGCAGAACTTTAACATCGTCCTCTAGATCGGTTTATCCAGTTAGATGAAGTGGAGGTCATTATCGCCCCCTAGAGAGAGATTAAAAATAAAAGTAAAGATCAATATTCGCAATATGAACAAACATTGTTCGGCAGAAGCAGCATTAGTTAAATGAGAGTAAAGACGACGCTATTGCGCCCAAATGAAACAAAAACAAAGCAGGCACAACACTGGTTATAAACTATGTAGAGACCCTTCTGGACTGTCTCATTAAGACTCCCAAGGCAGGTACAGAATGTGTTAGTTAAAGAGCAATGTTCCATCCACCCTGCCCCAGTAAGCATTTCTGGACACGAATGGAACCAGGTAGGCACATTTAGGTCTTCCCATAGAACACTCGCTGGGCATTTATCGTAAATGTTTGATTAAGTTTGCTATTTGTCGACTCATTAAACATTCCCAAGCAGGTCAGACAACATGCATCATACAGTCGTTAAATCACTCTGTGTTGCCCTGTCAATCAATTGGGAAATCGATGTACAATATGTTATGTATAAGGCTGAGCTTACTCTACACTCGGCCATCTAGAAGGGCGAGGGCAGCAGAAAGGTGGGAACATCATCACCTGGACCTTCCTGTCCAACCTACTCACCATCCTGACTTTGAAATATTTTGCGGTTCCTTCCCTGTCTTTGCGTCAAATCCCAGGGATCCCTTCCTAACAGCACTCTGGATGTAGCTACACCACAAGGGCTTCAGCGGTTCAAGAAGTCAACTAACCATCACCTTCTCAAGCACAACTAGGATTTGACAATAAATGTTGGCCTGGCCAGTGAAGCCCACATCCTGAGAATGAAAAGAAAAAACGCTGCTGGGGTAGAAATACCAAGACTTATATACGGAGTGAAGCTTTCCCAGCTGATCCAGGGTAAAGAAAAAACTGCAATGGTAGGAAGATTGTAAAACTAATTTAGAGTAAATCTCTGCCTGTTCCGTTCCATCAGCGACACATGTGACAGTTAAGGGGTCGGATAGATCGCTGCTCCCCAATCTTTCTATGGTCTTGCATTCCTATTCAGTTTTGTCAACATATTTGAAAAGCCTTACAGTCTTTATTAACTCCCGCTGTAATTAGCACACTTTTCAGAAATCACTATAATACCCTAGTGGAGATACAGACACGTCAATTATGGTTGAACTTTGCGCAGATTGCAACCACATATATATTTCCACCAAAGGTGCAGGACAGATCAGTCCGTGTTGCTCAATGAAGCATCGTAAATCAAATTTAGACTGAAGCACCATCTAGGAGACCAGCAAAGAAAGAACACGGAAATCTACAGCACCGGTTCGCAGGCGGAAATCTGGTTTGGAGACATCCAGCCATCGTATGAAAAATGCCCTGACTGAGTCCAGTGAGCAGCAAGTAACTGGCGTTGATAGATTTTTCCTTTCTCTCACTGCTAAGCTACTTCTGCGTGTAGACCGGAGGGACGAATTACATCATACCAAGATTGTATTTAAGGTGACCCTGATCTGTCAACCATACCAATATCCCTCTCCCCCTCTCTTTCTTTCTCAGGCTGTGGTATTCCAGCTACTCCAACACTGGTCGCTAACTTTAGCCTTGAAGAGGCAGATTGTCAGTGTGTCAAATATCACAACTTCACTATAGCTTGCAACTCCAAAGACAATCTTTCCAAATTAACTGCAGTGTGCATCTCCCAACCCATGCCCGTGGGGTTGGGGGAGCTAAGACAGCGCACCAAAGAGTGAGATTGACACGGAATACAAGAATGCATGTAGGAGAGTGACTAGGAACTTTGCGTGGTGTTTCAAAGGTCGCTAGTCAGAATCAGGCTGATAGACATAGTTGTGGAAGGTGTTGCCCCGGGACCGTTGCTTATTTCGTGCAATCTATCTTGTAGATGGTACACCCTGCCGCTACTGTGCTCGATGGTGGTGGCAGTGAATGTTTGTGGATGGGTTGCCAAACGTGAGAGCTGATTTATCCTTGATGATGATAAGCTTCTTGAGTTTTGTGGGATTTGCACACATCCAGGCAATTGGGGAGTATGCCATTACTCTCCTAACATGTGCCTTGTAGACAGTGGACAGCCTTCGAGGAGTGGTAGTTGAGTTACTCCCTGTAGCATACCTAGTCCCCGGCCGGCCCTTGTATTCATTTGGCTTTAACCGTTCAGTTTCAGGTCAGGGGGAACCTCCAGCATGTTGATAGTGCATCATTCAGCTGTTCCAATGCCATTGAATGTCAATCGCTGATGCCTTCTTTCTGTCTTGGAGGTGGTCATTAGCTGCAACATGTGTATTTCGTTCCACTTGTTAGATAACGCCTGGACATTGTCCAGGCCTTGCTGTATTTGGACATGGACTGATTGAGAATCTGAGGAGTCCCGAATGGTGCACAACATTGTGCAATCATCAGCGAATGGCAACGCTTCTGAACTTACAGTAGGAGGAAGGTCATTGATGAACGAACTAAAGATGGTTGCGCCTGCCCACTACCCTGGGAAACTCTTGATTTAATGTCCGGGAGCTGAGGTGAGATAAAGAAGCGCGAGAAGGAGTGAGACAGAGAGCGCAGCCTGGAGTTACATAACGGAAGAACCAACGAGAATGAAAGTGGAACACGTAGAGTTGAAGGAGCGTGTCTGAGGCCAGAACCGGTGTGCTAAAAGGTGGCAAGAAGGAGCGAAACTGAGAACAGAGCTAGGAAGTGAAAAAAGCACGAGAATGTGAGGGAACAAATAATGCTAGGCGTTACAACAGAGCACGATAAAATGTAAGGCAATGCATCTGAATGCACATAATGTTTGAATGAAGCAGGTGAAATCATAGCTCTAAAATAAATAACTAAGCACTGTCTGATGGCCATTGTAGAGAAATTAATGCAGGAGGACTGAAATTGATTTGAGAATATTGACGAGTCTGTGACTTTTATGAAGCATAGCAAGTTAAGAAATGTTGGAGGGGTAGGTCTGTTTCCTAAAGGGATGTTAGTACAAAAGTGAAAGATGACATAAGTTCAGAAAGCAGGGGTACTGAAGAGCTTTGGTAGAGATGAGGAATGATAAAGGAGGAATGAGAAAGATAAGAGGTGACTTGTGAGAGTGGTTTGCAGGCCTACTTGCAGTAATCAAATAGCATGCCGGGGCATCAAATAAAAAATAAAATGTGTCATCTTGTCAGAAACGCAGAGCGATTTTCATAGGGGATTTAAATTTAAATATAGACACGAAAAAATATGATGTGTAAACTTAACATCGATGGCGAAATGTTGGAACATTCTCTGCAATAATTTATTAGAGCAACACATTCTTCCACAAACCAGAGGCTAGACAATACTGGACCTGTTATTGGGAAACGACATATGATTAATTCATGACCTCAAACATCACGCGCCCCTCGATAGTAGTGATCATTGTTTAATAGAATATTGAGTTCAGACTGAGGGAAGGGAAATTGTCTCTATGGCCAGCATTTCAAACTTAAGTAAAGTCAACTTTGAAGTTATTAAATCAAAGCCAATAAAAGTGAATTAGCAATATAAAGTTAAGGAAAGTTCAAAATAGATGGAGTGGCAGATATTTGAGCAGTGATGCTTGTTTAACAAAATAAAAATGTGTTCATGATATCGAACTTAAAGAAAAACAATATAATAAAGAAAAAGTGTGCGGCAGGTCAATAGATTGATGAGAATTTTAAATGAAATTTCAAAGAGAGGAATGACTAAAAGATTAATAATGGGTGAAACAAAGGACACATAATATAGAAATATTGTGAATCTACCTAGAAATAAAAAGCCAAATTGTATGAATTTCTATTGTTTTTCCTAAGGAAAGGTGTATCAAGGTGAGCGCTGGTTTGATAGAAAGGACCCTGGTGGATTAATCACAGAAATAAAGGATTTTTGGATTACAAAACTTAGGTTTTTTGTCATCTACCCATAAGGACAACAACATGAATACCAATGTCAGGGGAAGCAATTGATAGAAATACACCACTTATACCTGAACAACATAAGTGCCAGACATTTTCTGTTCCTTTCTGCAGGGCAATTCATGGACCAAACAACGTCAAGCTTCCTTGCTTAAATTTCAAAGAAATATTGGCAGTTGACTGTCTGTCCAAATAAACTTGTCCATTCTCCATGGCAAGGCCTCGACCAATCAGGGTCAACTTACCAACAAATCAGGTCTATATCTCCTTCAGTATAGTAATGCTGTTTCCTCTGACATTTGAAATCTTGCGATTGTCCTGAGGAGTTGAGGTAGAAAAGACTTGAAACAATGAAAATCTTTCAGCCAACTTCATTGTCTACTATTCCTTTGGCTACCAATATCACTGGAAGCAAAGAGATTATATTGGATGAGAGGAAAGTGGTTGGCAAGTGGACTCTAACAGTTCGAGCCTTTGACATGGAGAATGCACCCCAATTAACATTGACTGGCAGTTAACTGCCAAACATTACTTCAAATATAAGCCAGGGAGTTTTATTTTGAATGGCACTGGTCCGATGAATGAACCAGCCAATGGCTATTACTTACTTACTTTGTCTAGAAGAGGCAAATTTCAATTGCTTCCCCTAAAATTTCAATACTTGTGATTGTCCTGAATTGTGGAAATGAAAAAAACTCGATACCATCTACTGATTTCAGAAATTATCAGGTTATGCACTATCAAACGACTATTAATATAAAATGGGGAGATGGCAGGTGAATTGAACAGGGAATTTGCATCAGTCTTCATTACGGATGAGGATGGAAAGTTCATGATCTGAAGTTGTTGAACTTAATTTTGAATCCAGAAGGCTGAAACGGGCCTAATCGGAAGATGAGGTGCTGCTCCTCCAGTTTGCGTTGAGCTTCACTAGAACATTGCAGCTGGACAAGTATGGACATGTGGGCATGAGAGAAGGGCTGTGTGTTGAAATGATAAGCATTAGGGAGATCTGGTAATGCTTCCGGACAGACAAAAGGTGTTCCACAAAGCGTTCGCCCAGTCTGACTTTGGTCTATCCAATCTAGAGGAGCCCGCATTGGGAGCAGCACATGCAATAGACTGAATTCAGGAAAGTACACATGAGGTGTTGCTTCATTTGAAAGGGGTGTTTGGTCGCCTCTCACTCTTCTCTGCTTGATCGATGACAACCCAAGTCTATCCAAAAGCTCTTCTTAACTTAAATGTTTCATCCCAGGCAACATCCTGGTGAATGTACTCTGCAACCCCTGCAGTGCAATCACTTCCTTTGTATAATGTCACGACCAGAGCTGCACACAGTACTACAGCTGTGGCCTCACCAAGGTTCTATACAACTCCAACAAGACCTCCCTTCGTTTGTCATCTATGACTGTATTGATAATAGCAAGTGTCACATATGCCTTTTTCACCACCCCACTAATATGCACGTCCTTCTTCAGAGATCTATGGACACACACGCTAAGTTCGCTTTGTTCCTCATCACATCCCACTGTCATGCCATTCATTGAACACTTCCTTGTCAAATTACCCCTTCCAAAGACTATCACCTCACACTTTTCAGGGTTAAATTACATCTGCCGCTTATCTGCCCATTTGACCATCCCGTGAATATCTTATTGTTTCTTTCTTTGCCCATTACAAACCTAAATTGTACCATGTTGTGTTCACTATCATTAAAAGCTATTCGTTAATAAAAGGCTCCCCCACCATCTCCTCAGCGACAAGTGTGGCTTCATTCCCCAGACTTAGATCAAACACTATGCCGTCCCTTCTTGGACCCTACACGTATGTACATAAAAAGTTCTCCTGTACATATTTAAAGAAGTATACTCCATCGAAGCCCTTAACACTATGTCTATCCCCATTAATGTTGGGAAAGTTGGAAATCACCGCATATAATTGTGCTATTCATATTTTTTTTATAGACCTCTGCAAATTGTGCTTATATTTGCTGCTCAATTTCCCGCTGACAATCTGGGGGTCTATAATAAACACCTATTAATGTGGCGGCCCTTTTTTATCCCTAAGCTATGACAACCAAGCTTCATTCGATGCCTCCTCCATAATATCATCTCTCCTTAATGCAGTAACTGACTCCTTAACTAATATTGTCATTGTTCCTCCTCGTTTACACTTTCCACTGTGTCGCCTGAAGACTCTATATACCGGAATGTTGAGCTGTCAATCCTGCCAAACCCTCAACCACGTCTCAGTGTTGGCTATTATAACGCAATTCCACGTGCCAAACCTCACCTATAACTCTTCTGTTTTACCTGTAATACTCCTGGCATTAAAGTAGAGGCATCCAGCCTTGCAGTACTCCCTTGGAAACTAATGCAGCTGTACTTCCTCTGACTTGTTTGTTTTAATGTATTATGATGTGTCCCTATTCTGCTAACATTCTGAATCCCCTCCCCTGCCATATTTGTTTAAACTCCGCACAACAGCTTTGGCAAAACCGCCCGCAAGGATGTTAGTCCCACTCTGGTTCAGATGCAGACCCTCCCGCTTGTAAAGGTACCACCTTCCCCAGAAACGGTCTCAGCGATCAAGGAACCTAAACCCCTCCCACCTGCACCAACTCTTAAGCCACATATTACATTGCATTGTTCTCCTATTTTTGAGCTCGCTACCACGTGGCACTGGGAGTGTTCCCTGGAGAAACCAGCGCCATCATCAGCCTCCAAATTGAAAACCAATTTGAGCACGGGGCCCAAGGAGACACCTGAACTACCTCCTTGTATCTCTTGAATTGCCTGGTGGTCACACATTCCCTTCATTCCTCAAGTCCCTTCATCTGCGGCATGACCTCCTCTCCAAATGTGCTGTCCATGATGCTGCCAGACTTGCGGATGCTCCACAGTGTCACCAGCCGCCGTTACAGCTCTGAAACCGAGCTTCCAGGAGCTGCAGCTGAACACACTTCCTGCAAACATGCAGCTCCCGGGCACTCTAAATGTCCCCGGCTTCCTACATGGAGCACGAGGAGCACAACACAGTTTTGAGCTCTACTGCCATGATTTATCACCTTAAATTAAACCTTCTAAACCAATTACTCTCACGCCCTTCTTTCCTGATCCTCATTACTATAGAATATCCGAACTATAAAGCACCAAATTGCTTTAATTATAAGCGATTAAAGTAGTAGATTCTTACCCGAGTGACCCACAACTTATCTCTCATTCCTGTCCCTGGTAGCATCTGCTGCAGCAGCAGGGTAAGGCCACGCTGTTAAGGTTTAAGAATTTGGATAGCAAGGACATAATGCAAGGAACACCTCTTCCCCTATGCACCGAATTCCCACTGTCCACCAAAATGTCAATGCCGACTCTGGTTGTATCTCACTCAGGGTGAGCTCTCTCCCTTGCTGGTGTGCAAGCACACTGTTGTTTGCTTCTAGTTCAGCCCTTTTTTAAAGGTAACTGAGATGGCTCACGATAGCTAAGCTTGCAATATTAATTAACTCCTATTCAGGCCGTAATCAGACTTCAGGCCATTGAAAGTAAATCGTCACACAGTCAGCTGAGTCAGCTAACTCAGCAACATTTTAACAAGACGACTGACCTTACAAAAATTAAGAGTAATTAAATAGAAAGACTTAGACGTTCAATTCTCACTGTCCGTCAAATTGTCAATAGCCACTCTGGCTGTGTCTCCCTCAGGATGATCACTCTCCCCTTCTTGTGTGCAAGCACAATGCAATGTGGTTCCAGATAGTCCATTTCTTAAATTGAGCGGATGTGACTCACTCTAGCTAAGCTTCAAATCTTAATTAACACCCATTGATGCCCGAATCAGGCTTCAGGTGATTGACATTAAACGGTCGCACAGTCAGCCGAGTCAGCGACCATACCAACCTTTTAACTAGGCTACAGAACTAACAAAAATACATTCCTCCTCGAATTGAACACTGGTATATTCTCCCTCCCTCCAACTGATTCGTTGAATTCCTCCTCTATTGATACACTGGGTTGCGCTGTCTCACTAATTTAGTAATTACATTCCACTTCTGTTTGCACACTGGGTTGCGCTCTCTATCTAGCCGTAAATGGTTAATTGAAGTCCTCCTCAATTTGCGCACTGGGT